>NC_133132.1:35122361-35422361 GCF_048418815.1 Hemitrygon akajei
GAGAGTGTGTGTGCAGAGGCCCCGAGAGTGGGTCTGCAGAGTCCCCGAGATTGTGTGTGCAGAGACCCCGAGAGTGAGTGGGCTGAGCCCCGAGAGTGAGTCTGCAGAGTCCCCGAGAGTGTGTGTGCAGAGACCGCGAGAGTGAGTCTGCAGAGACCCCGAGAGTGAGTCTGCAGAGTCCCCGAGAGTGTGTGTGCAGAGACCGCGAGAGTGAGTATGCAGAGACCCCGAGAGTGAGTGTGAAGAGACCGAGAGAGTGACTGTGCAGAGACCCCGAGAGTGAGTCTGCAGAGACAACCAGAGTGAGTCTCCAAAGACCCCGAGAGTGACTGCGCGGTGACACCGAGAGTGAGTCTGCGGAGAATCCGAGAGTGAGTGTGCAGAGACCATGAGAGTGAGTGTGCAGAGATCACGAGAGGGAGAGTGCAGAGACCCCTAGAGTGAGTCTGCAGAGACACGAGAGTGAGAGTGCAGAGACACCGAGAGAGCGTGTGCAGAGACACCGAGAGTGAGTGTGCAGAGACCCCGAGAGTGAGTGTGCAGTGACCCCGAGAGTGAGTGTGCAGAGACCCTGAGTGTGTGTGTGCAGAGGCCCTGAGAGTGTCTAAAGAGACCCCGAGAGTGAGTGTGCAGAGACCCCGAGAGTGAGTCTGCAGAGACCCCTAGAGTGAGTGTGCAGAGACACCGAGAGTGAGTGTGCAGAGACCCCGAGTGTGTGTGTGCAGAGGCCCTGAGAGTGTCTAAAGAGACCCCGAGAGTGAGTGTGCAGAGACCCCGAGAGTGAGTCTGCAGAGACCCCGAGAGTGTGTGTGCAGAGGCCCCGAGAGTGGGTCTGCAGAGTCCCCGAGAGTGTGTGTGCAGAGACCCCGAGAGTGAGTGGGCTGAGACCCCGCGAGTGAGTCTGCAGAGTCCCCGAGATTGTGTGTGCCGAGACCGCGAGAGTGAGTATGCAGAGACCCCGAGAGTGAGTGTGAAGAGACCGCGAGAGTGACTGTGCAGAGACCCCGAGAGTGAGTCTGCAGAGACAACCAGAGTGAGTCTCCAAAGACCCCGAGAGTGACTGCGCGGAGTCACCGAGAGTGAGTCTGCAGAGACCCCGAGAGTGTGTGTGCAGAGGCCCCGAGAGTGAGTGCGTAGAGACCCCGAGAGTGAGTCTGCAAAGTCCCCGAGAATGTGTGTGCAGAGACCGCGAGAGTGAGTGTGCAGAGACCCCGAGAGTGAGTCTGCAGAGGCCCTGAGAGTGTCTAAAGAGACCCCGAGAGTGAGTGTGCAGAGACCCCGAGAGTGAGTCTGCAGAGACCCCTAGAGTGAGTGTGCAGAGACACCGAGAGTGAGTGTGCATTCACCCCGAGGGTGATTCTGCAGATACCCTTAGAGTGGGTGTGCAAAGACACCGAGAGTGTGTGTGCAGAGAACCCGAGAGTGTGCGTGCAGAGACCCCGAGAGTGAGTGTGCAGAGACACCGAGAGAAAGTGTGCAGAGACCCCGAGAGTGAGTGTGCAGAGACACGAGAATGATTCTGCAGATACCCCGAGTGTGTGTGTGCATTGACCCCGAGAGTGAGTGTGCAGAGACCCCGAGAGTGTGTGTGCATTTACCCCAAGTGTGATTGAGCAGAGACGCTGAGAGTGAGTCTGCAGAGGCCCCGAGAGTGAGTGTGTAGAGACACCGAGAGTGAGTGTGCAGAGACGCTGAGAGTGAGTCTGCAGAGACACCGAGAGTGAGTGTGCAGAGATCCCGAGAGTGAGTGTGCGGAGACCCTGAGAGCGAGTCTGCAGAGACCCCGAGAGCGAGTGTGCGGACACCCAGAGAGAGAGTGTGCGGAGACACCGAGAGTGTGTGTGCATAGACCCCGAAAGAGTGAGTCTGCAGAGGCGCCGAGAGTGAGTGCCCAGAGACCCCGTGAGTGAGTGTGCAGAGACCCCGAGAGTTTTTGTGCATAGAGCCCGTGTGAGTGTGCAGAGATCCCGAGAGAGTGTGTGCAGAGACCCTGAGAGTGCGTTTACAGAGACTCCGAGAGTGAGTGTGCAGAGACCCCGAGCGTGTGTGTTCAGAGACCCCGAGAGTGTGTGTGCGGAGACCCTGAGAGAGAGTGTGCGGAGACCCCGAGAGTGAGTGTGCAGGTACCCAAAGTGTGTGTGTGCATTGACCCCGAGATTGATTCTGCAGAAACCCTGAGAGTGAGTGTGCAGAGACGCCGAGAGTGAGTGTGCAGAGACTTCGAGAGTGAGTGTGCAGCGACACCATGAGTGAGTGTGCAGAGACCCCGACAGTGTGTGGAGAGACCCTGAGTGTGAGTGTGCAGAGACCACGAGAGTGAGTGTGCAGAGATACCGAGAGAAACTGTGCAGGGAAATGGAGAGTGAGTGTGCATTGACCCCGAGAGACAGTGTGCAGAGACACCGTGAGTGAGTGTGCAGAGACCCCAACAGTGTGTGGAGAGACCCCGAAACTGAGTGTGCAGAGACCCCAAAAGTGAGTCTGCAGAGACCCAGAGAGTGTGTGTGCGGAGACCCTGAGTGAGAGTGTGCGGAGACCCCGAGAGTGAGTGTGCTGGTACCCCGAGAGTTTGTGTGCATTCACCCCGAGGGTGATTCTGCAGATACCCTTAGAGTGAGTGTGCAAAGACACAGAGAGTGTGTGTGCATTGACCCCGAGAGTGACTCTGCAGAGACCCCGAGAGTGAGTGTGTAGAGACACGGAGAGTGAGTGTTCAGAGACCCCGAGAGTGACTCTGCAGAGACCCCGAGAGTGAGTGTGTAGAGACACGGAGAGAAAGTCTACATAGACCCCGAGGCTGAGTGTGCAGAGTCCCCGAGAGTGAGTGTGAAGAGACCCCGAGTGTGAGTGTGCAGAGACCCCGAGAGTGTGTGTGCAGTGACCGCGAGCGAGAGTCTGCAGAGAACACGATAGAGAATGTGCGGAGGCCCCAAGACTGAGTGTGAAGAGACCGCGAGTGTGACTGTGCAGAGACACCGAGAGTGTGTGTGCAGAGACCCTGAGAGTGAGTCTGCAAAGACCCTGAGAGAGACTGTGCGGAGACACCGAGAGTGAGTCTGCGGAGACAGCGAGAGTGAGCGTGCAGAGATCATGAGAGTGTGTGTGCAGAGACCCTGAGAGTGAGTCTGCAGAGACCCCGAGAGTGAGTCTGCAAAGACCCTGAGAGAGACTGTGCGGAGACACCGAGAGTGAGTCTGCGGAGACAGCGAGAGTGAGCGTGCAGAGATCATGAGAGTGTGTGTGCAGAGACCCTGAGAGTGAGTCTGCAGAGAGCCCGAGAGTGAGTCTGCAGAGACCCCGAGAGTGTGTGTGCAGAGGCCCCGAGAGTGGGTCTGCAGAGTCCCCGAGAGTGTGTGTGCAGAGACCCCGAGAGTGAGTGGGCTGAGCCCCGAGAGTGAGTCTGCAGAGTCCCCGAGAGTGTGTGTGCAGAGACCGCGAGAGTGAGTCTGCAGAGACCCCGAGAGTGAGTCTGCAGAGTCCCCGAGAGTGTGTGTGCAGAGACCGCGAGAGTGAGTATGCAGAGACCCCGAGAGTGTCTGTGCAGAGACCCCGAGAGTGAGTCTGCAGAGACAACCAGAGTGAGTCTCCAAAGACCCCGAGAGTGACTGCGCGGTGACACCGAGAGTGAGTCTGCGGAGAATCCGAGAGTGAGTGTGCAGAGACCATGAGAGTGAGTGTGCAGAGATCACGAGAGGGAGAGTGCAGAGACCCCTAGAGTGAGTCTGCAGAGACACGAGAGTGAGAGTGCAGAAACACCGAGAGAGCGTGTGCAGAGACACCGAGAGTGTGTGTGCAGAGACCCTGAGAGTGAGTCTGCAGAGACCCCGAGAGTGTGTGTGCAGAGGCCCCGAGAGTGGGTCTGCAGAGTCCCCGAGAGTGTGTGTGCAGAGACCCCGAGAGTGAGTGGGCTGAGCCCCGAGAGTGAGTCTGCAGAGTCCCCGAGAGTGTGTGTGCAGAGACCGCGAGAGTGAGTCTGCAGAGACCCCGAGAGTGAGTCTGCAGAGTCCCCGAGAGTGTGTGTGCAGAGACCGCGAGAGTGAGTATGCAGAGACCCCGAGAGTGAGTGTGAAGAGACCGAGAGAGTGACTGTGCAGAGACCCCGAGAGTGAGTCTGCAGAGACAACCAGAGTGAGTCTCCAAAGACCCCGAGAGTGACTGCGCGGTGACACCGAGAGTGAGTCTGCGGAGAATCCGAGAGTGAGTGTGCAGAGACCATGAGAGTGAGTGTGCAGAGATCACGAGAGGGAGAGTGCAGAGACCCCTAGAGTGAGTCTGCAGAGACACGAGAGTGAGAGTGCAGAGACACCGAGAGAGCGTGTGCAGAGACACCGAGAGTGAGTGTGCAGAGACCCCGAGAGTGAGTGTGCAGTGACCCCGAGAGTGAGTGTGCAGAGACCCCGAGTGTGTGTGTGCAGAGGCCCTGAGAGTGTCTAAAGAGACCCCGAGAGTGAGTGTGCAGAGACCCCGAGAGTGAGTCTGCAGAGACCCCTAGAGTGAGTGTGCAGAGACACCGAGAGTGAGTGTGCAGAGACCCCGAGTGTGTGTGTGCAGAGGCCCTGAGAGTGTCTAAAGAGACCCCGAGAGTGAGTGTGCAGAGACCCCGAGAGTGAGTCTGCAGAGACCCCGAGAGTGTGTGTGCAGAGGCCCCGAGAGTGGGTCTGCAGAGTCCCCGAGAGTGTGTGTGCAGAGACCCCGAGAGTGAGTGGGCTGAGACCCCGCGAGTGAGTCTGCAGAGTCCCCGAGAGTGTGTGTGCAGAGACCGCGAGAGTGAGTCTGCAGAGACCCCG
The DNA here is from genome assembly GCF_048418815.1 of Hemitrygon akajei. Lineage (NCBI taxonomy): Eukaryota > Metazoa > Chordata > Chondrichthyes > Myliobatiformes > Dasyatidae > Hemitrygon > Hemitrygon akajei. Next base: position 35,127,149 of record NC_133132.1, read on the forward strand.
AGAGTGAGTCTGCAGAGTCCCCGAGATTGTGTGTGCCGAGACCGCGAGAGTGAGTATGCAGAGACCCCGAGAGTGAGTGTGAAGAGACCGCGAGAGTGACTGTGCAGAGACCCCGAGAGTGAGTCTGCAGAGACAACCAGAGTGAGTCTCCAAAGACCCCGAGTGTGACTGCGCGGAGTCACCGAGAGTGAGTCTGCAGAGACCCCGAGAGTGTGTGTGCAGAGGCCCCGAGAGTGAGTGCGTAGAGACCCCGAGAGTGAGTCTGCAAAGTCCCCGAGAATGTGTGTGCAGAGACCGCGAGAGTGAGTGTGCAGAGACCCCGAGAGTGAGTCTGCAGAGGCCCTGAGAGTGTCTAAAGAGACCCCGAGAGTGAGTGTGCAGAGACCCCGAGAGTGAGTCTGCAGAGACCCCTAGAGTGAGTGTGCAGAGACACCGAGAGTGAGTGTGCATTCACCCCGAGGGTGATTCTGCAGATACCCTTAGAGTGGGTGTGCAAAGACACCGAGAGTGTGTGTGCAGAGAACCCGAGAGTGTGCGTGCAGAGACCCCGAGAGTGAGTGTGCAGAGACACCGAGAGAAAGTGTGCAGAGACCCCGAGAGTGAGTGTGCAGAGACACGAGAATGATTCTGCAGATACCCCGAGTGTGTGTGTGCATTGACCCCGAGAGTGAGTGTGCAGAGACCCCGAGAGTGTGTGTGCATTTACCCCAAGTGTGATTGAGCAGAGACCCTGAGAGTTAGTCTGCAGAGGCCCCGAGAGTGAGTGTGTAGAGACACCGAGAGTGAGTGTGCAGAGACGCTGAGAGTGAGTCTGCAGAGACACCGAGAGTGAGTGTGCAGAGATCCCGAGAGTGAGTGTGCGGAGACCCTGAGAGCGAGTCTGCAGAGACCCCGAGAGCGAGTGTGCGGACACCCAGAGAGAGAGTGTGCGGAGACACCGAGAGTGTGTGTGCATAGACCCCGAAAGAGTGAGTCTGCAGAGGCGCCGAGAGTGAGTGCCCAGAGACACCGTGAGTGAGTGTGCAGAGACCCCGAGAGTTTTTGTGCATAGAGCCCGTGTGAGTGTGCAGAGATCCCGAGAGAGTGTGTGCAGAGACCCTGAGAGTGCGTTTGCAGAGACTCCGAGAGTGAGTGTGCAGAGACCCCGAGCGTGTGTGTTCAGAGACCCCGAGAGTGTGTGTGCGGAGACCCTGAGAGAGAGTGTGTAGAGACCCCGAGAGTGAGTGTGCAGAGACCCCCAGAGTGTGCGTGCATAGACTCCGAGAGAGAGTGTGCAGAGACACCGAGAGAAAGTGTGCAGAGACCACGAGAGTGAGTGTGCAGAGACCCCGAGAGTGAGTGTGTAGAGACACGGAGAGTGAGTGTTCAGAGACCCAGAGAGTGTGGGTGCGGAGACCCTGAGAGAGAGTGTGTAGAGACACAGAGAGTGAGTGTGCAGAGACCACGAGAATGAGTGTGCATAGACCCTGAGAGTGAGTGTGCAGGGACCCTGAGAGTGAGTCTGTAGAGACCCCGAGTGTGCGTGTGCAGAGACCCCCAGAGTCAGTGTGTAGAGACAACGAGAGTGAGCGTGCGGAGACCCTGAGAGCGAGTCTGCAGAGACCCCGAGAGTGAGTGTGCGGACATCCAGAGAGAGAGTGTGCGGAGACACCGTGAGTGTGTGTGCATTGACCCCGAGAGTGAGTCTGCAGAGACCCCCGAGAGTGAGTGTGCAGAGACACCAAGTGTGAGTGTGCAGAGACCCTGAGAGTGTCTGCAGATGCGCCGAGAGTGAGTGCGCAGAGACCCCGTGAGTGAGTGTGCAGAGACCCCGAGAGTGTGTGTGCATAGACCCCGAGTGAGTGTGCACAGACCCCGCGAGAGTGTGTGCATAGACCATGAGAGTGCGTTTGCAGAGACTCCGAGAGTGAGTGTGCAGAGACCCCGAGAGTGTGCGTGCGGAGACCCTGAGAGAGAGTGTGTAGAGACCCCGAGAGTGAGTGTGCAGAGACCCCGAGAGTGTGCGTGCATAGACTCCGAGAGAGAGTGTGCAGAGACACCGAGAGAAAGTGTGCAGAGACCACGAGAGTGAGTGTGCAGAGACACGAGAATGAGTCTGCAGATACCCCGAGTGTGTGTGTGCATTCACCCCGAGTGTGATTCTGCAGAAACCCTGAGAGTGAGTTTGCAAAGACACAGAGAGTGTGTGTGCATTGACCCCGAGAGTGACTCTACAGAGACCCCGAGAATGAGTGTGTAGAGACACCGAGAGTGAGTGTGCAGAGAACCCGAGAGTTAGTCTGCAGAGACACCTAGAGTGAGTGTGCAGAGATACCGAGAGAAACTGTGCAGGGAAATGGAGAGTGAGTCTGCAGAGACCCCGAGAGTGTGTGTGCAGAGGCCCCGAGAGTGGGTCTGCAGAGTCCCCGAGAGTGTGTGTGCAGAGACCCCGAGAGTGAGTGGGCTGAGACCCCGCGAGTGAGTCTGCAGAGTCCCCGAGAGTGTGTGTGCAGAGACCGCGAGAGTGAGTCTGCAGAGACCCCGAGAGTGAGTCTGCAGAGTCCCCGAGATTGTGTGTGCCGAGACCGCGAGAGTGAGTATGCAGAGACCCCGAGAGTGAGTGTGAAGAGACCGCGAGAGTGACTGTGCAGAGACCCCGAGAGTTAGTCTGCAGAGACACCTAGAGTGAGTGTGCAGAGATACCGAGAGAAACTGTGCAGGGAAATGGAGAGTGAGTGTGCATTGACCCCGAGAGACAGTGTGCAGAGACACCGTGAGTGAGTGTGCAGAGACCCCAACAGTGTGTGGAGAGACCCCGAAACTGAGTGTGCAGAGACCCCAAAAGTGAGTCTGCAGAGACCCAGAGAGTGTGTGTGCGGAGACCCTGAGAGAGAGTGTGCGGAGACCCCGAGAGTGAGTGTGCTGGTACCCCGAGAGTTTGTGTGCATTCACCCCGAGGGTGATTCTGCAGATACCCTTAGAGTGAATGTGCAAAGACACAGAGAGTGTGTGTGCATTGACCCCGAGAGTGACTCTGCAGAGACCCCGAGAGTGAGTGTGTAGAGACACGGAGAGTGAGTGTTCAGAGACCCCGAGAGTGACTCTGCAGAGACCCCGAGAGTGAGTGTGTAGAGACACGGAGAGTGAGTGTTCAGAGACCCAGAGAGTGTGGGTGCGGAGACCCTGAGAGAGAGTGTGTAGAGACACAGAGTGTGAGTGTGCAGAGACCCTGAGTGTGATTCTGCAGAAACCCTGAGAGTGAGTGTGCAGAGACCCCGAGAGTGTGTGTGCATTCACCCCGAGTGTGAATGTGCAGATACCCCGAGAGTGAGTGTGCAGAGACCACGAGAATGAGTGTGCAGAGACCCTGAGAGTGAGTGTGCAGGGACCCTGAGAGTGAGTCTGTAGAGACCCCGAGTGTGCGTGTGCAGAGACCCCGAGAGTCAGTGTGTAGAGACAACGAGAGTGAGCGTGCGGAGACCCTGAGAGCGAGTCTGCAGAGACCCCGAGAGTGAGTGTGCGGACATCCAGAGAGAGAGTGTGCGGAGACACCGTGAGTGTGTGTGCATTGACCCCGAGAGTGAGTCTGCAGAGACCCCGAGAGTGAGTGTGCAGAGACACCAAGTGTGAGTGTGCAGAGACCCCGAGAGTGTGTGTGCATAGACCCCGAGTGAGTGTGCACAGACCCCGCGAGAGTGTGTGCATAGACCATGAGAGTGCGTTTGCAGAGACTCCGAGAGTGAGTGTGCAGAGACCCCGAGAGTGTGCGTGCGGAGACCCCGAGAGTGAGTGTGCAGAGACATCAAGTGTGAGTGTGCAGAGACCCTGAGAGTGTCTGCAGATGCGCCGAGAGTGAGTGCGCAGAGACCCCGTGAGTGAGTGTGCAGAGACCCCGAGAGTGTGTGTGCATAGACCCCGAGTGGGTGTGCACAGACCCCGCGAGAGTGTGTGCATAGACCATGAGAGTGCGTTTGCAGAGACTCCGAGAGTGAGTGTGCAGAGACCCCGAGAGTGTGCGTGCGGAGACCCTGAGAGAGAGTGTGTAGAGACCCCGAGAGTGAGTGTGCAGAGACCCCGAGAGTGTGCGTGCATAGACTCCGAGAGAGAGTGTGCAGAGACACCGAGAGAAAGTGTGCAGAGACCACGAGAGTGAGTGTGCAGAGACACGAGAATGAGTCTGCAGATACCCCGAGTGTGTGTGTGCATTCACCCCGAGTGTGATTCTGCAGAAACCCTGAGAGTGAGTGTGCAAAGACACAGAGAGTGTGTGTGCATTGACCCCGAGAGTGACTCTGCAGAGACCCCGAGAATGAGTGTGTAGAGACACGGAGAGTGAGTGTGCAGAGACCCCGAGAGTGAGTGTGCAGAGACCCCAAGAGTGTGCGTGCAGAGACTCCAAGAGTGAGTGTGCAGAGACACCGAGAGAAAGTGTGCAGAGACCCCGAGAGTGAGTGTGCAGAGACACGAGAATGAGTCTGCAGATACCCCGAGTGTGTGTGTGTGCATTGACCCAGAGAGTGTGTGTGCGGAGACCCTGAGAGAGAGCGTGCGGAGAGCCCGAGAGTGAGTGTGCTGGTACCCCGAGAGTTTGTGTGCATTCACCCCGAGGGTGATTCTGCAGATACCCTTAGAGTGAGTGTGCAAAGACACCGAGAGTGTGTGTGCAGAGACCCCGAGAGTGTGCGTGCAGAGACCCCGAGAGTGAGTGTGCAGAGACACCGAGAGAAAGTGTGCAGAGACCCCGAGAGTGAGTGTGCAGAGACACGAGAATGATTCTGCAGATACCCCGAGTGTGTGTGTGCATTGACCCCGAGAGTGAGTGTGCAGAGACCCCGAGAGTGTGTGTGCATTTACCCCAAGTGTGATTGAGCAGAGACCCTGAGAGTGAGTCTGCAGAGGCCCCGAGAGTGAGTGTGTAGAGACACCGAGAGTGAGTGTGCAGAGACGCTGAGAGTGAGTCTGCAGAGACACCGAGAGTGAGTGTGCAGAGATCCCGAGAGTGAGTGTGCGGAGACCCTGAGAGCGAGTCTGCAGAGACCCCGAGAGCGAGTGTGCGGACACCCAGAGAGAGAGTGTGCGGAGACACCGAGAGTGTGTGTGCATAGACCCCGAAAGAGTGAGTCTGCAGAGGCGCCGAGAGTGAGTGCCCAGAGACCCCGTGAGTGAGTGTGCAGAGACCCCGAGAGTTTTTGTGCATAGAGCCCGAGTGAGTGTGCACAGACCCCGCGAGAGTGTGTGCATAGACCATGAGAGTGCGTTTGCAGAGACTCCGAGAGTGAGTGTGCAGAGACCCCGAGAGTGTGCGTGCGGAGACCCTGAGAGAGAGTGTGTAGAGACCCCGAGAGTGAGTGTGCAGAGACCCCCAGAGTGTGCGTGCATAGACTCCGAGAGAGAGTGTGCAGAGACACCGAGAGAAAGTGTGCAGAGACCACGAGAGTGAGTGTGCAGAGACACGAGAATGAGTCTGCAGATACCCCGAGTGTGTGTGTGCATTCACCCCGAGTGTGATTCTGCAGAAACCCTGAGAGTGAGTGTGCAAAGACACAGAGAGTGTGTGTGCATTGACCCCGAGAGTGACTCTGCAGAGACCCCGAGAATGAGTGTGTTAAGACACGGAGAGTGAGTGTACAGATACCCCGAGAGTGAGTGTGCAGAGACCCCGAGAGTGTGCGTGCAGAGACTCCAAGAGTGAGTGTGCAGAGACACCGAGAGAAAGTGTGCAGAGACCCCGAGAGAGAGTGTGCAGAGACACGAGAATGAGTCTGCAGAAACCCCGAGTGTGTGTGTGCATTGACCCCGAGAGTGAGTGTGCAGAGACCACGAGAGTGAGTGTGCAGAGAACCCGAGAGTTAGTCTGCAGAGACACCGAGAGAAAGTGTGCAGGGAAATGGAGAGTGAGTGTGCATTGACCCCGAGAGACAGTGTGCAGAGACACCGTGAGTGAGTGTGCAGAGACCCCAACAGTGTGTGGAGAGACCCCGAAAGTGAATGTGCAGAGACCCCAAAAGTGAGTCTGCAGAGACCCAGAGAGTGTGTGTGCGGAGACCCTGAGAGAGAGTGTGCGGAGAGCCCGAGAGTGAGTGTGCTGGTACCCCGAGAGTTTGTGTGCATTCACCCCGAGGGTGATTCTGCAGATACCCTTAGAGTGAGTGTGCAAAGACACCGAGAGTGTGTGTGCATTGACCCCGAGAGTGACTCTGCAGAGACCCCAAGAGTGAGTGTGCAGAGACCCCGAGAGTGAGTGTGCAGAGACCCCGAGAGTGTGCGTGCAGAGACCCCGAGAGTGAGTGTGCAGAGACACCGAGAGAAAGTGTGCAGAGACCCCGAGAGTGAGTGTGCAGAGACACGAGAATGCTTCTGCAGATACACCGAGTGTGTGTGTGCATTGAACCCGAGAGTGAGTGTGCAGAGACCCCGAGAGTGTGTGCATTTACCCGAAGTGTGATTGAGCAGAGACCCTGCGAGTGAGTTTGCAGAGACCCCGAGAGTGAGTGTGTAGAGACACCGACAGTGAGTGTGCAGAGACGCTGAGAGTGAGTCTGCAGAGACACCGAGAGTGAGTGTGCAGAGACCCCGAGAGTGAGTGTGCGGAGACCCTGAGAGCGAGTCTGCAGAGACCCCGAGAGTGAGTGTGCGGACACCCAGAGAGAGAGTGTGCGGAGACACCGAGAGTGTGTGTGCATAGACCCCGAAAGATTGAGTCTGCAGAGGCGCCGAGAGTGAGTGCCCAGAGACCCCGTGAGTGAGTGTGCAGAGACCCCGAGAGTTTTTGTGCATAGAGCCCGAGTGAGTGTGCAGAGACCCCGAGAGAGTGTGTGCATAGACCCTTAGAGTGCGTTTGCAGAGACCCCGAGAGTGAGTGTGCAGAAACCCCGAGCGTGTGTGTTCAGAGACCCAGAGAGTGTGTGTGCGGAGACCCTGAGAGAGAGTGTGCGGAGACCACGAGAGTGAGTGTGCAGAGACCCCGAGAGTGAGTGTGCAGAGACACCGAGAGTGAGTGTGCAGACACCCTGAGACTGAGTGTGCATGGACCCCGAGAGTGAGTGTGCAGAGACCCCGACAGTGAATGTGCAGAGACACCGAAAGGGAGTGTGCAGGGACCCAGAGAGTGAGTGTGCAGAGACCCCGAGAGAGTGTGTGCATAGACCCCGAGAGTGAGTGTGCAGAGACCCCAATATTGAGTGTGCAGAGACCCCGAGAGTGAGTCTGTAGAGTCACCGATACTGAGCGTGCAGAGACCCCGAGTGTGAGTGTGCAGATACCCCGAGAGTGAGTGTGCAGAGACCACGAGTGTGAGTCTGTAGAGTTACCGAGGGTGAGCGTGCAGAGACCCCGAGAGTTAGTGTGCAGATACCGCGAGACTGATTGTGCAGACCACGAGAGTGAGTGTGCAGAGACCCTGAGAGTGAGTGTGCAGACACCCTGAGACTGAGTGTGCAGGGACCCCGAGAGTGAGAGTGCAGAGACCCCGACAGTGAGTGTTTAGAGACCCTAAGAGTGAGTGCAGAGACACCGAGTGTGAGTGTGCAGACACCCTGAGACTGAATGTGCAGGGACCCCGAGAGTGAGTCTGCAGAGACCCCGACAGTGAGTGTGCAGATACCCCGAGTGTGACTGTGCAGAGACCACGAGAATGAGTGTGCAGAGACCCTGAGAGTCAGTGTGCAGGTACCCTGAGAGTGAGTCTGTAGAGTCACCGAGACTGGGCGTGCTGAGACCCCGAGTGTGAGTGTGCAGATACCCCGAGTGAGTGTGCAGAGACCACGAGAATGACTGTGCAGAGACCCTGAGAGTGAGAGTGCAGGGACCCTGAGAGTGAGTCTGTAGAGACCCCGAGAGTGAGTGTGCAGAGACCCCGAGAGTCAGTGTGTAGAGACAACGAGAGTGAGCGTGCGGAGACCCTGACAGCGAGTCTGCAGAGACCCCGAGAGTGAGTGTGCGGACATCCAGAGAGAGAGTGTGCGGAGACACCGAGAGTGTGTGTGCATTGACCCCGAGAGTGAGTCTGCAGAGACCCCGAGAGTGAGTGTGCAGAGACACCAAGTGTGAGTGTGCAGAGACCCTGAGAGTGAGTCTGCAGAGGCGCCGAGAGTGAGTGCGCAGAGACCCCGTGAGTGAGTGTGCAGAGACCCAGAGAGTGTGTGTGCATAGACCCCGAGTGAGTGTGCACAGACCCCGCGAGAGTGTGTGCATAGACCCTGAGAGTGCGTTTGCAGAGACTCCGAGAGTGAGTGTGCAAAGACACAGAGTGTGTGTGCATTGACCCCGAGAGTGACTCTGCAGAGACCCCGAGAGTGAGTGCGTAGAGACCCCGAGAGTGTGCGTGCAGAGACTCCAAGAGTGAGTGTGCAGAGACACCGAGAGAAAGTGTGCAGAGACCCCGAGAGTGAGTGTGCAGAGACTCGAGAATGAGTCTGCAGATACCCCGAGTGTGTGTGTGCATTGGCCCCGAGAGTGATTGTGCAGAGACCCCGAGAGTGTGTGTGCATTTACCCCAAATGTGATTGAGCAGAGACCCTGAGAGTGAGTCTGCAGAGACCCCGAGAGTGAGTGTGTAGAGACACCGAGAGTGAGTGTGCAGAGACCCCGAGAGTGAGTGTGTAGAGACCCTGAGAGTGAGTCTGCAGAGACACCGAGAGTGAGTGTGCAGAGACCCGGAGAGTGAGTGTGCGGAGACGCTGAGAGCTTGTCTGCAGAGACCCAGAGAGTGAGTGTGCGGACACCCAGAGAGAGAGCGTGCGGAGACACCGAGAGTGTGTGTGCATAGACCCCGAGAGAGTGTGCAGAGACCCCGAGCGTGTGTGTTCAGAGACCCAGAGAGTGTGTGTGCATTGACTCTGAGAGTGAGTCTGCAGAGGCGCTGAGAGTGAGTGCGCAGAGACCCCGTGAGTGAGTGTGCAGAGACCCCGAGAGTTTTTGTGCATAGAGCCCGAGTGAGTGTGCACAGACCCCGCGAGAGTGTGTGCATAGACCATGAGAGTGCGTTTGCAGAGACTCCGAGAGTGAGTGTGCAGAGACCCCGAGAGTGTGCGTGCGGAGACCCTGAGAGAGAGTGTGTAGAGACCCCGAGAGTGAGTGTGCAGAGACCCCCAGAGTGTGCGTGCAGAGACCACGAGAGTGAGTGTGCAGAGACACGAGAATGAGTCTGCAGATACCCCGAGTGTGTGTGTGCATTCACCCCGAGTGTGATTCTGCAGAAACCCTGAGAGTGAGTGTGCAAAGACACAGAGAGTGTGTGTGCATTGACCCCGAGAGTGACTCTGCAGAGACCCCGAGAATGAGTGTGTTAAGACACGGAGAGTGAGTGTACAGATACCCCGAGAGTGAGTGTGCAGAGACCCCGAGAGTGTGCGTGCAGAGACTCCAAGAGTGAGTGTGCAGAGACACCGAGAGAAAGTGTGCAGAGACCCCGAGAGAGAGTGTGCAGAGACACGAGAATGAGTCTGCAGAAACCCCGAGTGTGTGTGTGCATTGACCCCGAGAGTGAGTGTGCAGAGACCACGAGAGTGAGTGTGCAGAGAACCCGAGAGTTAGTCTGCAGAGACACCGAGAGAAAGTGTGCAGGGAAATGGAGAGTGAGTGTGCATTGACCCCGAGAGACAGTGTGCAGAGACACCGTGAGTGAGTGTGCAGAGACCCCAACAGTGTGTGGAGAGACCCCGAAAGTGAATGTGCAGAGACCCCAAAAGTGAGTCTGCAGAGACCCAGAGAGTGTGTGTGCGGAGACCCTGAGAGAGAGTGTGCGGAGAGCCCGAGAGTGAGTGTGCTGGTACCCCGAGAGTTTGTGTGCATTCACCCCGAGGGTGATTCTGCAGATACCCTTAGAGTGAGTGTGCAAAGACACCGAGAGTGTGTGTGCATTGACCCCGAGAGTGACTCTGCAGAGACCCCAAGAGTGAGTGTGCAGAGACCCCGAGAGTGAGTGTGCAGAGACCCCGAGAGTGTGCGTGCAGAGACCCCGAGAGTGAGTGTGCAGAGACACCGAGAGAAAGTGTGCAGAGACCCCGAGAGTGAGTGTGCAGAGACACGAGAATGCTTCTGCAGATACACCGAGTGTGTGTGTGCATTGAACCCGAGAGTGAGTGTGCAGAGACCCCGAGAGTGTGTGCATTTACCCGAAGTGTGATTGAGCAGAGACCCTGCGAGTGAGTTTGCAGAGACCCCGAGAGTGAGTGTGTAGAGACACCGACAGTGGGTGTGCAGAGACGCTGAGAGTGAGTCTGCAGAGACACCGAGAGTGAGTGTGCAGAGACCCCGAGAGTGAGTGTGCGGAGACCCTGAGAGCGAGTCTGCAGAGACCCCGAGAGTGAGTGTGCGGACACCCAGAGAGAGAGTGTGCGGAGACACCGAGAGTGTGTGTGCATAGACCCCGAAAGATTGAGTCTGCAGAGGCGCCGAGAGTGAGTGCCCAGAGACCCCGTGAGTGAGTGTGCAGAGACCCCGAGAGTTTTTGTGCATAGAGCCCGAGTGAGTGTGCAGAGACCCCGAGAGAGTGTGTGCATAGACCCTTAGAGTGCGTTTGCAGAGACCCCGAGAGTGAGTGTGCAGAAACCCCGAGCGTGTGTGTTCAGAGACCCAGAGAGTGTGTGTGCGGAGACCCTGAGAGAGAGTGTGCGGAGACCACGAGAGTGAGTGTGCAGAGACCCCGAGAGTGAGTGTGCAGAGACACCGAGAGTGAGTGTGCAGACACCCTGAGACTGAGTGTGCATGGACCCCGAGAGTGAGTGTGCAGAGACCCCGACAGTGAATGTGCAGAGACACCGAAAGGGAGTGTGCAGGGACCCAGAGAGTGAGTGTGCAGAGACCCCGAGAGAGTGTGTGCATAGACCCCGAGAGTGAGTGTGCAGAGACCCCAATATTGAGTGTGCAGAGACCCCGAGAGTGAGTCTGTAGAGTCACCGATACTGAGCGTGCAGAGACCCCGAGTGTGAGTGTGCAGATACCCCGAGAGTGAGTGTGCAGAGACCACGAGTGTGAGTCTGTAGAGTTACCGAGGGTGAGCGTGCAGAGACCCCGAGAGTTAGTGTGCAGATACCGCGAGACTGATTGTGCAGACCACGAGAGTGAGTGTGCAGAGACCCTGAGAGTGAGTGTGCAGACACCCTGAGACTGAGTGTGCAGGGACCCCGAGAGTGAGAGTGCAGAGACCCCGACAGTGAGTGTTTAGAGACCCTAAGAGTGAGTGCAGAGACACCGAGTGTGAGTGTGCAGACACCCTGAGACTGAATGTGCAGGGACCCCGAGAGTGAGTCTGCAGAGACCCCGACAGTGAGTGTGCAGATACCCCGAGTGTGACTGTGCAGAGACCACGAGAATGAGTGTGCAGAGACCCTGAGCGTGAGTGTGCAGGGACCCTGAGAGTGAGTCTGTAGAGTCACCGAGACTGGGAGTGCTGAGACCCCGAGTGTGAGTGTGCAGATACCCCGAGTGAGTGTGCAGAGACCACGAGAATGACTGTGCAGAGACCCTGAGAGTGAGTGTGCAGGGACCCTGAGAGTGAGTCTGTAGAGACCCCGAGAGTGAGTGTGCAGAGACCCCGAGAGTCAGTGTGTAGAGACAACGAGAGTGAGCGTGCGGAGACCCTGAGAGCGAGTCTGCAGAGACCCCGAGAGTGAGTGTGCGGACATCCAGAGAGAGAGTGTGCGGAGACACCGAGAGTGTGTGTGCATTGACCCCGAGAGTGAGTCTGCAGAGACCCCGAGAGTGAGTGTGCAGAGACACCAAGTGTGAGTGTGCAGAGACCCTGAGAGTGAGTCTGCAGAGGCGCCGAGAGTGAGTGCGCAGAGACCCCGTGAGTGAGTGTGCAGAGACCCAGAGTGTGTGTGTGCATAGACCCAGAGTGAGTGTGCACAGACCCCGCGAGAGTGTGTGCATAGACCCTGAGAGTGCGTTTGCAGAGACTCCGAGAGTGAGTGTGCAAAGACACAGAGTGTGTGTGCATTGACCCCGAGAGTGACTCTGCAGAGACCCCGAGAGTGAGTGCGTAGAGACCCCGAGAGTGTGCGTGCAGAGACTCCAAGAGTGAGTGTGCAGAGACACCGAGAGAAAGTGTGCAGAGACCCCGAGAGTGAGTCTGTAGAGACCCCGAGTGTGCGTGTGCAGAGACCCCCAGAGTCAGTGTGTAGAGACAACGAGAGTGAGCGTGCGGAGACCCTGAGAGCGAGTCTGCAGAGACCCCGAGAGTGAGTGTGCGGACATCCAGAGAGAGAGTGTGCGGAGACACCGTGAGTGTGTGTGCATTGACCCCGAGAGTGAGTCTGCAGAGACCCCGAGAGTGAGTGTGCAGAGACACCAAGTGTGAGTGTGCAGAGACCCTGAGAGTGTCTGCAGATGCGCCGAGAGTGAGTGCGCAGAGACCCCGTGAGTGAGTGTGCAGAGACCCCGAGAGTGTGTGTGCATAGACCCCGAGTGAGTGTGCACAGACCCCGCGAGAGTGTGTGCATAGACCATGAGAGTGCGTTTGCAGAGACTCCGAGAGTGAGTGTGCAGAGACCCCGAGAGTGTGCGTGCGGAGACCCTGAGAGAGAGTGTGTAGAGACCCCGAGAGTGAGTGTGCAGAGACCCCGAGAGTGTGCGTGCATAGACTCCGAGAGAGAGTGTGCAGAGACACCGAGAGAAAGTGTGCAGAGACCACGAGAGTGAGTGTGCAGAGACACGAGAATGAGTCTGCAGATACCCCGAGTGTGTGTGTGCATTCACCCCGAGTGTGATTCTGCAGAAACCCTGAGAGTGAGTTTGCAAAGACACAGAGAGTGTGTGTGCATTGACCCCGAGAGTGACTCTACAGAGACCCCGAGAATGAGTGTGTAGAGACACGGAGAGTGAGTGTGCAGAGAACCCGAGAGTTAGTCTGCAGAGACACCTAGAGTGAGTGTGCAGAGATACCGAGAGAAACTGTGCAGGGAAATGGAGAGTGAGTGTGCATTGACCCCGAGAGACAGTGTGCAGAGACACCGTGAGTGAGTGTGCAGAGACCCCAACAGTGTGTGGAGAGACCCCGAAACTGAGTGTGCAGAGACCCCAAAAGTGAGTCTGCAGAGACCCAGAGAGTGTGTGTGCGGAGACCCTGAGAGAGAGTGTGCGGAGACCCCGAGAGTGAGTGTGCTGGTACCCCGAGAGTTTGTGTGCATTCACCCCGAGGGTGATTCTGCAGATACCCTTAGAGTGAATGTGCAAAGACACAGAGAGTGTGTGTGCATTGACCCCGAGAGTGACTCTGCAGAGACCCCGAGAGTGAGTGTGTAGAGACACGGAGAGTGAGTGTTCAGAGACCCCGAGAGTGACTCTGCAGAGACCCCGAGAGTGAGTGTGTAGAGACACGGAGAGTGAGTGTTCAGAGACCCAGAGAGTGTGGGTGCGGAGACCCTGAGAGAGTGTGTGTAGAGACACAGAGTGTGAGTGTGCAGAGACCCTGAGTGTGATTCTGCAGAAACCCTGAGAGTGAGTGTGCAGAGACCCCGAGAGTGTGTGTGCATTCACCCCGAGTGTGAATGTGCAGATACCCCGAGAGTGAGTGTGCAGAGACCACGAGAATGAGTGTGCAGAGACCCTGAGAGTGAGTGTGCAGGGACCCTGAGAGTGAGTCTGTAGAGACCCCGAGTGTGCGTGTGCAGAGACCCCGAGAGTCAGTGTGTAGAGACAACGAGAGTGAGCGTGCGGAGACCCTGAGAGCGAGTCTGCAGAGACCCCGAGAGTGAGTGTGCGGACATCCAGAGAGAGAGTGTGCGGAGACACCGTGAGTGTGTGTGCATTGACCCCGAGTGAGTGTGCACAGACCCCGCGAGAGTGTGTGCATAGACCATGAGAGTGCGTTTGCAGAGACTCCGAGAGTGAGTGTGCAGAGACCCCGAGAGTGTGCGTGCGGAGACCCTGAGAGAGAGTGTGTAGAGACCCCGAGAGTGAGTGTGCAGAGACCCCGAGAGTGTGCGTGCATAGACTCCGAGAGAGAGTGTGCAGAGACACCGAGAGAAAGTGTGCAGAGACCACGAGAGTGAGTGTGCAGAGACTCGAGAATGAGTCTGCAGATACCCCGAGTGTGTGTGTGCATTCACCCCGAGTGTGATTCTGCAGAAACCCTGAGAGTGAGTGTGCAAAGACACAGAGAGTGTGTGTGCATTGACCCCGAGAGTGACTCTGCAGAGACCCCGAGAATGAGTGTGTAGAGACACGGAGAGTGAGTGTGCAGAGACCCCGAGAGTGAGTGTGCAGAGACCCCAAGAGTGTGCGTGCAGAGACTCCAAGAGTGAGTGTGCAGAGACACCGAGAGAAAGTGTGCAGAGACCCCGAGAGTGAGTGTGCAGAGACACGAGAATGAGTCTGCAGATACCCCGAGTGTGTGTGTGTGCATTGACCCAGAGAGTGTGTGTGCGGAGACCCTGAGAGAGAGCGTGCGGAGAGCCCGAGAGTGAGTGTGCTGGTACCCCGAGAGTTTGTGTGCATTCACCCCGAGGGTGATTCTGCAGATACCCTTAGAGTGAGTGTGCAAAGACACCGAGAGTGTGTGTGCAGAGACCCCGAGAGTGTGCGTGCAGAGACCCCGAGAGTGAGTGTGCAGAGACACCGAGAGAAAGTGTGCAGAGACCCCGAGAGTGAGTGTGCAGAGACACGAGAATGATTCTGCAGATACCCCGAGTGTGTGTGTGCATTGACCCCGAGAGTGAGTGTGCAGAGACCCCGAGAGTGTGTGTGCATTTACCCCAAGTGTGATTGAGCAGAGACCCTGAGAGTGAGTCTGCAGAGGCCCCGAGAGTGAGTGTGTAGATACACCGAGAGTGAGTGTGCAGAGACGCTGAGAGTGAGTCTGCAGAGACACCGAGAGTGAGTGTGCAGAGATCCCGAGAGTGAGTGTGCGGAGACCCTGAGAGCGAGTCTGCAGAGACCCCGAGAGCGAGTGTGCGGACACCCAGAGAGAGAGTGTGCGGAGACACCGAGAGTGTGTGTGCATAGACCCCGAAAGAGTGAGTCTGCAGAGGCGCCGAGAGTGAGTGCCCAGAGACCCCGTGAGTGAGTGTGCAGAGACCCCGAGAGTTTTTGTGCATAGAGCCCGAGTGAGTGTGCACAGACCCCGCGAGAGTGTGTGCATAGACCATGAGAGTGCGTTTGCAGAGACTCCGAGAGTGAGTGTGCAGAGACCCCGAGAGTGTGCGTGCGGAGACCCTGAGAGAGAGTGTGTAGAGACCCCGAGAGTGAGTGTGCAGAGACCCCCAGAGTGTGCGTGCATAGACTCCGAGAGAGAGTGTGCAGAGACACCGAGAGAAAGTGTGCAGAGACCACGAGAGTGAGTGTGCAGAGACACGAGAATGAGTCTGCAGATACCCCGAGTGTGTGTGTGCATTCACCCCGAGTGTGATTCTGCAGAAACCCTGAGAGTGAGTGTGCAAAGACACAGAGAGTGTGTGTGCATTGACCCCGAGAGTGACTCTGCAGAGACCCCGAGAATGAGTGTGTTAAGACACGGAGAGTGAGTGTACAGATACCCCGAGAGTGAGTGTGCAGAGACCCCGAGAGTGTGCGTGCAGAGACTCCAAGAGTGAGTGTGCAGAGACACCGAGAGAAAGTGTGCAGAGACCCCGAGAGAGAGTGTGCAGAGACACGAGAATGAGTCTGCAGAAACCCCGAGTGTGTGTGTGCATTGACCCCGAGAGTGAGTGTGCAGAGACCACGAGAGTGAGTGTGCAGAGAACCCGAGAGTTAGTCTGCAGAGACACCGAGAGAAAGTGTGCAGGGAAATGGAGAGTGAGTGTGCATTGACCCCGAGAGACAGTGTGCAGAGACACCGTGAGTGAGTGTGCAGAGACCCCAACAGTGTGTGGAGAGACCCCGAAAGTGAATGTGCAGAGACCCCAAAAGTGAGTCTGCAGAGACCCAGAGTGTGTGTGTGCGGAGACCCTGAGAGAGAGTGTGCGGAGAGCCCGAGAGTGAGTGTGCTGGTACCCCGAGAGTTTGTGTGCATTCACCCCGAGGGTGATTCTGCAGATACCCTTAGAGTGAGTGTGCAAAGACACCGAGAGTGTGTGTGCATTGACCCCGAGAGTGACTCTGCAGAGACCCCAAGAGTGAGTGTGCAGAGACCCCGAGAGTGAGTGTGCAGAGACCCCGAGAGTGTGCGTGCAGAGACCCCGAGAGTGAGTGTGCAGAGACACCGAGAGAAAGTGTGCAGAGACCCCGAGAGTGAGTGTGCAGAGACACGAGAATGATTCTGCAGATACACCGAGTGTGTGTGTGCATTGAACCCGAGAGTGAGTGTGCAGAGACCCCGAGAGTGTGTGCATTTACCCGAAGTGTGATTGAGCAGAGACCCTGCGAGTGAGTTTGCAGAGACCCCGAGAGTGAGTGTGTAGAGACACCGACAGTGAGTGTGCAGAGACGCTGAGAGTGAGTCTGCAGAGACACCGAGAGTGAGTGTGCAGAGACCCCGAGAGTGAGTGTGCGGAGACCCTGAGAGCGAGTCTGCAGAGACCCCGAGAGTGAGTGTGCGGACACCCAGAGAGAGAGTGTGCGGAGACACCGAGAGTGTGTGTGCAGAGACCCCAATATTGAGTGTGCAGAGACCCCGAGAGTGAGTCTGTAGAGTCACCGATACTGAGCGTGCAGAGACCCCGAGTGTGAGTGTGCAGATACCCCGAGAGTGAGTGTGCAGAGACCACGAGTGTGAGTCTGTAGAGTTACCGAGGGTGAGCGTGCAGAGACCCCGAGAGTTAGTGTGCAGATACCGCGAGACTGATTGTGCAGACCACGAGAGTGAGTGTGCAGAGACCCTGAGAGTGAGTGTGCAGACACCCTGAGACTGAGTGTGCAGGGACCCCGAGAGTGAGAGTGCAGAGACCCCGACAGTGAGTGTTTAGAGACCCTAAGAGTGAGTGCAGAGACACCGAGTGTGAGTGTGCAGACACCCTGAGACTGAATGTGCAGGGACCCCGAGAGTGAGTCTGCAGAGACCCCGACAGTGAGTGTGCAGATACCCCGAGTGTGACTGTGCAGAGACCACGAGAATGAGTGTGCAGAGACCCTGAGCGTGAGTGTGCAGGGACCCTGAGAGTGAGTCTGTAGAGTCACCGAGACTGGGAGTGCTGAGACCCCGAGTGTGAGTGTGCAGATACCCCGAGTGAGTGTGCAGAGACCACGAGAATGACTGTGCAGAGACCCTGAGAGTGAGTGTGCAGGGACCCTGAGAGTGAGTCTGTAGAGACCCCGAGAGTGAGTGTGCAGAGACCCCGAGAGTCAGTGTGTAGAGACAACGAGAGTGAGCGTGCGGAGACCCTGAGAGCGAGTCTGCAGAGACCCCGAGTGTGAGTGTGCGGACATCCAGAGAGAGAGTGTGCGGAGACACCGAGAGTGTGTGTGCATTGACCCCGAGAGTGAGTCTGCAGAGACCCCGAGAGTGAGTGTGCAGAGACACCAAGTGTGAGTGTGCAGAGACCCTGAGAGTGAGTCTGCAGAGGCGCCGAGAGTGAGTGCGCAGAGACCCCGTGAGTGAGTGTGCAGAGACCCAGAGTGTGTGTGTGCATAGACCCAGAGTGAGTGTGCACAGACCCCGCGAGAGTGTGTGCATAGACCCTGAGAGTGCGTTTGCAGAGACTCCGAGAGTGAGTGTGCAAAGACACAGAGTGTGTGTGCATTGACCCCGAGAGTGACTCTGCAGAGACCCCGAGAGTGAGTGCGTAGAGACCCCGAGAGTGTGCGTGCAGAGACTCCAAGAGTGAGTGTGCAGAGACACCGAGAGAAAGTGTGCAGAGACCCCGAGAGTGAGTCTGTAGAGACCCCGAGTGTGCGTGTGCAGAGACCCCCAGAGTCAGTGTGTAGAGACAACGAGAGTGAGCGTGCGGAGACCCTGAGAGCGAGTCTGCAGAGACCCCGAGAGTGAGTGTGCGGACATCCAGAGAGAGAGTGTGCGGAGACACCGTGAGTGTGTGTGCATTGACCCCGAGAGTGAGTCTGCAGAGACCCCGAGAGTGAGTGTGCAGAGACACCAAGTGTGAGTGTGCAGAGACCCTGAGAGTGTCTGCAGATGCGCCGAGAGTGAGTGCGCAGAGACCCCGTGAGTGAGTGTGCAGAGACCCCGAGAGTGTGTGTGCATAGACCCCGAGTGAGTGTGCACAGACCCCGCGAGAGTGTGTGCATAGACCATGAGAGTGCGTTTGCAGAGACTCCGAGAGTGAGTGTGCAGAGACCCCGAGAGTGTGCGTGCGGAGACCCTGAGAGAGAGTGTGTAGAGACCCCGAGAGTGAGTGTGCAGAGACCCCGAGAGTGTGCGTGCATAGACTCCGAGAGAGAGTGTGCAGAGACACCGAGAGAAAGTGTGCAGAGACCACGAGAGTGAGTGTGCAGAGACACGAGAATGAGTCTGCAGATACCCCGAGTGTGTGTGTGCATTCACCCCGAGTGTGATTCTGCAGAAACCCTGAGAGTGAGTTTGCAAAGACACAGAGAGTGTGTGTGCATTGACCCCGAGAGTGACTCTACAGAGACCCCGAGAATGAGTGTGTAGAGACACGGAGAGTGAGTGTGCAGAGAACCCGAGAGTTAGTCTGCAGAGACACCTAGAGTGAGTGTGCAGAGATACCGAGAGAAACTGTGCAGGGAAATGGAGAGTGAGTGTGCATTGACCCCGAGAGACAGTGTGCAGAGACACCGTGAGTGAGTGTGCAGAGACCCCAACAGTGTGTGGAGAGACCCCGAAACTGAGTGTGCAGAGACCCCAAAAGTGAGTCTGCAGAGACCCAGAGAGTGTGTGTGCGGAGACCCTGAGAGAGAGTGTGCGGAGACCCCGAGAGTGAGTGTGCTGGTACCCCGAGAGTTTGTGTGCATTCACCCCGAGGGTGATTCTGCAGATACCCTTAGAGTGAATGTGCAAAGACACAGAGAGTGTGTGTGCATTGACCCCGAGAGTGACTCTGCAGAGACCCCGAGAGTGAGTGTGTAGAGACACGGAGAGTGAGTGTTCAGAGACCCCGAGAGTGACTCTGCAGAGACCCCGAGAGTGAGTGTGTAGAGACACGGAGAGTGAGTGTTCAGAGACCCAGAGAGTGTGGGTGCGGAGACCCTGAGAGAGAGTGTGTAGAGACACAGAGTGTGAGTGTGCAGAGACCCTGAGTGTGATTCTGCAGAAACCCTGAGAGTGAGTGTGCAGAGACCCCGAGAGTGTGTGTGCATTCACCCCGAGTGTGAATGTGCAGATACCCCGAGAGTGAGTGTGCAGAGACCACGAGAATGAGTGTGCAGAGACCCTGAGAGTGAGTGTGCAGGGACCCTGAGAGTGAGTCTGTAGAGACCCCGAGTGTGCGTGTGCAGAGACCCCGAGAGTCAGTGTGTAGAGACAACGAGAGTGAGCGTGCGGAGACCCTGAGAGCGAGTCTGCAGAGACCCCGAGAGTGAGTGTGCGGACATCCAGAGAGAGAGTGTGCGGAGACACCGTGAGTGTGTGTGCATTGACCCCGAGAGTGAGTCTGCAGAGACCCCGAGAGTGAGTGTGCAGAGACACCAAGTGTGAGTGTGCAGAGACCCCGAGAGTGTGTGTGCATAGACCCCGAGTGAGTGTGCACAGACCCCGCGAGAGTGTGTGCATAGACCATGAGAGTGCGTTTGCAGAGACTCCGAGAGTGAGTGTGCAGAGACCCCGAGAGTGTGCGTGCGGAGACCCTGAGAGAGAGTGTGTAGAGACCCCGAGAGTGAGTGTGCAGAGACCCCGAGAGTGTGCGTGCATAGACTCCGAGAGAGAGTGTGCAGAGACACCGAGAGAAAGTGTGCAGAGACCACGAGAGTGAGTGTGCAGAGACTCGAGAATGAGTCTGCAGATACCCCGAGTGTGTGTGTGCATTCACCCCGAGTGTGATTCTGCAGAAACCCTGAGAGTGAGTGTGCAAAGACACAGAGAGTGTGTGTGCATTGACCCCGAGAGTGACTCTGCAGAGACCCCGAGAATGAGTGTGTAGAGACACGGAGAGTGAGTGTGCAGAGACCCCGAGAGTGAGTGTGCAGAGACCCCAAGAGTGTGCGTGCAGAGACTCCAAGAGTGAGTGTGCAGAGACACCGAGAGAAAGTGTGCAGAGACCCCGAGAGTGAGTGTGCAGAGACACGAGAATGAGTCTGCAGATACCCCGAGTGTGTGTGTGTGCATTGACCCAGAGAGTGTGTGTGCGGAGACCCTGAGAGAGAGCGTGCGGAGAGCCCGAGAGTGAGTGTGCTGGTACCCCGAGAGTTTGTGTGCATTCACCCCGAGGGTGATTCTGCAGATACCCTTAGAGTGAGTGTGCAAAGACACCGAGAGTGTGTGTGCAGAGACCCCGAGAGTGTGCGTGCAGAGACCCCGAGAGTGAGTGTGCAGAGACACCGAGAGAAAGTGTGCAGAGACCCCGAGAGTGAGTGTGCAGAGACACGAGAATGATTCTGCAGATACCCCGAGTGTGTGTGTGCATTGACCCCGAGAGTGAGTGTGCAGAGACCCCGAGAGTGTGTGTGCATTTACCCCAAGTGTGATTGAGCAGAGACCCTGAGAGTGAGTCTGCAGAGGCCCCGAGAGTGAGTGTGTAGATACACCGAGAGTGAGTGTGCAGAGACGCTGAGAGTGAGTCTGTAGAGACACCGAGAGTGAGTGTGCAGAGATCCCGAGAGTGAGTGTGCGGAGACCCTGAGAGCGAGTCTGCAGAGACCCCGAGAGCGAGTGTGCGGACACCCAGAGAGAAAGTGTGCAGAGACACCGAGAGTGTGTGTGCATAGACCCCGAAAGAGTGAGTCTGCAGAGGCGCCGAGAGTGAGTGCCCAGAGACCCCGTGAGTGAGTGTGCAGAGACCCCGAGAGTTTTTGTGCATAGAGCCCGAGTGAGTGTGCACAGACCCCGCGAGAGTGTGTGCATAGACCATGAGAGTGCGTTTGCAGAGACTCCGAGAGTGAGTGTGCAGAGACCCCGAGAGTGTGCGTGCGGAGACCCTGAGAGAGAGTGTGTAGAGACCCCGAGAGTGAGTGTGCAGAGACCCCCAGAGTGTGCGTGCATAGACTCCGAGAGAGAGTGTGCAGAGACACCGAGAGAAAGTGTGCAGAGACCACGAGAGTGAGTGTGCAGAGACACGAGAATGAGTCTGCAGATACCCCGAGTGTGTGTGTGCATTCACCCCGAGTGTGATTCTGCAGAAACCCTGAGAGTGAGTGTGCAAAGACACAGAGAGTGTGTGTGCATTGACCCCGAGAGTGACTCTGCAGAGACCCCGAGAATGAGTGTGTTAAGACACGGAGAGTGAGTGTACAGATACCCCGAGAGTGAGTGTGCAGAGACGCTGAGAGTGAGTCTGCAGAGACACCGAGAGTGAGTGTGCAGAGATCCCGAGAGTGAGTGTGCGGAGACCCTGAGAGCGAGTCTGCAGAGACCCCGAGAGCGAGTGTGCGGACACCCAGAGAGAGAGTGTGCGGAGACACCGAGAGTGTGTGTGCATAGACCCCGAAAGAGTGAGTCTGCAGAGGCGCCGAGAGTGAGTGCCCAGAGACCCCGTGAGTGAGTGTGCAGAGACCCCGAGAGTTTTTGTGCATAGAGCCCGAGTGAGTGTGCACAGACCCCGCGAGAGTGTGTGCATAGACCATGAGAGTGCGTTTGCAGAGACTCCGAGAGTGAGTGTGCAGAGACCCCGAGAGTGTGCGTGCGGAGACCCTGAGAGAGAGTGTGTAGAGACCCCGAGAGTGAGTGTGCAGAGACCCCCAGAGTGTGCGTGCATAGACTCCGAGAGAGAGTGTGCAGAGACACCGAGAGAAAGTGTGCAGAGACCACGAGAGTGAGTGTGCAGAGACACGAGAATGAGTCTGCAGATACCCCGAGTGTGTGTGTGCATTCACCCCGAGTGTGATTCTGCAGAAACCCTGAGAGTGAGTGTGCAAAGACACAGAGAGTGTGTGTGCATTGACCCCGAGAGTGACTCTGCAGAGACCCCGAGAATGAGTGTGTTAAGACACGGAGAGTGAGTGTACAGATACCCCGAGAGTGAGTGTGCAGAGACCCCGAGAGTGTGCGTGCAGAGACTCCAAGAGTGAGTGTGCAGAGACACCGAGAGAAAGTGTGCAGAGACCCCGAGAGAGAGTGTGCAGAGACACGAGAATGAGTCTGCAGAAACCCCGAGTGTGTGTGTGCATTGACCCCGAGAGTGAGTGTGCAGAGACCACGAGAGTGAGTGTGCAGAGAACCCGAGAGTTAGTCTGCAGAGACACCGAGAGAAAGTGTGCAGGGAAATGGAGAGTGAGTGTGCATTGACCCCGAGAGACAGTGTGCAGAGACACCGTGAGTGAGTGTGCAGAGACCCCAACAGTGTGTGGAGAGACCCCGAAAGTGAATGTGCAGAGACCCCAAAAGTGAGTCTGCAGAGACCCAGAGTGTGTGTGTGCGGAGACCCTGAGAGAGAGTGTGCGGAGAGCCCGAGAGTGAGTGTGCTGGTACCCCGAGAGTTTGTGTGCATTCACCCCGAGGGTGATTCTGCAGATACCCTTAGAGTGAGTGTGCAAAGACACCGAGAGTGTGTGTGCATTGACCCCGAGAGTGACTCTGCAGAGACCCCAAGAGTGAGTGTGCAGAGACCCCGAGAGTGAGTGTGCAGAGACCCCGAGAGTGTGCGTGCAGAGACCCCGAGAGTGAGTGTGCAGAGACACCGAGAGAAAGTGTGCAGAGACCCCGAGAGTGAGTGTGCAGAGACACGAGAATGATTCTGCAGATACACCGAGTGTGTGTGTGCATTGAACCCGAGAGTGAGTGTGCAGAGACCCCGAGAGTGTGTGCATTTACCCGAAGTGTGATTGAGCAGAGACCCTGCGAGTGAGTTTGCAGAGACCCCGAGAGTGAGTGTGTAGAGACACCGACAGTGAGTGTGCAGAGACGCTGAGAGTGAGTCTGCAGAGACACCGAGAGTGAGTGTGCAGAGACCCCGAGAGTGAGTGTGCGGAGACCCTGAGAGCGAGTCTGCAGAGACCCCGAGAGTGAGTGTGCGGACACCCAGAGAGAGAGTGTGCGGAGACACCGAGAGTGTGTGTGCATAGACCCCGAAAGATTGAGTCTGCAGAGGCGCCGAGAGTGAGTGCCCAGAGACCCCGTGAGTGAGTGTGCAGAGACCCCGAGAGTTTTTGTGCATAGAGCCCGAGTGAGTGTGCAGAGACCCCGAGAGAGTGTGTGCATAGACCCTTAGAGTGCGTTTGCAGAGACCCCGAGAGTGAGTGTGCAGAAACCCCGAGCGTGTGTGTTCAGAGACCCAGAGAGTGTGTGTGCGGAGACCCTGAGAGAGAGTGTGCGGAGACCACGAGAGTGAGTGTGCAGAGACCCCGAGAGTGAGTGTGCAGAGACACCGAGAGTGAGTGTGCAGACACCCTGAGACTGAGTGTGCATGGACCCCGAGAGTGAGTGTGCAGAGACCCCGACAGTGAATGTGCAGAGACACCGAAAGGGAGTGTGCAGGGACCCAGAGAGTGAGTGTGCAGAGACCCCGAGAGAGTGTGTGCATAGACCCCGAGAGTGAGTGTGCAGAGACCCCAATATTGAGTGTGCAGAGACCCCGAGAGTGAGTCTGTAGAGTCACCGATACTGAGCGTGCAGAGACCCCGAGTGTGAGTGTGCAGATACCCCGAGAGTGAGTGTGCAGAGACCACGAGTGTGAGTCTGTAGAGTTACCGAGGGTGAGCGTGCAGAGACCCCGAGAGTTAGTGTGCAGATACCGCGAGACTGATTGTGCAGACCACGAGAGTGAGTGTGCAGAGACCCTGAGAGTGAGTGTGCAGACACCCTGAGACTGAGTGTGCAGGGACCCCGAGAGTGAGAGTGCAGAGACCCCGACAGTGAGTGTTTAGAGACCCTAAGAGTGAGTGCAGAGACACCGAGTGTGAGTGTGCAGACACCCTGAGACTGAATGTGCAGGGACCCCGAGAGTGAGTCTGCAGAGACCCCGACAGTGAGTGTGCAGATACCCCGAGTGTGACTGTGCAGATACCACGAGAATGAGTGTGCAGAGACCCTGAGAGTGAGTGTGCAGGGACCCTGAGAGTGAGTCTGTAGAGTCACCGAGACTGCGCGTGCTGAGACCCCGAGTGTGAGTGTGCAGATACCCCGAGTGAGTGTGCAGAGACCACGAGAATGACTGTGCAGAGACCCTGAGAGTGAGTGTGCAGGGACCCTGAGAGTGAGTCTGTAGAGACCCCGAGAGTGAGTGTGCAGAGACCCCGAGAGTCAGTGTGTAGAGACAACGAGAGTGAGCGTGCGGAGACCCTGACAGCGAGTCTGCAGAGACCCCGAGAGTGAGTGTGCGGACATCCAGAGAGAGAGTGTGCGGAGACACCGAGAGTGTGTGTGCATTGACCCCGAGAGTGAGTCTGCAGAGACCCCGAGAGTGAGTGTGCAGAGACACCAAGTGTGAGTGTGCAGAGACCCTGAGAGTGAGTCTGCAGAGGCGCCGAGAGTGAGTGCGCAGAGACCCCGTGAGTGAGTGTGCAGAGACCCAGAGAGTGTGTGTGCATAGACCCCGAGTGAGTGTGCACAGACCCCGCGAGAGTGTGTGCATAGACACTGAGAGTGCGTTTGCAGAGACTCCGAGAGTGAGTGTGCAAAGACACAGAGTGTGTGTGCATTGACCCCGAGAGTGACTCTGCAGAGACCCCGAGAGTGAGTGCGTAGAGACCCCGAGAGTGTGCGTGCAGAGACTCCAAGAGTGAGTGTGCAGAGACACCGAGAGAAAGTGTGCAGAGACCCCGAGAGTGAGTGTGCAGAGACTCGAGAATGAGTCTGCAGATACCCCGAGTGTGTGTGTGCATTGGCCCCGAGAGTGATTGTGCAGAGACCCCGAGAGTGTGTGTGCATTTACCCCAAATGTGATTGAGCAGAGACCCTGAGAGTGAGTCTGCAGAGACCCCGAGAGTGAGTGTGTAGAGACACCGAGAGTGAGTGTGCAGAGACCCCGAGAGTGAGTGTGTAGAGACCCTGAGAGTGAGTCTGCAGAGACACCGGGAGTGAGTGTGCAGAGACCCGGAGAGTGAGTGTGCGGAGACGCTGAGAGCTTGTCTGCAGAGACCCAGAGAGTGAGTGTGCGGACACCCAGAGAGAGAGCGTGCGGAGACACCGAGAGTGTGTGTGCATAGACCCCGAGAGAGTGTGCAGAGACCCCGAGCGTGTGTGTTCAGAGACCCAGAGAGTGTGTGTGCATTGACTCTGAGAGTGAGTCTGCAGAGGCGCTGAGAGTGAGTGCGCAGAGACCCCGTGAGTGAGTGTGCAGAGACCCCGAGAGTTTTTGTGCATAGAGCCCGAGTGAGTGTGCACAGACCCCGCGAGAGTGTGTGCATAGACCATGAGAGTGCGTTTGCAGAGACTCCGAGAGTGAGTGTGCAGAGACCCCGAGAGTGTGCGTGCGGAGACCCTGAGAGAGAGTGTGTAGAGACCCCGAGAGTGAGTGTGCAGAGACCCCCAGAGTGTGCGTGCATAGACTCCGAGAGAGAGTGTGCAGAGACACCGAGAGAAAGTGTGCAGAGACCACGAGAGTGAGTGTGCAGAGACACGAGAATGAGTCTGCAGATACCCCGAGTGTGTGTGTGCATTCACCCCGAGTGTGATTCTGCAGAAACCCTGAGAGTGAGTGTGCAAAGACACAGAGAGTGTGTGTGCATTGACCCCGAGAGTGACTCTGCAGAGACCCCGAGAATGAGTGTGTAGAGACACGGAGAGTGAGTGTGCAGAGACCCCGAGAGTGAGTGTGCAGAGACCCCAAGAGTGTGCGTGCAGAGACTCCAAGAGTGAGTGTGCAGAGACACCGAGAGAAAGTGTGCAGAGACCCCGAGAGAGAGTGTGCAGAGACACGAGAATGAGTCTGCAGAAACCCCGAGTGTGTGTGTGCATTGACCCCGAGAGTGAGTGTGCAGAGACCACGAGAGTGAGTGTGCAGAGAACCCGAGAGTTAGTCTGCAGAGACACCGAGAGAAAGTGTGCAGGGAAATGGAGAGTGAGTGTGCATTGACCCCGAGAGACAGTGTGCAGAGACACCGTGAGTGAGTGTGCAGAGACCCCAACAGTGTGTGGAGAGACCCCGAAAGTGAATGTGCAGAGACCCCAAAAGTGAGTCTGCAGAGACCCAGAGAGTGTGTGTGCGGAGACCCTGAGAGAGAGTGTGCGGAGAGCCCGAGAGTGAGTGTGCTGGTACCCCGAGAGTTTGTGTGCATTCACCCCGAGGGTGATTCTGCAGATACCCTTAGAGTGAGTGTGCAAAGACACCGAGAGTGTGTGTGCATTGACCCCGAGAGTGACTCTGCAGAGACCCCAAGAGTGAGTGTGCAGAGACCCCGAGAGTGAGTGTGCAGAGACCCCGAGAGTGTGCGTGCAGAGACCCCGAGAGTGAGTGTGCAGAGACACCGAGAGAAAGTGTGCAGAGACCCCGAGAGTGAGTGTGCAGAGACACGAGAATGCTTCTGCAGATACACCGAGTGTGTGTGTGCATTGAACCCGAGAGTGAGTGTGCAGAGACCCCGAGAGTGTGTGCATTTACCCGAAGTGTGATTGAGCAGAGACCCTGCGAGTGAGTTTGCAGAGACCCCGAGAGTGAGTGTGTAGAGACACCGACAGTGAGTGTGCAGGGACGCTGAGAGTGAGTCTGCAGAGACACCGAGAGTGAGTGTGCAGAGACCCCGAGAGTGAGTGTGCGGAGACCCTGAGAGCGAGTCTGCAGAGACCCCGAGAGTGAGTGTGCGGACACCCAGAGAGAGAGTGTGCGGAGACACCGAGAGTGTGTGTGCATAGACCCCGAAAGATTGAGTCTGCAGAGGCGCCGAGAGTGAGTGCCCAGAGACCCCGTGAGTGAGTGTGCAGAGACCCCGAGAGTTTTTGTGCATAGAGCCCGAGTGAGTGTGCAGAGACCCCGAGAGAGTGTGTGCATAGACCCTTAGAGTGCGTTTGCAGAGACCCCGAGAGTGAGTGTGCAGAAACCCCGAGCGTGTGTGTTCAGAGACCCAGAGAGTGTGTGTGCGGAGACCCTGAGAGAGAGTGTGCGGAGACCACGAGAGTGAGTGTGCAGAGACCCCGAGAGTGAGTGTGCAGAGACACCGAGAGTGAGTGTGCAGACACCCTGAGACTGAGTGTGCATGGACCCCGAGAGTGAGTGTGCAGAGACCCCGACAGTGAATGTGCAGAGACACCGAAAGGGAGTGTGCAGGGACCCAGAGAGTGAGTGTGCAGAGACCCCGAGAGAGTGTGTGCATAGACCCCGAGAGTGAGTGTGCAGAGACCCCAATATTGAGTGTGCAGAGACCCCGAGAGTGAGTCTGTAGAGTCACCGATACTGAGCGTGCAGAGACCCCGAGTGTGAGTGTGCAGATACCCCGAGAGTGAGTGTGCAGAGACCACGAGTGTGAGTCTGTAGAGTTACCGAGGGTGAGCGTGCAGAGACCCCGAGAGTTAGTGTGCAGATACCGCGAGACTGATTGTGCAGACCACGAGAGTGAGTGTGCAGAGACCCTGAGAGTGAGTGTGCAGACACCCTGAGACTGAGTGTGCAGGGACCCCGAGAGTGAGAGTGCAGAGACCCCGACAGTGAGTGTTTAGAGACCCTAAGAGTGAGTGCAGAGACACCGAGTGTGAGTGTGCAGACACCCTGAGACTGAATGTGCAGGGACCCCGAGAGTGAGTCTGCAGAGACCCCGACAGTGAGTGTGCAGATACCCCGAGTGTGACTGTGCAGAGACCACGAGAATGAGTGTGCAGAGACCCTGAGAGTGAGTGTGCAGGGACCCTGAGAGTGAGTCTGTAGAGTCACCGAGACTGGGAGTGCTGAGACCCCGAGTGTGAGTGTGCAGATACCCCGAGTGAGTGTGCAGAGACCACGAGAATGACTGTGCAGAGACCCTGAGAGTGAGTGTGCAGGGACCCTGAGAGTGAGTCTGTAGAGACCCCGAGAGTGAGTGTGCAGAGACCCCGAGAGTCAGTGTGTAGAGACAACGAGAGTGAGCGTGCGGAGACCCTGACAGCGAGTCTGCAGAGACCCCGAGAGTGAGTGTGCGGACATCCAGAGAGAGAGTGTGCGGAGACACCGAGAGTGTGTGTGCATTGACCCCGAGAGTGAGTCTGCAGAGACCCCGAGAGTGAGTGTGCAGAGACACCAAGTGTGAGTGTGCAGAGACCCTGAGAGTGAGTCTGCAGAGGCGCCGAGAGTGAGTGCGCAGAGACCCCGTGAGTGAGTGTGCAGAGACCCAGAGAGTGTGTGTGCATAGACCCCGAGTGAGTGTGCACAGACCCCGCGAGAGTGTGTGCATAGACCCTGAGAGTGCGTTTGCAGAGACTCCGAGAGTGAGTGTGCAAAGACACAGAGTGTGTGTGCATTGACCCCGAGAGTGACTCTGCAGAGACCCCGAGAGTGAGTGCGTAGAGACCCCGAGAGTGTGCGTGCAGAGACTCCAAGAGTGAGTGTGCAGAGACACCGAGAGAAAGTGTGCAGAGACCCCGAGAGTGAGTGTGCAGAGACTCGAGAATGAGTCTGCAGATACCCCGAGTGTGTGTGTGCATTGGCCCCGAGAGTGATTGTGCAGAGACCCCGAGAGTGTGTGTGCATTTACCCCAAATGTGATTGAGCAGAGACCCTGAGAGTGAGTCTGCAGAGACCCCGAGAGTGAGTGTGTAGAGACACCGAGAGTGAGTGTGCAGAGACCCCGAGAGTGAGTGTGTAGAGACCCTGAGAGTGAGTCTGCAGAGACACCGAGAGTGAGTGTGCAGAGACCCGGAGAGTGAGTGTGCGGAGACGCTGAGAGCTTGTCTGCAGAGACCCAGAGAGTGAGTGTGCGGACACCCAGAGAGAGAGCGTGCGGAGACACCGAGAGTGTGTGTGCATAGACCCCGAGAGAGTGTGCAGAGACCCCGAGCGTGTGTGTTCAGAGACCCAGAGAGTGTGTGTGCATTGACTCTGAGAGTGAGTCTGCAGAGGCGCTGAGAGTGAGTGCGCAGAGACCCCGTGAGTGAGTGTGCAGAGACCCCGAGAGTGTTTTTGCATAGAGCCCGAGTGAGTGTGCAGAGACCCCGAGAGAGTGTGTGCATAGACCCTGAGAGTGCGTTTGCAGAGACTCCGAGAGTGAGTGTGCAGAGACCCCGAGCGTGTGTTCAGAGACCCAGAGAGTGTGTGTGCAGAGACCCTGAGAGAGAGTGTGCGGAGACCCTGAGAGTGAGTGTGCAGAGACCCCGAGAGTGAGTGTGCAGAGACACCGAGAGTGAGTGTGCAGAGACCCCGAGAGTAAGTGTGCGGAGACACTGACAGCGAGCCTGCAGAGACCCCGAGAGTGAGTGTGCGGACACCCAGAGAGAGAGTGTGCGGAGACACCGAGAGTGTGTGTGCATAGACCCCGAGAGAGTGTGCAGAGCCCCCAAGAGACTGTGTGTATCGACCCTGAGAGCGAGTCTGCAGAGACCCCGATAGTGAGTGTGCGGACACCCAGAGAGAGAGTGTGCGGAGTCCCCGAGAGTGTGTGTGCATTGACTCTGAGTGTGAGCCTGCAGAGGCGCTGAGAGTGAGTGCGCAGAGACACCGTGAGTGAGTGTGCCGACACCCCGAGAGAGTGTGTACATAGACCCTGAGAGTGCGTTTGCAGAGACTCCGAGTGAGTGTGCAGAGACCCCGAGCGTGTGTGTTCAGAGACCCCGAGAGTGTGTGTGCGGAGACCCTGAGAGAGAGTGTGCGGAGACCCCGAGAGTGAGTGTGCAGGTACCCAAAGTGTGTGTGTGCATTGACCCCGAGATTGATTCTGCAGAAACCCTGAGAGTGAGTGTGCAGAGACGCCGAGAGTGAGTGTGCAGAGACCTCGAGAGTGAGTGTGCAGCGACACCATGAGTGAGTGTGCAGAGACCCCGACAGTGTGTGGAGAGACCCTGAGAGTGAGTGTGCAGAGACCACGAGAGTGAGTGTGCAGAGAACCCGAGAGTTAGTCTGCAGAGACATCTAGAGTGAGTGTGCAGAGATACCGAGAGAAACTGTGCAGGGAAATGGAGAGTGAGTGTGCATTGACCCCGAGAGACAGTGTGCAGAGACACCGTGAGTGAGTGTGCAGAGACCCCAACAGTGTGTGGAGAGACCCCGAAACTGAGTGTGCAGAGACCCCAAAAGTGAGTCTGCAGAGACCCAGAGAGTGTGTGTGCGGAGACCCTGAGAGTGAGTGTGCGGAGACCCCGAGAGTGAGTGTGCTGGTACCCCGAGAGTTTGTGTGCATTCACCCCGAGGGTGATTCTGCAGATACCCTTAGAGTGAGTGTGCAAAGACACAGAGAGTGTGTGGGCATTGACCCCGAGAGTGACTCTGCAGAGACCCCGAGAGTGAGTGTGTAGAGACACGGAGAGTGAGTGTGCAGAGACCCCGAGAGTGTGCGTGCAGAGACTCCAAGAGTGAGTGTGCAGAGACACCGAGAGAAAGTGTGCAGAGACCCCGAGAGTGAGTGTGCAGAGACACGAGAATGAGTCTGCAGATACCCCGAGTGTGTGTGTGCATTGACCCCGAGAGTGAGTGTGCAGAGACCACGAGAGTGAGTGTGCAGAGAACCCGAGAGTTAGTCTGCAGAGACACCGAGAGAAAGCGTGCAGGGAAATGGAGAGTGAGTGTGCATTGACCCCGAGAGACAGTGTGCAGAGACACCGTGAGTGAGTGTGCAGAGACCCCAACAGTGTGTGGAGAGACCCCGAAAGTGAATGTGCAGAGACCCCAAAAGTGAGTCTGCAGAGACCCAGAGAGTGTGTCTGCGGAGACCCTGAGAGAGAGTGTGCGGAGAGCCCGAGAGTGAGTGTGCTGGTACCCCGAGAGTTTGTGTGTATTCACCCCGAGGGTGATTCTGCAGATACCCTTAGAGTGAGTGTGCAAAGACACCGAGAGTGTGTGTGCATTGACCCCGAGAGTGACTCTGCAGAGACCCCAAGAGTGAGTGTGCAGAGACCCCGAGAGTGAGTGTGCAGAGACCCCGAGAGTGTGCGTGCAGAGACCCCGAGAGTGAGTGTGCAGAGACCCCGAGAGTGAGTGTGCAGAGACACGAGAATGATTCTGCAGATACCCCGAGTGTGTGTGTGCATTGACCCCGAGAGTGAGTGTGCAGAGACCCCGAGAGTGTGTGCATTTACCCCATGTGTGATTGAGCAGAGACCCTGAGAGTGAGTCTGCAGAGACCCCGAGAGTGAGTGTGTAGAGACACCGAGAGTGAGTGTGCAGAGACGCTGAGAGTGAGTCTGCAGAGACACCGAGAGTGAGTGTGCATTGACCCCGAGAGTGACTCTGCAGAGACCCCGAGAGTGAGTGTGTAGAGACACAGAGAGTGAGTGTGCAGAGACCCCGAGTGTGAGTGTGCAGAGACACGAGAATGAGTCTGTAGAGTCACCGAGAGTGAGCGTGCAGAGACCCCGAGTGTGAGTGTGCAGATACCCCGAGAGTGAGTGTGCAGAGACCACGAGATGAGTGTGCAGAGACCCTGAAAGTGAGTGTGCAGGGACCCTGAGTGTGAGTCTGTAGAGTCACCGAGAGTGTGTGTGCATAGAACCCGAGTGAGTGTGCACAGACACCACGAATGTGTGTGCATAGACTCTGAGAGTGCGTTTGCAGAGACTCCGAGAGTGAGTGTGCAGAGACCCCGAGCGTGAGTGTTCAGAGACCCAGAGAGTGTGGGTGCGGAGACCCTGAGAGAGAGTGTGTAGAGACACGGAGAGTGAGTGTGCAGATACCACGAGAGTGCGTGTGCATTCACCCCGAGTATGATTCTGCAGAAACACTGAGAGTGAGTGTGTAGAGACACGGAGAGTGAGTGTGCTGAGACCCCGAGAGTGAGTGTGCAGAGACCCCGAGAGTGTGCGTGCAGAGACCCCGAGAGTGAGTGTGCAGAGACACGAGAATGAGTCTGCAGATACCCCAAGTGTGTGTGTGCATTGACCCCGAGAGTGAGTGTGCAGAGACCCCGAGATTGAATGTGTAGAGACACCGAGAGTGAGTGTGCAGAGACCCCGAGAGTGAATGTGTAGAGACACCGAGAGTGTGTGTGCATTGACTCTGTGTGTGAGTCTGCAGAGGCGCCGAGAGTGAGTGCGCAGAGACCCCGTGAGTGAGTGTGCAGAGACCCCGAGAGTGAGGGTGCAGAGACCCCGAGAGTTCTTGTGCATAGAGCTCGAGTGAGTGTGCAGAGACCCCGAGCGTGTGTGTTCAGAGACCCAGAGATTGTGTGCGCGGAGACCCTGAGAGAGAGTGTGCGGAGACCACGAGAATGAGTGTGCAGAGACCCCTAGAGTGAGTGTGCAGAGACACCGAGAGTGAGTGTGCAGACACCCTGAGACTGAGTGTGCAGGGACCCCG
Source organism: Hemitrygon akajei (assembly GCF_048418815.1). Taxonomy (NCBI): domain Eukaryota; kingdom Metazoa; phylum Chordata; class Chondrichthyes; order Myliobatiformes; family Dasyatidae; genus Hemitrygon; species Hemitrygon akajei. The sequence continues at coordinate 35,159,419 of NC_133132.1, forward strand.
AGAGTGAGTGTGCAGAGACCTCGACAGTGAGTGTGCAGAGACACCGAAAGTGAGTGTGCAGGCACCCTGAGAGTGAGTGTGCAGAGACAACGATAGTGAGTGTGCAGTGACCCTGAGAGTGAGTGTGCAGAGTCCCCGAGAGAGAGTGTGCATAGACCCCGAGAGTGAGTTTGCAGAGACCCCGAGAGTGAGTGTGCAGAGACCCCAATAGTGAGTGTGCAGAGACCACGAGTGTGAGTCTGTAGAGTTACTGAGAGTGAGCGTGCAGAGACCCCGAGAGTTAGTGTGCAGATACCCCGAGAGTGATTGTGCAGACCACGAGAGTGAGTGTGCAGAGACCCTGAGAGTGAGTGTGCAGACACCCTGAGACTGAGTGTGCAGGGTCCCCGAGAGTGAGTGTGCAGAGACCCCGACAGTGAGTGTGCAGAGACACCGAAAGTGATTGTGCAGGGACCCTGAGAGTGAGTCTGCAGAGACACCGATAGTGAGTGTGCAGTGACCCTGAGAGTGAGTCTGCATAGACCCCGAGAGTGAGCGTGCAGAGACCGTGAGAGTGAGTGCAGAGACACCGAGAGTGAGTGTGCAGACACCCTGAGACTGAGTGTGCAGGGACCCCGAGAGTGAGTGTGCAGAGACCCCGACAGTGAGTGTGCAGAGACACCGAAAGTGAGTGTGCAGGGACCCTGAGAGTGATTCTGCAGAGACACCGATAGTGAGTGTGCAGAGACCCTGAGATTGAGTCTGCAGAGACCCCGAGAGTGAGTGTGCAGAGACCCTGAGAGTGACTGCAGTGACACCGAGAGTGATTGTGCAGAGACCCAGAGAGTAAGTGTGCAGAGACCCCGAGAGTGAGTGTGCAGAGACCCCGAGAGTTAGTGTGCATAGACCCCGAGAGTGAGTGTGCAGAGACCCCAATTGTGAGTGTGCAGAGAACCCGAGACTGAGTCTGTAGAGTCACGGAGAGTGAGCGTGCAGAGACCCCGAGTGTGAGTGTGCTGATACCCCGAGAGTGAGTGCGCAGAGACCACGAGAATGAGTGTGCAGGGACCCTGAGAGTGAGTGTGCATTGACCCCGAGAGAGAGTCTGCAGAGGCCCCGAGCGTGTGTGTTCAGAGACCCATAGAGTGTGTGTGCGGAGACCCTGAGAGTGAGTGTGCAGAGACACCGAGAGTGTGTCTGAATTGACCCCGAGAGTGAGTGTGCAGACACCCTGAGAGTGAGTGTGCAATGACCCCGGGAGTGAGTGTGCAGAGACCCCGAGAGAGTGTGTGTATAGACCCTGAGAGTGCGTTTGCAGAGAGTCCGAGAGTGAGTGTGCAGATTCCCCGAGAGTGAGTGTGCAGAGACACTGAGAGTGAGTGTGCAGACCCCGAGAGTGAGTGTGCAGAGACACCGAGAGTGAGTGTGCAGACACCCTGAGAGTGAGTGTGCAATGACCCCGGGAGTGAGTGTGCAGAGACCCCGAGAGAGTGTGTGTATAGACCCTGAGAGTGCGTTTGCAGAGAGTCCGAGAGTGAGTGTGCAGATTCCCCGAGAGTGAGTGTGCGGACACCCAGAGAGAGAGTGTGCGGAGACACCGAGAGTGTGTGTGCATTGACTCTGAGAGTGAGTCTGCAGAGGCGCTGAGAGTGAGTGCGCAGAGACCCCGTGAGTGAGTGTGGAGAGACCCCGAGAGTGTTTGTGCATAGAGCCCGAGTGAGTGTGCAGAGACCCCGAGAGAGTGTGTGCATAGACCCTGAGAGTGCGTTTGCAGAGACTCCGAGAGTGAGTGTGCAGAGACCCCGAGCGTGTGTGTTCAGAGACCCAGAGAGTGTGTGTGCAGAGACCCTGAGAGAGAGTGTGCGGAGACCCTGAGAGTGTGTGTGCAGGTACCCCATGTGTGTGTGTGCATTGACCCCGAGATTGATTCTGCAGAAACCCTGAGAGTGAGTGTGCAACGACACCGAGAGTGTGTGTGCATTGACCCCGAGAGTTAGTGTGCATAGACCCCGAGAGTGAGTGTGCAGAGACCCCAATTGTGAGTGTGCAGAGAACCCGAGACTGAGTCTGTAGAGTCACGGAGAGTGAGCGTGCAGAGACCCCGAGTGTGAGTGTGCTGATACCCCGAGAGTGAGTGCGCAGAGACCACGAGAATGAGTGTGCAGGGACCCTGAGAGTGAGTGTGCAGGGACCCTGATAGTGAGTCTGTAGAGACCCCGATAGTGAGTGTGCAGAGACCCCGAGAGTGAGTGTGCAGAGACACCGAGAGTGTGTGTGAATTGACCCCGAGAGTGAGTGTGCAGATACCCTGAGAGTGAGTGTGCAGACCCCGAGAGTGAGTGTGCAGAGACCCCGAGAGTGAGTGTGCAGACACCCTGAGAGTGAGTGTGCAATGACCCCGGGAGTGAGTGTGCAGAGACCCCGAGAGAGTGTGTGTATAGACCCTGAGAGTGCGTTTGCAGAGAGTCCGAGAGTGAGTGTGCAGATTCCCCGAGAGTGAGTGTGCAGAGACACTGAGAGTGAGTGTGCAGACCCCGAGAGTGAGTGTGCAGAGACACCGAGAGTGAGTGTGCAGACACCCTGAGAGTGAGTGTGCAATGACCCCGGGAGTGAGTGTGCAGAGACCCCGAGAGAGTGTGTGTATAGACCCTGAGAGTGCGTTTGCAGAGAGTCCGAGAGTGAGTGTGCAGATTCCCCGAGAGTGAGTGTGCGGACACCCAGAGAGAGAGTGTGCGGAGACACCGAGAGTGTGTGTGCATTGACTCTGAGAGTGAGTCTGCAGAGGCGCTGAGAGTGAGTGCGCAGAGACCCCGTGAGTGAGTGTGGAGAGACCCCGAGAGTGTTTGTGCATAGAGCCCGAGTGAGTGTGCAGAGACCCCGAGAGAGTGTGTGCATAGACCCTGAGAGTGCGTTTGCAGAGACTCCGAGAGTGAGTGTGCAGAGACCCCGAGCGTGTGTGTTCAGAGACCCAGAGAGTGTGTGTGCAGAGACCCTGAGAGAGAGTGTGCGGAGACCCTGAGAGTGTGTGTGCAGGTACCCCATGTGTGTGTGTGCATTGACCCCGAGATTGATTCTGCAGAAACCCTGAGAGTGAGTGTGCAACGACACCGAGAGTGTGTGTGCATTGACCCCGAGAGAGAGTCTGCAGAGGCCCCGAGCGTGTGTGTTCAGAGACCCATAGAGTGTGTGTGCGGAGACCCTGAGAGTGAGTGTGCAGAGACCGCGAGAGTTAGTGTGCAGAGACCCCGAGAGTTAGTCTGCAGAGACACCGAGAGTGAGTGTGCAGAGACACCGAGAGAAATTGTGCAGGGAAATGGAGAGTGAGTGTGCATTGACCCCGAGAGACAGTGTGCAGAGACACCGTGAGTGAGTGTGCAGAGACCCCAACTGTGTGCGGAGAGACCCCGAAAGTGAGTGTGCAGAGACCCCAAAAGTGAGTCTGCAGAGACCCAGAGAGTGCGTGTGCGGAGACCCTGAGAGACAGTGTGCGGAGACCCCGAGAGTGAGTGTGCTGGTACCCCGAGAGTTTGTGTGCATTCACCCCGAGAGTGATTCTGCAGATACCCTGAGAGTGAGTGTGCAAAGACACCAAGAGTGTGTGTGCATTGACCCCGAGAGTGACTCTGCAGAGACCCCGAGAGTGAGTGTGTAGAGACACGGAGAGTGAGTGTGCAGAGACGCCGAGAGTGATTGTGCAGAGACCCGAGAGTAAGTGTGCAGAGACCCCGAGAGTGAGTGTGCAGAGACCCCGAGTGTGAGTGTGCATTGACCCCGAGAGAGTGTGTGCATAGACCCCGAGTGTGCGTTTGCAGAGACCCCGAGAGTGAGTTTGCAGAGACCCCAATAGTGAGTGTGTAGAGACACGGAGAGTGAGTGTGCAGAGACCCCGAGAGTGAGTGTGCAGAGACCCCGAGAGTGTGCGTGCAGAGACTCAAAGAGTGAGTGTGCAGAGACACCGAGAGAAAGTGTGCAGAGACCCCGAGAGTGAGTGTGCAGAGACACGAGAATGAGTCTGCAGATACCCCGAGTGTGTGTGTGCATTGACCCCGAGAGTGAGTGTGCAGAGACCACGGGAGTGAGTGTGCAGAGAACCCGAGAGTTAGTCTGCAGAGACACCGAGAGAAAGCGTGCAGGGAAATGGAGAGTGAGTGTGCATTGACCCCGAGAGACAGTGTGCAGAGACACCGTGAGTGAGTGTGCAGAGACCCCAACAGTGTGTGGAGAGACCCCGAAAGTGAATGTGCAGAGACCCCAAAAGTGAGTCTGCAGAGACCCAGAGAGTGTGTGTGCGGAGACCCTGAGAGAGAGTGTGCGGAGAGCCCGAGAGTGAGTGTGCTGGTACCCCGAGAGTTTGTGTGTATTCACCCCGAGGGTGATTCTGCAGATACCCTTAGAGTGAGTGTGCAAAGACACCGAGAGTGTGTGTGCATTGACCCCGAGAGTGACTCTGCAGAGACCCCAAGAGTGAGTGTGCAGAGACACGGAGAGTGAGTGTGCAGAAACCCCGAGAGTGTGCGTGCAGAGACCCCGAGAGTGAGTGTGCAGAGACACCGAGAGAAAGTGTGCAGAGACCCCGAGAGTGAGTGTGCAGAGACACGAGAATGATTCTGCAGATACCCCGAGTGTGTGTGTGCATTGACCCCGAGAGTGAGTGTGCAGAGACCCCGAGAGTGTGTGCATTTACCCCATGTGTGATTGAGCAGAGACCCTGAGAGTGAGTCTGCAGAGACCCCGAGAGTGAGTGTGTAGAGACACCGAGAGTGAGTGTGCAGAGACGCTGAGAGTGAGTCTGCAGAGACACCGAGAGTGAGTGTGCATTGACCCCGAGAGTGACTCTGCAGAGACCCCGAGAGTGAGTGTGTAGAGACACAGAGAGTGAGTGTGCAGAGACCCCGAGTGTGAGTGTGCAGAGACACGAGAATGAGTCTGTAGAGTCACCGAGAGTGAGCGTGCAGAGACCCCGAGTGTGAGTGTGCAGATACCCCGAGAGTGAGTGTGCAGAGACCACGAGATGAGTGTGCAGAGACCCTGAAAGTGAGTGTGCAGGGACCCTGAGTGTGAGTCTGTAGAGTCACCGAGAGTGTGTGTGCATAGAACCCGAGTGAGTGTGCACAGACACCACGAGTGTGTGTGCATAGACTCTGAGAGTGCGTTTGCAGAGACTCCGAGAGTGAGTGTGCAGAGACCCCGAGCGTGAGTGTTCAGAGACCCAGAGAGTGTGGGTGCGGAGACCCTGAGAGAGAGTGTGTAGAGACACGGAGAGTGAGTGTGCAGATACCCCGAGAGTGTGTGTGCATTCACCCCGAGTATGATTCTGCAGAAACCCTGAGAGTGAGTGTGTAGAGACACGGAGAGTGAGTGTGCAGAGACCCCGAGAGTGAGTGTGCAGAGACCCCGAGAGTGTGCGTGCAGAGACCCCGAGAGTGAGTGTGCAGAGACACGAGAATGAGTCTGCAGATACCCCAAGTGTGTGTGTGCATTGACCCCGAGAGTGAGTGTGCAGAGACCCCGAGAGTGAATGTGTAGAGACACCGAGAGTGAGTGTGCAGAGACCCCGAGAGTGAATGTGTAGAGACACCGAGAGTGTGTGTATAGACCCTGAGAGTGCGTTTGCAGAGACTCCGAGAGTGAGTGTGCGGACACCCAGAGAGAGAGTGTGCGGAGACACCGAGAGTGTGTGTGCATTGACTCTGTGTGTGAGTCTGCAGAGGCGCCGAGAGTGAGTGCGCAGAGACCCCGTGAGTAAGTGTGCAGAGACCCCGAGAGTGAGGGTGCAGAGACCCCGAGAGTTCTTCTGCATAGAGCCCGAGTGAGTGTGCAGAGACCCCGAGCGTGTGTGTTCAGAGACCCAGAGATTGTGTGCGCGGAGACCCTGAGAGAGAGTGTGCGGAGACCACGAGAATGAGTGTGCAGAGACCCCTAGAGTGAGTGTGCAGAGACACCGAGAGTGAGTGTGCAGACACCCTGAGACTGAGTGTGCAGGGACCCCGAGAGTGAGTGTGCAGAGACCTCGACAGTGAGTGTGCAGAGACACCGAAAGTGAGTGTGCAGGCACCCTGAGAGTGAGTGTGCAGAGACAACGATAGTGAGTGTGCAGTGACCCTGAGAGTGAGTGTGCAGAGTCCCCGAGAGAGAGTGTGCATAGACCCCGAGAGTGAGTTTGCAGAGACCCCGAGAGTGAGTGTGCAGAGACCCCAATAGTGAGTGTGCAGAGACCACGAGTGTGAGTCTGTAGAGTTACCGAGAGTGAGCGTGCAGAGACCCCGAGAGTTAGTGTGCAGATACCCCGAGAGTGATTGTGCAGACCACGAGAGTGAGTGTGCAGAGACCCTGAGAGTGAGTGTGCAGACACCCTGAGACTGAGTGTGCAGGGTCCCCGAGAGTGAGTGTGCAGAGACCCCGACAGTGAGTGTGCAGAGACACCGAAAGTGATTGTGCAGGGACCCTGAGAGTGAGTCTGCAGAGACACCGATAGTGAGTGTGCAGTGACCCTGAGAGTGAGTCTGCATAGACCCCGAGAGTGAGCGTGCAGGGACCGTGAGAGTGAGTGCAGAGACACCGAGAGTGAGTGTGCAGACACCCTGAGACTGAGTGTGCAGGGACCCCGAGAGTGAGTGTGCAGAGACCCCGACAGTGAGTGTGCAGAGACACCGAAAGTGAGTGTGCAGGGACCCTGAGAGTGTGGGTGCGGAGACCCTGAGAGAGAGTGTGTAGAGACACAGAGTGTGAGTGTGCAGAGACCCTGAGTGTGATTCTGCAGAAACCCTGAGAGTGAGTGTGCAGAGACCCCGAGAGTGTGTGTGCATTCACTCCGAGTGTTAATGTGCAGATACCCCGAGAGTGAGTGTGCAGAGACCACGAGAAAGAGTGTGCAGAGACCCTGAGAGTGAGTGTGCAGGGACCCTGAGAGTGAGTCTGTAGAGACCCGAGTGTGCGTGTGCAGAGACCCCGAGAGTCAGTGTGTAGAGACAACGAGAGTGAGCGTGCGGAGACCCTGAGAGCGAGTCTGCAGAGACCCCGAGAGTGAGTGTGCGGACATCCAGAGAGAGAGTGTGCGGAGACACCGTGAGTGTCCGTGCATTGACCCCGAGAGTGAGTTGCAGAGACCCCGAGAGTGAGTGTGCAGAGACATCAAGTGTGAGTGTGCAGAGACCCTGAGAGTGTCTGCAGATGCGCCGAGAGTGAGTGCGCAGAGACCCCGTGAGTGAGTGTGCAGAGACCCCGAGAGTGTGTGTGCATAGACCCCGAGTGGGTGTGCACAGACCCCGCGAGAGTGTGTGCATAGACCATGAGAGTGCGTTTGCAGAGACTCCGAGAGTGAGTGTGCAGAGACCCCGAGAGTGTGCGTGCGGAGACCCTGAGAGAGAGTGTGTAGAGACCCCGAGAGTGAGTGTGCAGAGACCCCGAGAGTGTGCGTGCATAGACTCCGAGAGAGAGTGTGCAGAGACACCGAGAGAAAGTGTGCAGAGACCACGAGAGTGAGTGTGCAGAGACACGAGAATGAGTCTGCAGATACCCCGAGTGTGTGTGTGCATTCACCCCGAGTGTGATTCTGCAGAAACCCTGAGAGTGAGTGTGCAAAGACACAGAGAGTGTGTGTGCATTGACCCCGAGAGTGACTCTGCAGAGACCCCGAGAATGAGTGTGTAGAGACACGGAGAGTGAGTGTGCAGAGACCCCGAGAGTGAGTGTACAGAGACCCCAAGAGTGTGCGTGCAGAGACTCCAAGAGTGAGTGTGCAGAGACACCGAGAGAAAGTGTGCAGAGACCCCGAGAGTGAGTGTGCAGAGACACGAGAATGAGTCTGCAGATACCCCGAGTGTGTGTGTGTGCATTGACCCAGAGAGTGTGTGTGCGGAGACCCTGAGAGAGAGCGTGCGGAGAGCCCGAGAGTGAGTGTGCTGGTACCCCGAGAGTTTGTGTGCATTCACCCCGAGGGTGATTCTGCAGATACCCTTAGAGTGAGTGTGCAAAGACACCGAGAGTGTGTGTGCAGAGACCCCGAGAGTGTGCGTGCAGAGACCCCGAGAGTGAGTGTGCAGAGACACCGAGAGAAAGTGTGCAGAGACCCCGAGAGTGAGTGTGCAGAGACACGAGAATGATTCTGCAGATACCCCGAGTGTGTGTGTGCATTGACCCCGAGAGTGAGTGTGCAGAGACCCCGAGAGTGTGTGTGCATTTACCCCAAGTGTGATTGAGCAGAGACCCTGAGAGTGAGTCTGCAGAGGCCCCGAGAGTGAGTGTGTAGAGACACCGAGAGTGAGTGTGCAGAGACGCTGAGAGTGAGTCTGCAGAGACACCGAGAGTGAGTGTGCAGAGATCCCGAGAGTGAGTGTGCGGAGACCCTGAGAGCGAGTCTGCAGAGACCCCGAGAGCGAGTGTGCGGACACCCAGAGAGAGAGTGTGCGGAGACACCGAGAGTGTGTGTGCATAGACCCCGAAAGAGTGAGTCTGCAGAGGCGCCGAGAGTGAGTGCCCAGAGACCCCGTGAGTGAGTGTGCAGAGACCCCGAGAGTTTTTGTGCATAGAGCCCGAGTGAGTGTGCACAGACCCCGCGAGAGTGTGTGCATAGACCATGAGAGTGCGTTTGCAGAGACTCCGAGAGTGAGTGTGCAGAGACCCCGAGAGTGTGCGTGCGGAGACCCTGAGAGAGAGTGTGTAGAGCCCCCGAGAGTGAGTGTGCAGAGACACGAGAATGAGTCTGCAGATACCCCGAGTGTGTGTGTGCATTCACCCCGAGTGTGATTCTGCAGAAACCCTGAGAGTGAGTGTGCAAAGACACAGAGAGTGTGTGTGCATTGCCCCGTGAGTGACTCTGCAGAGACCCCGAGAATGAGTGTGTTAAGACACGGAGAGTGAGTGTACAGATACCCCGAGAGTGAGTGTGCAGAGACCCCGAGAGTGTGCGTGCAGAGACTCCAAGAGTGAGAGTGCAGAGACACCGAGAGAAAGTGTGCAGAGACCCCGAGAGAGAGTGTGCAGAGACACGAGAATGAGTCTGCAGAAACCCCTAGTGTGTGTGTGCATTGGCCCCGAGAGTGAGTGTGCAGAGACCACGAGAGTGAGTGTGCAGAGAACCCGAGAGTTAGTCTGCAGAGACACCGAGAGAAAGTGTGCAGGGAAATGGAGAGTGAGTGTGCATTGACCCCGAGAGACAGTGTGCAGAGACAGCGTGAGTGAGTGTGCAGAGACCCCAACAGTGTGTGGAGAGACCCCGAAAGTGAATGTGCAGAGACCCCAAAAGTGAGTCTGCAGAGACCCAGAGAGTGTGTGTGCGGAGACCCTGAGAGAGAGTGTGCGGAGAGCACGAGAGTGAGTGTGCTGGTACCCCGAGAGTTTGTGTGCATTCACCCCGAGGGTGATTCTGCAGATACCCTTAGAGTGTGTGTGCATTGACCCCGAGAGTGACTCTGCAGAGACCCCGAGAGTGAGTGCGTAGAGACCCCGAGAGTGTGCGTGCAGAGACTCCAAGAGTGAGTGTGCAGAGACACCGAGAGAAAGTGTGCAGAGACCCCGAGAGTGAGTGTGCAGAGACTCGAGAATGAGTCTGCAGATACCCCGAGTGTGTGTGTGCATTGGCCCCGAGAGTGATTGTGCAGAGACCCCGAGAGTGTGTGTGCATTTACCCCAAATGTGATTGAGCAGAGACCCTGAGAGTGAGTCTGCAGAGACCCCGAGAGTGAGTGTGTAGAGACACCGAGAGTGAGTGTGCAGAGACCCCGAGAGTGAGTGTGTAGAGACCCTGAGAGTGAGTCTGCAGAGACACCGAGAGTGAGTGTGCAGAGACCCGGAGAGTGAGTGTGCGGAGACGCTGAGAGCTTGTCTGCAGAGACCCAGAGAGTGAGTGTGCGGACACCCAGAGAGAGAGCGTGCGGAGACACCGAGAGTGTGTGTGCATAGACCCCGAGAGAGTGTGCAGAGACCCCGAGCGTGTGTGTTCAGAGACCCAGAGAGTGTGTGTGCATTGACTCTGAGAGTGAGTCTGCAGAGGCGCTGAGAGTGAGTGCGCAGAGACCCCGTGAGTGAGTGTGCAGAGACCCCGAGAGTGTTTTTGCATAGAGCCCGAGTGAGTGTGCAGAGACCCCGAGAGAGTGTGTGCATAGACCCTGAGAGTGCGTTTGCAGAGACTCCGAGAGTGAGTGTGCAGAGACCCCGAGCGTGTGTTCAGAGACCCTGAGAGTGAGTGTGCAGAGACCCCGAGAGTGAGTGTGCAGAGACACCGAGAGTGAGTGTGCAGAGACCCCGAGAGTAAGTGTGCGGAGACACTGACAGCGAGCCTGCAGAGACCCCGAGAGTGAGTGTGCGGACACCCAGAGAGAGAGTGTGCGGAGACACCGAGAGTGTGTGTGCATAGACCCCGAGAGAGTGTGCAGAGCCCCCAAGAGACTGTGTGTATCGACCCTGAGAGCGAGTCTGCAGAGACCCCGATAGTGAGTGTGCGGACACCCAGAGAGAGAGTGTGCGGAGTCCCCGAGAGTGTGTGTGCATTGACTCTGAGTGTGAGCCTGCAGAGGCGCTGAGAGTGAGTGCGCAGAGACACCGTGAGTGAGTGTGCCGACACCCCGAGAGAGTGTGTACATAGACCCTGAGAGTGCGTTTGCAGAGACTCCGAGTGAGTGTGCAGAGACCCCGAGCGTGTGTGTTCAGAGACCCCGAGAGTGTGTGTGCGGAGACCCTGAGAGAGAGTGTGCGGAGACCCCGAGAGTGAGTGTGCAGGTACCCAAAGTGTGTGTGTGCATTGACCCCGAGATTGATTCTGCAGAAACCCTGAGAGTGAGTGTGCAGAGACGCCGAGAGTGAGTGTGCAGAGACCTCGAGAGTGAGTGTGCAGCGACACCATGAGTGAGTGTGCAGAGACCCCGACAGTGTGTGGAGAGACCCTGAGAGTGAGTGTGCAGAGACCACGAGAGTGAGTGTGCAGAGAACCCGAGAGTTAGTCTGCAGAGACATCTAGAGTGAGTGTGCAGAGATACCGAGAGAAACTGTGCAGGGAAATGGAGAGTGAGTGTGCATTGACCCCGAGAGACAGTGTGCAGAGACACCGTGAGTGAGTGTGCAGAGACCCCAACAGTGTGTGGAGAGACCCCGAAACTGAGTGTGCAGAGACCCCAAAAGTGAGTCTGCAGAGACCCAGAGAGTGTGTGTGCGGAGACCCTGAGAGTGAGTGTGCGGAGACCCCGAGAGTGAGTGTGCTGGTACCCCGAGAGTTTGTGTGCATTCACCCCGAGGGTGATTCTGCAGATACCCTTAGAGTGAGTGTGCAAAGACACAGAGAGTGTGTGGGCATTGACCCCGAGAGTGACTCTGCAGAGACCCCGAGAGTGAGTGTGTAGAGACACGGAGAGTGAGTGTGCAGAGACCCCGAGAGTGTGCGTGCAGAGACTCCAAGAGTGAGTGTGCAGAGACACCGAGAGAAAGTGTGCAGAGACCCCGAGAGTGAGTGTGCAGAGACACGAGAATGAGTCTGCAGATACCCCGAGTGTGTGTGTGCATTGACCCCGAGAGTGAGTGTGCAGAGACCACGAGAGTGAGTGTGCAGAGAACCCGAGAGTTAGTCTGCAGAGACACCGAGAGAAAGCGTGCAGGGAAATGGAGAGTGAGTGTGCATTGACCCCGAGAGACAGTGTGCAGAGACACCGTGAGTGAGTGTGCAGAGACCCCAACAGTGTGTGGAGAGACCCCGAAAGTGAATGTGCAGAGACCCCAAAAGTGAGTCTGCAGAGACCCAGAGAGTGTGTCTGCGGAGACCCTGAGAGAGAGTGTGCGGAGAGCCCGAGAGTGAGTGTGCTGGTACCCCGAGAGTTTGTGTGTATTCACCCCGAGGGTGATTCTGCAGATACCCTTAGAGTGAGTGTGCAAAGACACCGAGAGTGTGTGTGCATTGACCCCGAGAGTGACTCTGCAGAGACCCCAAGAGTGAGTGTGCAGAGACCCCGAGAGTGAGTGTGCAGAGACCCCGAGAGTGTGCGTGCAGAGACCCCGAGAGTGAGTGTGCAGAGACCCCGAGAGTGAGTGTGCAGAGACACGAGAATGATTCTGCAGATACCCCGAGTGTGTGTGTGCATTGACCCCGAGAGTGAGTGTGCAGAGACCCCGAGAGTGTGTGCATTTACCCCATGTGTGATTGAGCAGAGACCCTGAGAGTGAGTCTGCAGAGACCCCGAGAGTGAGTGTGTAGAGACACCGAGAGTGAGTGTGCAGAGACGCTGAGAGTGAGTCTGCAGAGACACCGAGAGTGAGTGTGCATTGACCCCGAGAGTGACTCTGCAGAGACCCCGAGAGTGAGTGTGTAGAGACACAGAGAGTGAGTGTGCAGAGACCCCGAGTGTGAGTGTGCAGAGACACGAGAATGAGTCTGTAGAGTCACCGAGAGTGAGCGTGCAGAGACCCCGAGTGTGAGTGTGCAGATACCCCGAGAGTGAGTGTGCAGAGACCACGAGATGAGTGTGCAGAGACCCTGAAAGTGAGTGTGCAGGGACCCTGAGTGTGAGTCTGTAGAGTCACCGAGAGTGTGTGTGCATAGAACCCGAGTGAGTGTGCACAGACACCACGAATGTGTGTGCATAGACTCTGAGAGTGCGTTTGCAGAGACTCCGAGAGTGAGTGTGCAGAGACCCCGAGCGTGAGTGTTCAGAGACCCAGAGAGTGTGGGTGCGGAGACCCTGAGAGAGAGTGTGTAGAGACACGGAGAGTGAGTGTGCAGATACCACGAGAGTGCGTGTGCATTCACCCCGAGTATGATTCTGCAGAAACACTGAGAGTGAGTGTGTAGAGACACGGAGAGTGAGTGTGCTGAGACCCCGAGAGTGAGTGTGCAGAGACCCCGAGAGTGTGCGTGCAGAGACCCCGAGAGTGAGTGTGCAGAGACACGAGAATGAGTCTGCAGATACCCCAAGTGTGTGTGTGCATTGACCCCGAGAGTGAGTGTGCAGAGACCCCGAGATTGAATGTGTAGAGACACCGAGAGTGAGTGTGCAGAGACCCCGAGAGTGAATGTGTAGAGACACCGAGAGTGTGTGTGCATTGACTCTGTGTGTGAGTCTGCAGAGGCGCCGAGAGTGAGTGCGCAGAGACCCCGTGAGTGAGTGTGCAGAGACCCCGAGAGTGAGGGTGCAGAGACCCCGAGAGTTCTTGTGCATAGAGCTCGAGTGAGTGTGCAGAGACCCCGAGCGTGTGTGTTCAGAGACCCAGAGATTGTGTGCGCGGAGACCCTGAGAGAGAGTGTGCGGAGACCACGAGAATGAGTGTGCAGAGACCCCTAGAGTGAGTGTGCAGAGACACCGAGAGTGAGTGTGCAGACACCCTGAGACTGAGTGTGCAGGGACCCCGAGAGTGAGTGTGCAGAGACCTCGACAGTGAGTGTGCAGAGACACCGAAAGTGAGTGTGCAGGCACCCTGAGAGTGAGTGTGCAGAGACAACGATAGTGAGTGTGCAGTGACCCTGAGAGTGAGTGTGCAGAGTCCCCGAGAGAGAGTGTGCATAGACCCCGAGAGTGAGTTTGCAGAGACCCCGAGAGTGAGTGTGCAGAGACCCCAATAGTGAGTGTGCAGAGACCACGAGTGTGAGTCTGTAGAGTTACTGAGAGTGAGCGTGCAGAGACCCCGAGAGTTAGTGTGCAGATACCCCGAGAGTGATTGTGCAGACCACGAGAGTGAGTGTGCAGAGACCCTGAGAGTGAGTGTGCAGACACCCTGAGACTGAGTGTGCAGGGTCCCCGAGAGTGAGTGTGCAGAGACCCCGACAGTGAGTGTGCAGAGACACCGAAAGTGATTGTGCAGGGACCCTGAGAGTGAGTCTGCAGAGACACCGATAGTGAGTGTGCAGTGACCCTGAGAGTGAGTCTGCATAGACCCCGAGAGTGAGCGTGCAGAGACCGTGAGAGTGAGTGCAGAGACACCGAGAGTGAGTGTGCAGACACCCTGAGACTGAGTGTGCAGGGACCCCGAGAGTGAGTGTGCAGAGACCCCGACAGTGAGTGTGCAGAGACACCGAAAGTGAGTGTGCAGGGACCCTGAGAGTGATTCTGCAGAGACACCGATAGTGAGTGTGCAGAGACCCTGAGATTGAGTCTGCAGAGACCCCGAGAGTGAGTGTGCAGAGACCCTGAGAGTGACTGCAGTGACACCGAGAGTGATTGTGCAGAGACCCAGAGAGTAAGTGTGCAGAGACCCCGAGAGTGAGTGTGCAGAGACCCCGAGAGTTAGTGTGCATAGACCCCGAGAGTGAGTGTGCAGAGACCCCAATTGTGAGTGTGCAGAGAACCCGAGACTGAGTCTGTAGAGTCACGGAGAGTGAGCGTGCAGAGACCCCGAGTGTGAGTGTGCTGATACCCCGAGAGTGAGTGCGCAGAGACCACGAGAATGAGTGTGCAGGGACCCTGAGAGTGAGTGTGCAGGGACCCTGATAGTGAGTCTGTAGAGACCCCGATAGTGAGTGTGCAGAGACCCCGAGAGTGAGTGTGCAGAGACACCGAGAGTGTGTGTGAATTGACCCCGAGAGTGAGTGTGCAGACACCCTGAGAGTGAGTGTGCAATGACCCCGGGAGTGAGTGTGCAGAGACCCCGAGAGAGTGTGTGTATAGACCCTGAGAGTGCGTTTGCAGAGAGTCCGAGAGTGAGTGTGCAGATTCCCCGAGAGTGAGTGTGCAGAGACACTGAGAGTGAGTGTGCAGACCCCGAGAGTGAGTGTGCAGAGACACCGAGAGTGAGTGTGCAGACACCCTGAGAGTGAGTGTGCAATGACCCCGGGAGTGAGTGTGCAGAGACCCCGAGAGAGTGTGTGTATAGACCCTGAGAGTGCGTTTGCAGAGAGTCCGAGAGTGAGTGTGCAGATTCCCCGAGAGTGAGTGTGCGGACACCCAGAGAGAGAGTGTGCGGAGACACCGAGAGTGTGTGTGCATTGACTCTGAGAGTGAGTCTGCAGAGGCGCTGAGAGTGAGTGCGCAGAGACCCCGTGAGTGAGTGTGGAGAGACCCCGAGAGTGTTTGTGCATAGAGCCCGAGTGAGTGTGCAGAGACCCCGAGAGAGTGTGTGCATAGACCCTGAGAGTGCGTTTGCAGAGACTCCGAGAGTGAGTGTGCAGAGACCCCGAGCGTGTGTGTTCAGAGACCCAGAGAGTGTGTGTGCAGAGACCCTGAGAGAGAGTGTGCGGAGACCCTGAGAGTGTGTGTGCAGGTACCCCATGTGTGTGTGTGCATTGACCCCGAGATTGATTCTGCAGAAACCCTGAGAGTGAGTGTGCAACGACACCGAGAGTGTGTGTGCATTGACCCCGAGAGAGAGTCTGCAGAGGCCCCGAGCGTGTGTGTTCAGAGACCCATAGAGTGTGTGTGCGGAGACCCTGAGAGTGAGTGTGCAGAGACCGCGAGAGTTAGTGTGCAGAGACCCCGAGAGTTAGTCTGCAGAGACACCGAGAGTGAGTGTGCAGAGACACCGAGAGAAATTGTGCAGGGAAATGGAGAGTGAGTGTGCATTGACCCCGAGAGACAGTGTGCAGAGACACCGTGAGTGAGTGTGCAGAGACCCCAACTGTGTGCGGAGAGACCCCGAAAGTGAGTGTGCAGAGACCCCAAAAGTGAGTCTGCAGAGACCCAGAGAGTGCGTGTGCGGAGACCCTGAGAGACAGTGTGCGGAGACCCCGAGAGTGAGTGTGCTGGTACCCCGAGAGTTTGTGTGCATTCACCCCGAGAGTGATTCTGCAGATACCCTGAGAGTGAGTGTGCAAAGACACCAAGAGTGTGTGTGCATTGACCCCGAGAGTGACTCTGCAGAGACCCCGAGAGTGAGTGTGTAGAGACACGGAGAGTGAGTGTGCAGAGACGCCGAGAGTGATTGTGCAGAGACCCGAGAGTAAGTGTGCAGAGACCCCGAGAGTGAGTGTGCAGAGACCCCGAGTGTGAGTGTGCATTGACCCCGAGAGAGTGTGTGCATAGACCCCGAGTGTGCGTTTGCAGAGACCCCGAGAGTGAGTTTGCAGAGACCCCAATAGTGAGTGTGTAGAGACACGGAGAGTGAGTGTGCAGAGACCCCGAGAGTGAGTGTGCAGAGACCCCGAGAGTGTGCGTGCAGAGACTCAAAGAGTGAGTGTGCAGAGACACCGAGAGAAAGTGTGCAGAGACCCCGAGAGTGAGTGTGCAGAGACACGAGAATGAGTCTGCAGATACCCCGAGTGTGTGTGTGCATTGACCCCGAGAGTGAGTGTGCAGAGACCACGGGAGTGAGTGTGCAGTGAACCCGAGAGTTAGTCTGCAGAGACACCGAGAGAAAGCGTGCAGGGAAATGGAGAGTGAGTGTGCATTGACCCCGAGAGACAGTGTGCAGAGACACCGTGAGTGAGTGTGCAGAGACCCCAACAGTGTGTGGAGAGACCCCGAAAGTGAATGTGCAGAGACCCCAAAAGTGAGTCTGCAGAGACCCAGAGAGTGTGTGTGCGGAGACCCTGAGAGAGAGTGTGCGGAGAGCCCGAGAGTGAGTGTGCTGGTACCCCGAGAGTTTGTGTGTATTCACCCCGAGGGTGATTCTGCAGATACCCTTAGAGTGAGTGTGCAAAGACACCGAGAGTGTGTGTGCATTGACCCCGAGAGTGACTCTGCAGAGACCCCAAGAGTGAGTGTGCAGAGACACGGAGAGTGAGTGTGCAGAAACCCCGAGAGTGTGCGTGCAGAGACCCCGAGAGTGAGTGTGCAGAGACACCGAGAGAAAGTGTGCAGAGACCCCGAGAGTGAGTGTGCAGAGACACGAGAATGATTCTGCAGATACCCCGAGTGTGTGTGTGCATTGACCCCGAGAGTGACTCTGCAGAGACCCCAAGAGTGAGTGTGCAGAGACCCCGAGAGTGAGTGTGCAGAGACCCCGAGAGTGTGCGTGCAGAGACCCCGAGAGTGAGTGTGCAGAGACCCCGAGAGTGAGTGTGCAGAGACACGAGAATGATTCTGCAGATACCCCGAGTGTGTGTGTGCATTGACCCCGAGAGTGAGTGTGCAGAGACCCCGAGAGTGTGTGCATTTACCCCATGTGTGATTGAGCAGAGACCCTGAGAGTGAGTCTGCAGAGACCCCGAGAGTGAGTGTGTAGAGACACCGAGAGTGAGTGTGCAGAGACGCTGAGAGTGTGTCTGCAGAGACACCGAGAGTGAGTGTGCATTGACCCCGAGAGTGACTCTGCAGAGACCCCGAGAGTGAGTGTGTAGAGACACAGAGAGTGAGTGTGCAGAGACCCCGAGTGTGAGTGTGCAGAGACACGAGAATGAGTCTGTAGAGTCACCGAGAGTGAGCGTGCAGAGACCCCGAGTGTGAGTGTGCAGATACCCCGAGAGTGAGTGTGCAGAGACCACGAGATGAGTGTGCAGAGACCCTGAAAGTGAGTGTGCAGGGACCCTGAGTGTGAGTCTGTAGAGTCACCGAGAGTGTGTGTGCATAGAACCCGAGTGAGTGTGCACAGACACCACGAATGTGTGTGCATAGACTCTGAGAGTGCGTTTGCAGAGACTCCGAGAGTGAGTGTGCAGAGACCCCGAGCGTGAGTGTTCAGAGACCCAGAGAGTGTGGGTGCGGAGACCCTGAGAGAGAGTGTGTAGAGACACGGAGAGTGAGTGTGCAGATACCACGAGAGTGCGTGTGCATTCACCCCGAGTATGATTCTGCAGAAACACTGAGAGTGAGTGTGTAGAGACACGGAGAGTGAGTGTGCTGAGACCCCGAGAGTGAGTGTGCAGAGACCCCGAGAGTGTGCGTGCAGAGACCCCGAGAGTGAGTGTGCAGAGACACGAGAATGAGTCTGCAGATACCCCAAGTGTGTGTGTGCATTGACCCCGAGAGTGAGTGTGCAGAGACCCCGAGATTGAATGTGTAGAGACACCGAGAGTGAGTGTGCAGAGACCCCGAGAGTGAATGTGTAGAGACACCGAGAGTGTGTGTGCATTGACTCTGTGTGTGAGTCTGCAGAGGCGCCGAGAGTGAGTGCGCAGAGACCCCGTGAGTGAGTGTGCAGAGACCCCGAGAGTGAGGGTGCAGAGACCCCGAGAGTTCTTGTGCATAGAGCTCGAGTGAGTGTGCAGAGACCCCGAGCGTGTGTGTTCAGAGACCCAGAGATTGTGTGCGCGGAGACCCTGAGAGAGAGTGTGCGGAGACCACGAGAATGAGTGTGCAGAGACCCCTAGAGTGAGTGTGCAGAGACACCGAGAGTGAGTGTGCAGACACCCTGAGACTGAGTGTGCAGGGACCCCGAGAGTGAGTGTGCAGAGACCTCGACAGTGAGTGTGCAGAGACACCGAAAGTGAGTGTGCAGGCACCCTGAGAGTGAGTGTGCAGAGACAACGATAGTGAGTGTGCAGTGACCCTGAGAGTGAGTGTGCAGAGTCCCCGAGAGAGAGTGTGCATAGACCCCGAGAGTGAGTTTGCAGAGACCCCGAGAGTGAGTGTGCAGAGACCCCAATAGTGAGTGTGCAGAGACCACGAGTGTGAGTCTGTAGAGTTACTGAGAGTGAGCGTGCAGAGACCCCGAGAGTTAGTGTGCAGATACCCCGAGAGTGATTGTGCAGACCACGAGAGTGAGTGTGCAGAGACCCTGAGAGTGAGTGTGCAGACACCCTGAGACTGAGTGTGCAGGGTCCCCGAGAGTGAGTGTGCAGAGACCCCGACAGTGAGTGTGCAGAGACACCGAAAGTGATTGTGCAGGGACCCTGAGAGTGAGTCTGCAGAGACACCGATAGTGAGTGTGCAGTGACCCTGAGAGTGAGTCTGCATAGACCCCGAGAGTGAGCGTGCAGAGACCGTGAGAGTGAGTGCAGAGACACCGAGAGTGAGTGTGCAGACACCCTGAGACTGAGTGTGCAGGGACCCCGAGAGTGAGTGTGCAGAGACCCCGACAGTGAGTGTGCAGAGACACCGAAAGTGAGTGTGCAGGGACCCTGAGAGTGATTCTGCAGAGACACCGATAGTGAGTGTGCAGAGACCCTGAGATTGAGTCTGCAGAGACCCCGAGAGTGAGTGTGCAGAGACCCTGAGAGTGACTGCAGTGACACCGAGAGTGATTGTGCAGAGACCCAGAGAGTAAGTGTGCAGAGACCCCGAGAGTGAGTGTGCAGAGACCCCGAGAGTTAGTGTGCATAGACCCCGAGAGTGAGTGTGCAGAGACCCCAATTGTGAGTGTGCAGAGAACCCGAGACTGAGTCTGTAGAGTCACGGAGAGTGAGCGTGCAGAGACCCCGAGTGTGAGTGTGCTGATACCCCGAGAGTGAGTGCGCAGAGACCACGAGAATGAGTGTGCAGGGACCCTGAGAGTGAGTGTGCAGGGACCCTGATAGTGAGTCTGTAGAGACCCCGATAGTGAGTGTGCAGAGACCCCGAGAGTGAGTGTGCAGAGACACCGAGAGTGTGTGTGAATTGACCCCGAGAGTGAGTGTGCAGACACCCTGAGAGTGAGTGTGCAATGACCCCGGGAGTGAGTGTGCAGAGACCCCGAGAGAGTGTGTGTATAGACCCTGAGAGTGCGTTTGCAGAGAGTCCGAGAGTGAGTGTGCAGATTCCCCGAGAGTGAGTGTGCAGAGACACTGAGAGTGAGTGTGCAGACCCCGAGAGTGAGTGTGCAGAGACACCGAGAGTGAGTGTGCAGACACCCTGAGAGTGAGTGTGCAATGACCCCGGGAGTGAGTGTGCAGAGACCCCGAGAGAGTGTGTGTATAGACCCTGAGAGTGCGTTTGCAGAGAGTCCGAGAGTGAGTGTGCAGATTCCCCGAGAGTGAGTGTGCGGACACCCAGAGAGAGAGTGTGCGGAGACACCGAGAGTGTGTGTGCATTGACTCTGAGAGTGAGTCTGCAGAGGCGCTGAGAGTGAGTGCGCAGAGACCCCGTGAGTGAGTGTGGAGAGACCCCGAGAGTGTTTGTGCATAGAGCCCGAGTGAGTGTGCAGAGACCCCGAGAGAGTGTGTGCATAGACCCTGAGAGTGCGTTTGCAGAGACTCCGAGAGTGAGTGTGCAGAGACCCCGAGCGTGTGTGTTCAGAGACCCAGAGAGTGTGTGTGCAGAGACCCTGAGAGAGAGTGTGCGGAGACCCTGAGAGTGTGTGTGCAGGTACCCCATGTGTGTGTGTGCATTGACCCCGAGATTGATTCTGCAGAAACCCTGAGAGTGAGTGTGCAACGACACCGAGAGTGTGTGTGCATTGACCCCGAGAGAGAGTCTGCAGAGGCCCCGAGCGTGTGTGTTCAGAGACCCATAGAGTGTGTGTGCGGAGACCCTGAGAGTGAGTGTGCAGAGACCGCGAGAGTTAGTGTGCAGAGACCCCGAGAGTTAGTCTGCAGAGACACCGAGAGTGAGTGTGCAGAGACACCGAGAGAAATTGTGCAGGGAAATGGAGAGTGAGTGTGCATTGACCCCGAGAGACAGTGTGCAGAGACACCGTGAGTGAGTGTGCAGAGACCCCAACTGTGTGCGGAGAGACCCCGAAAGTGAGTGTGCAGAGACCCCAAAAGTGAGTCTGCAGAGACCCAGAGAGTGCGTGTGCGGAGACCCTGAGAGACAGTGTGCGGAGACCCCGAGAGTGAGTGTGCTGGTACCCCGAGAGTTTGTGTGCATTCACCCCGAGAGTGATTCTGCAGATACCCTGAGAGTGAGTGTGCAAAGACACCAAGAGTGTGTGTGCATTGACCCCGAGAGTGACTCTGCAGAGACCCCGAGAGTGAGTGTGTAGAGACACGGAGAGTGAGTGTGCAGAGACGCCGAGAGTGATTGTGCAGAGACCCGAGAGTAAGTGTGCAGAGACCCCGAGAGTGAGTGTGCAGAGACCCCGAGTGTGAGTGTGCATTGACCCCGAGAGAGTGTGTGCATAGACCCCGAGTGTGCGTTTGCAGAGACCCCGAGAGTGAGTTTGCAGAGACCCCAATAGTGAGTGTGTAGAGACACGGAGAGTGAGTGTGCAGAGACCCCGAGAGTGAGTGTGCAGAGACCCCGAGAGTGTGCGTGCAGAGACTCAAAGAGTGAGTGTGCAGAGACACCGAGAGAAAGTGTGCAGAGACCCCGAGAGTGAGTGTGCAGAGACACGAGAATGAGTCTGCAGATACCCCGAGTGTGTGTGTGCATTGACCCCGAGAGTGAGTGTGCAGAGACCACGGGAGTGAGTGTGCAGAGAACCCGAGAGTTAGTCTGCAGAGACACCGAGAGAAAGCGTGCAGGGAAATGGAGAGTGAGTGTGCATTGACCCCGAGAGACAGTGTGCAGAGACACCGTGAGTGAGTGTGCAGAGACCCCAACAGTGTGTGGAGAGACCCCGAAAGTGAATGTGCAGAGACCCCAAAAGTGAGTCTGCAGAGACCCAGAGAGTGTGTGTGCGGAGACCCTGAGAGAGAGTGTGCGGAGAGCCCGAGAGTGAGTGTGCTGGTACCCCGAGAGTTTGTGTGTATTCACCCCGAGGGTGATTCTGCAGATACCCTTAGAGTGAGTGTGCAAAGACACCGAGAGTGTGTGTGCATTGACCCCGAGAGTGACTCTGCAGAGACCCCAAGAGTGAGTGTGCAGAGACACGGAGAGTGAGTGTGCAGAAACCCCGAGAGTGTGCGTGCAGAGACCCCGAGAGTGAGTGTGCAGAGACACCGAGAGAAAGTGTGCAGAGACCCCGAGAGTGAGTGTGCAGAGACACGAGAATGATTCTGCAGATACCCCGAGTGTGTGTGTGCATTGACCCCGAGAGTGAGTGTGCAGAGACCCCGAGAGTGTGTGCATTTACCCCATGTGTGATTGAGCAGAGACCCTGAGAGTGAGTCTGCAGAGACCCCGAGAGTGAGTGTGTAGAGACACCGAGAGTGAGTGTGCAGAGACGCTGAGAGTGAGTCTGCAGAGACACCGAGAGTGAGTGTGCATTGACCCCGAGAGTGACTCTGCAGAGACCCCGAGAGTGAGTGTGTAGAGACACAGAGAGTGAGTGTGCAGAGACCCCGAGTGTGAGTGTGCAGAGACACGAGAATGAGTCTGTAGAGTCACCGAGAGTGAGCGTGCAGAGACCCCGAGTGTGAGTGTGCAGATACCCCGAGAGTGAGTGTGCAGAGACCACGAGATGAGTGTGCAGAGACCCTGAAAGTGAGTGTGCAGGGACCCTGAGTGTGAGTCTGTAGAGTCACCGAGAGTGTGTGTGCATAGAACCCGAGTGAGTGTGCACAGACACCACGAGTGTGTGTGCATAGACTCTGAGAGTGCGTTTGCAGAGACTCCGAGAGTGAGTGTGCAGAGACCCCGAGCGTGAGTGTTCAGAGACCCAGAGAGTGTGGGTGCGGAGACCCTGAGAGAGAGTGTGTAGAGACACGGAGAGTGAGTGTGCAGATACCCCGAGAGTGTGTGTGCATTCACCCCGAGTATGATTCTGCAGAAACCCTGAGAGTGAGTGTGTAGAGACACGGAGAGTGAGTGTGCAGAGACCCCGAGAGTGAGTGTGCAGAGACCCCGAGAGTGTGCGTGCAGAGACCCCGAGAGTGAGTGTGCAGAGACACGAGAATGAGTCTGCAGATACCCCAAGTGTGTGTGTGCATTGACCCCGAGAGTGAGTGTGCAGAGACCCCGAGAGTGAATGTGTAGAGACACCGAGAGTGAGTGTGCAGAGACCCCGAGAGTGAATGTGTAGAGACACCGAGAGTGTGTGTATAGACCCTGAGAGTGCGTTTGCAGAGACTCCGAGAGTGAGTGTGCGGACACCCAGAGAGAGAGTGTGCGGAGACACCGAGAGTGTGTGTGCATTGACTCTGTGTGTGAGTCTGCAGAGGCGCCGAGAGTGAGTGCGCAGAGACCCCGTGAGTAAGTGTGCAGAGACCCCGAGAGTGAGGGTGCAGAGACCCCGAGAGTTCTTGTGCATAGAGCCCGAGTGAGTGTGCAGAGACCCCGAGCGTGTGTGTTCAGAGACCCAGAGATTGTGTGCGCGGAGACCCTGAGAGAGAGTGTGCGGAGACCACGAGAATGAGTGTGCAGAGACCCCTAGAGTGAGTGTGCAGAGACACCGAGAGTGAGTGTGCAGACACCCTGAGACTGAGTGTGCAGGGACCCCGAGAGTGAGTGTGCAGAGACCTCGACAGTGAGTGTGCAGAGACACCGAAAGTGAGTGTGCAGGCACCCTGAGAGTGAGTGTGCAGAGACAACGATAGTGAGTGTGCAGTGACCCTGAGAGTGAGTGTGCAGAGTCCCCGAGAGAGAGTGTGCATAGACCCCGAGAGTGAGTTTGCAGAGACCCCGAGAGTGAGTGTGCAGAGACCCCAATAGTGAGTGTGCAGAGACCACGAGTGTGAGTCTGTAGAGTTACCGAGAGTGAGCGTGCAGAGACCCCGAGAGTTAGTGTGCAGATACCCCGAGAGTGATTGTGCAGACCACGAGAGTGAGTGTGCAGAGACCCTGAGAGTGAGTGTGCAGACACCCTGAGACTGAGTGTGCAGGGTCCCCGAGAGTGAGTGTGCAGAGACCCCGACAGTGAGTGTGCAGAGACACCGAAAGTGATTGTGCAGGGACCCTGAGAGTGAGTCTGCAGAGACACCGATAGTGAGTGTGCAGTGACCCTGAGAGTGAGTCTGCATAGACCCCGAGAGTGAGCGTGCAGGGACCGTGAGAGTGAGTGCAGAGACACCGAGAGTGAGTGTGCAGACACCCTGAGACTGAGTGTGCAGGGACCCCGAGAGTGAGTGTGCAGAGACCCCGACAGTGAGTGTGCAGAGACACCGAAAGTGAGTGTGCAGGGACCCTGAGAGTGTGGGTGCGGAGACCCTGAGAGAGAGTGTGTAGAGACACAGAGTGTGAGTGTGCAGAGACCCTGAGTGTGATTCTGCAGAAACCCTGAGAGTGAGTGTGCAGAGACCCCGAGAGTGTGTGTGCATTCACTCCGAGTGTTAATGTGCAGATACCCCGAGAGTGAGTGTGCAGAGACCACGAGAAAGAGTGTGCAGAGACCCTGAGAGTGAGTGTGCAGGGACCCTGAGAGTGAGTCTGTAGAGACCCGAGTGTGCGTGTGCAGAGACCCCGAGAGTCAGTGTGTAGAGACAACGAGAGTGAGCGTGCGGAGACCCTGAGAGCGAGTCTGCAGAGACCCCGAGAGTGAGTGTGCGGACATCCAGAGAGAGAGTGTGCGGAGACACCGTGAGTGTCCGTGCATTGACCCCGAGAGTGAGTTGCAGAGACCCCGAGAGTGAGTGTGCAGAGACATCAAGTGTGAGTGTGCAGAGACCCTGAGAGTGTCTGCAGATGCGCCGAGAGTGAGTGCGCAGAGACCCCGTGAGTGAGTGTGCAGAGACCCCGAGAGTGTGTGTGCATAGACCCCGAGTGGGTGTGCACAGACCCCGCGAGAGTGTGTGCATAGACCATGAGAGTGCGTTTGCAGAGACTCCGAGAGTGAGTGTGCAGAGACCCCGAGAGTGTGCGTGCGGAGACCCTGAGAGAGAGTGTGTAGAGACCCCGAGAGTGAGTGTGCAGAGACCCCGAGAGTGTGCGTGCATAGACTCCGAGAGAGAGTGTGCAGAGACACCGAGAGAAAGTGTGCAGAGACCACGAGAGTGAGTGTGCAGAGACACGAGAATGAGTCTGCAGATACCCCGAGTGTGTGTGTGCATTCACCCCGAGTGTGATTCTGCAGAAACCCTGAGAGTGAGTGTGCAAAGACACAGAGAGTGTGTGTGCATTGACCCCGAGAGTGACTCTGCAGAGACCCCGAGAATGAGTGTGTAGAGACACGGAGAGTGAGTGTGCAGAGACCCCGAGAGTGAGTGTGCAGAGACCCCAAGAGTGTGCGTGCAGAGACTCCAAGAGTGAGTGTGCAGAGACACCGAGAGAAAGTGTGCAGAGACCCCGAGAGTGAGTGTGCAGAGACACGAGAATGAGTCTGCAGATACCCCGAGTGTGTGTGTGTGCATTGACCCAGAGAGTGTGTGTGCGGAGACCCTGAGAGAGAGCGTGCGGAGAGCCCGAGAGTGAGTGTGCTGGTACCCCGAGAGTTTGTGTGCATTCACCCCGAGGGTGATTCTGCAGATACCCTTAGAGTGAGTGTGCAAAGACACCGAGAGTGTGTGTGCAGAGACCCCGAGAGTGTGCGTGCAGAGACCCCGAGAGTGAGTGTGCAGAGACACCGAGAGAAAGTGTGCAGAGACCCCGAGAGTGAGTGTGCAGAGACACGAGAATGATTCTGCAGATACCCCGAGTGTGTGTGTGCATTGACCCCGAGAGTGAGTGTGCAGAGACCCCGAGAGTGTGTGTGCATTTACCCCAAGTGTGATTGAGCAGAGACCCTGAGAGTGAGTCTGCAGAGGCCCCGAGAGTGAGTGTGTAGAGACACCGAGAGTGAGTGTGCAGAGACGCTGAGAGTGAGTCTGCAGAGACACCGAGAGTGAGTGTGCAGAGATCCCGAGAGTGAGTGTGCGGAGACCCTGAGAGCGAGTCTGCAGAGACCCCGAGAGCGAGTGTGCGGACACCCAGAGAGAGAGTGTGCGGAGACACCGAGAGTGTGTGTGCATAGACCCCGAAAGAGTGAGTCTGCAGAGGCGCCGAGAGTGAGTGCCCAGAGACCCCGTGAGTGAGTGTGCAGAGACCCCGAGAGTTTTTGTGCATAGAGCCCGAGTGAGTGTGCACAGACCCCGCGAGAGTGTGTGCATAGACCATGAGAGTGCGTTTGCAGAGACTCCGAGAGTGAGTGTGCAGAGACCCCGAGAGTGTGCGTGCGGAGACCCTGAGAGAGAGTGTGTAGAGCCCCCGAGAGTGAGTGTGCAGAGACACGAGAATGAGTCTGCAGATACCCCGAGTGTGTGTGTGCATTCACCCCGAGTGTGATTCTGCAGAAACCCTGAGAGTGAGTGTGCAAAGACACAGAGAGTGTGTGTGCATTGCCCCGTGAGTGACTCTGCAGAGACCCCGAGAATGAGTGTGTTAAGACACGGAGAGTGAGTGTACAGATACCCCGAGAGTGAGTGTGCAGAGACCCCGAGAGTGTGCGTGCAGAGACTCCAAGAGTGAGAGTGCAGAGACACCGAGAGAAAGTGTGCAGAGACCCCGAGAGAGAGTGTGCAGAGACACGAGAATGAGTCTGCAGAAACCCCTAGTGTGTGTGTGCATTGGCCCCGAGAGTGAGTGTGCAGAGACCACGAGAGTGAGTGTGCAGAGAACCCGAGAGTTAGTCTGCAGAGACACCGAGAGAAAGTGTGCAGGGAAATGGAGAGTGAGTGTGCATTGACCCCGAGAGACAGTGTGCAGAGACAGCGTGAGTGAGTGTGCAGAGACCCCAACAGTGTGTGGAGAGACCCCGAAAGTGAATGTGCAGAGACCCCAAAAGTGAGTCTGCAGAGACCCAGAGAGTGTGTGTGCGGAGACCCTGAGAGAGAGTGTGCGGAGAGCACGAGAGTGAGTGTGCTGGTACCCCGAGAGTTTGTGTGCATTCACCCCGAGGGTGATTCTGCAGATACCCTTAGAGTGAGTGTGCAAAGACACCGAGAGTGTGTGTGCATTGACCCCGAGAGTGACTCTGCAGAGACCCCAAGAGTGAGTGTGCAGAGACCCCGAGAGTGAGTGTGCAGAGACCCCGAGAGTGTGCGTGCAGAGACCCCGAGAGTGAGTGTGCAGAGACACCGAGAGAAAGTGTGCAGAGACCCCGATAGTGAGTGTGCAGAGACACGAGAATGATTCTGCAGATACCCCGAGTGTGTGTGTGCATTGACCCCGAGAGTGAGTGTGCAGAGACCCCGAGAGTGTGTGCATTTACCCCAAGTGTGATTGAGCAGAGACCCTGCGAGTGAGTTTGCAGAGACCCCGAGAGTGAGTGTGTAGAGACACCGATAGTGAGTGTGCAGAGACGCTGAGAGTGAGTCTGCAGAGACACCGAGAGTGAGTGTGCAGAGACCCCGAGAGTGAGTGTGCGGAGACCCTGAGAGCGAGTCTGCAGAGACCCCGAGAGTGAGTGTGCGGACACCCAGAGAGAGAGTGTGCGGAGACACCGAGAGTGTGTGTGCATAGACCCCGAAAGAGTGAGTCTGCAGAGGCGCCGAGAGTGAGTGCCCAGAGACCCCGTGAGTGAGTGTGCAGAGACCCCGAGAGTTTTTGTGCATAGAGCCCGAGTGAGTGTGCAGAGACCCCGAGAGAGTGTGTGCATAGACCCTTAGAGTGCGTTTGCAGAGACCCCCAGAGTGAGTGTGCAGAAACCCCGAGCGTGTGTGTTCAGAGACCCAGAGAGTGTGTGTGCGGGACCCTGAGAGAGAGTGTGCGGAGACCACGAGAGTGAGTGTGCAGAGACCCCGAGAGTGAGTGTGCAGAGACACCGAGAGTGAGTGTGCAGACACCCTGAGACTGAGTGTGCATGGACCCCGAGAGTGAGTGTGCAGAGACACCGTGAGTGAGTGTGCAGAGACCCCAACAGTGTGTGGAGAGACCCCGAAAGTGAATGTGCAGAGACCCCAAAAGTGAGTCTGCAGAGACCCAGAGAGTGTGTGTGCGGAGACCCTGAGAGAGAGTGTGCGGAGAGCCCGAGAGTGAGTGTGCTGGTACCCCGAGAGTTTGTGTGTATTCACCCCGAGGGTGATTCTGCAGATACCCTTAGAGTGAGTGTGCAAAGACACCGAGAGTGTGTGTGCATTGACCCCGAGAGTGACTCTGCAGAGACCCCAAGAGTGAGTGTGCAGAGACACGGAGAGTGAGTGTGCAGAAACCCCGAGAGTGTGCGTGCAGAGACCCCGAGAGTGAGTGTGCAGAGACACCGAGAGAAAGTGTGCAGAGACCCCGAGAGTGAGTGTGCAGAGACACGAGAATGATTCTGCAGATACCCCGAGTGTGTGTGTGCATTGACCCCGAGAGTGAGTGTGCAGAGACCCCGAGAGTGTGTGCATTTACCCCATGTGTGATTGAGCAGAGACCCTGAGAGTGAGTCTGCAGAGACCCCGAGAGTGAGTGTGTAGAGACACCGAGAGTGAGTGTGCAGAGACGCTGAGAGTGAGTCTGCAGAGACACCGAGAGTGAGTGTGCATTGACCCCGAGAGTGACTCTGCAGAGACCCCGAGAGTGAGTGTGTAGAGACACAGAGAGTGAGTGTGCAGAGACCCCGAGTGTGAGTGTGCAGAGACACGAGAATGAGTCTGTAGAGTCACCGAGAGTGAGCGTGCAGAGACCCCGAGTGTGAGTGTGCAGATACCCCGAGAGTGAGTGTGCAGAGACCACGAGATGAGTGTGCAGAGACCCTGAAAGTGAGTGTACAGGGACCCTGAGTGTGAGTCTGTAGAGTCACCGAGAGTGTGTGTGCATAGAACCCGAGTGAGTGTGCACAGACACCACGAGTGTGTGTGCATAGACTCTGAGAGTGCGTTTGCAGAGACTCCGAGAGTGAGTGTGCAGAGACCCCGAGCGTGAGTGTTCAGAGACCCAGAGAGTGTGGGTGCGGAGACCCTGAGAGAGAGTGTGTAGAGACACGGAGAGTGAGTGTGCAGATACCCCGAGAGTGTGTGTGCATTCACCCCGAGTATGATTCTGCAGAAACCCTGAGAGTGAGTGTGTAGAGACACGGAGAGTGAGTGTGCAGAGACCCCGAGAGTGAGTGTGCAGAGACCCCGAGAGTGTGCGTGCAGAGACCCCGAGAGTGAGTGTGCAGAGACACGAGAATGAGTCTGCAGATACCCCAAGTGTGTGTGTGCATTGACCCCGAGAGTGAGTGTGCAGAGACCCCGAGAGTGAATGTGTAGAGACACCGAGAGTGAGTGTGCAGAGACCCCGAGAGTGAATGTGTAGAGACACCGAGAGTGTGTGTATAGACCCTGAGAGTGCGTTTGCAGAGACTCCGAGAGTGAGTGTGCGGACACCCAGAGAGAGAGTGTGCGGAGACACCGAGAGTGTGTGTGCATTGACTCTGTGTGTGAGTCTGCAGAGGCGCCGAGAGTGAGTGCGCAGAGACCCCGTGAGTAAGTGTGCAGAGACCCCGAGAGTGAGGGTGCAGAGACCCCGAGAGTTCTTGTGCATAGAGCCCGAGTGAGTGTGCAGAGACCCCGAGCGTGTGTGTTCAGAGACCCAGAGATTGTGTGCGCGGAGACCCTGAGAGAGAGTGTGCGGAGACCACGAGAATGAGTGTGCAGAGACCCCTAGAGTGAGTGTGCAGAGACACCGAGAGTGAGTGTGCAGACACCCTGAGACTGAGTGTGCAGGGACCCCGAGAGTGAGTGTGCAGAGACCTCGACAGTGAGTGTGCAGAGACACCGAAAGTGAGTGTGCAGGCACCCTGAGAGTGAGTGTGCAGAGACAACGATAGTGAGTGTGCAGTGACCCTGAGAGTGAGTGTGCAGAGTCCCCGAGAGAGAGTGTGCATAGACCCCGAGAGTGAGTTTGCAGAGACCCCGAGAGTGAGTGTGCAGAGACCCCAATAGTGAGTGTGCAGAGACCACGAGTGTGAGTCTGTAGAGTTACCGAGAGTGAGCGTGCAGAGACCCCGAGAGTTAGTGTGCAGATACCCCGAGAGTGATTGTGCAGACCACGAGAGTGAGTGTGCAGAGACCCTGAGAGTGAGTGTGCAGACACCCTGAGACTGAGTGTGCAGGGTCCCCGAGAGTGAGTGTGCAGAGACCCCGACAGTGAGTGTGCAGAGACACCGAAAGTGATTGTGCAGGGACCCTGAGAGTGAGTCTGCAGAGACACCGATAGTGAGTGTGCAGTGACCCTGAGAGTGAGTCTGCATAGACCCCGAGAGTGAGCGTGCAGGGACCGTGAGAGTGAGTGCAGAGACACCGAGAGTGAGTGTGCAGACACCCTGAGACTGAGTGTGCAGGGACCCCGAGAGTGAGTGTGCAGAGACCCCGACAGTGAGTGTGCAGAGACACCGAAAGTGAGTGTGCAGGGACCCTGAGAGTGAGTGTGCAGGGACCCTGAGAGTGAGTCTGTAGAGACCCGAGTGTGCGTGTGCAGAGACCCCGAGAGTCAGTGTGTAGAGACAACGAGAGTGAGCGTGCGGAGACCCTGAGAGCGAGTCTGCAGAGACCCCGAGAGTGAGTGTGCGGACATCCAGAGAGAGAGTGTGCGGAGACACCGTGAGTGTCCGTGCATTGACCCCGAGAGTGAGTTGCAGAGACCCCGAGAGTGAGTGTGCAGAGACATCAAGTGTGAGTGTGCAGAGACCCTGAGAGTGTCTGCAGATGCGCCGAGAGTGAGTGCGCAGAGACCCCGTGAGTGAGTGTGCAGAGACCCCGAGAGTGTGTGTGCATAGACCCCGAGTGGGTGTGCACAGACCCCGCGAGAGTGTGTGCATAGACCATGAGAGTGCGTTTGCAGAGACTCCGAGAGTGAGTGTGCAGAGACCCCGAGAGTGTGCGTGCGGAGACCCTGAGAGAGAGTGTGTAGAGACCCCGAGAGTGAGTGTGCAGAGACCCCGAGAGTGTGCGTGCATAGACTCCGAGAGAGAGTGTGCAGAGACACCGAGAGAAAGTGTGCAGAGACCACGAGAGTGAGTGTGCAGAGACACGAGAATGAGTCTGCAGATACCCCGAGTGTGTGTGTGCATTCACCCCGAGTGTGATTCTGCAGAAACCCTGAGAGTGAGTGTGCAAAGACACAGAGAGTGTGTGTGCATTGACCCCGAGAGTGACTCTGCAGAGACCCCGAGAATGAGTGTGTAGAGACACGGAGAGTGAGTGTGCAGAGACCCCGAGAGTGAGTGTGCAGAGACCCCAAGAGTGTGCGTGCAGAGACTCCAAGAGTGAGTGTGCAGAGACACCGAGAGAAAGTGTGCAGAGACCCCGAGAGTGAGTGTGCAGAGACACGAGAATGAGTCTGCAGATACCCCGAGTGTGTGTGTGTGCATTGACCCAGAGAGTGTGTGTGCGGAGACCCTGAGAGAGAGCGTGCGGAGAGCCCGAGAGTGAGTGTGCTGGTACCCCGAGAGTTTGTGTGCATTCACCCCGAGGGTGATTCTGCAGATACCCTTAGAGTGAGTGTGCAAAGACACCGAGAGTGTGTGTGCAGAGACCCCGAGAGTGTGCGTGCAGAGACCCCGAGAGTGAGTGTGCAGAGACACCGAGAGAAAGTGTGCAGAGACCCCGAGAGTGAGTGTGCAGAGACACGAGAATGATTCTGCAGATACCCCGAGTGTGTGTGTGCATTGACCCCGAGAGTGAGTGTGCAGAGACCCCGAGAGTGTGTGTGCATTTACCCCAAGTGTGATTGAGCAGAGACCCTGAGAGTGAGTCTGCAGAGGCCCCGAGAGTGAGTGTGTAGAGACACCGAGAGTGAGTGTGCAGAGACGCTGAGAGTGAGTCTGCAGAGACACCGAGAGTGAGTGTGCAGAGATCCCGAGAGTGAGTGTGCGGAGACCCTGAGAGCGAGTCTGCAGAGACCCCGAGAGCGAGTGTGCGGACACCCAGAGAGAGAGTGTGCGGAGACACCGAGAGTGTGTGTGCATAGACCCCGAAAGAGTGAGTCTGCAGAGGCGCCGAGAGTGAGTGCCCAGAGACCCCGTGAGTGAGTGTGCAGAGACCCCGAGAGTTTTTGTGCATAGAGCCCGAGTGAGTGTGCACAGACCCCGCGAGAGTGTGTGCATAGACCATGAGAGTGCGTTTGCAGAGACTCCGAGAGTGAGTGTGCAGAGACCCCGAGAGTGTGCGTGCGGAGACCCTGAGAGAGAGTGTGTAGAGCCCCCGAGAGTGAGTGTGCAGAGACACGAGAATGAGTCTGCAGATACCCCGAGTGTGTGTGTGCATTCACCCCGAGTGTGATTCTGCAGAAACCCTGAGAGTGAGTGTGCAAAGACACAGAGAGTGTGTGTGCATTGCCCCGTGAGTGACTCTGCAGAGACCCCGAGAATGAGTGTGTTAAGACACGGAGAGAGAGTGTACAGATACCCCGAGAGTGAGTGTGCAGAGACCCCGAGAGTGTGCGTGCAGAGACTCCAAGAGTGAGAGTGCAGAGACACCGAGAGAAAGTGTGCAGAGACCCCGAGAGAGAGTGTGCAGAGACACGAGAATGAGTCTGCAGAAACCCCTAGTGTGTGTGTGCATTGGCCCCGAGAGTGAGTGTGCAGAGACCACGAGAGTGAGTGTGCAGAGAACCCGAGAGTTAGTCTGCAGAGACACCGAGAGAAAGTGTGCAGGGAAATGGAGAGTGAGTGTGCATTGACCCCGAGAGACAGTGTGCAGAGACAGCGTGAGTGAGTGTGCAGAGACCCCAACAGTGTGTGGAGAGACCCCGAAAGTGAATGTGCAGAGACCCCAAAAGTGAGTCTGCAGAGACCCAGAGAGTGTGTGTGCGGAGACCCTGAGAGAGAGTGTGCGGAGAGCACGAGAGTGAGTGTGCTGGTACCCCCGAGAGTTTGTGTGCATTCACCCCGAGGGTGATTCTGCAGATACCCTTAGAGTGAGTGTGCAAAGACACCGAGAGTGTGTGTGCATTGACCCCGAGAGTGACTCTGCAGAGACCCCAAGAGTGAGTGTGCAGAGACCCCGAGAGTGAGTGTGCAGAGACCCCGAGAGTGTGCGTGCAGAGACCCCGAGAGTGAGTGTGCAGAGACACCGAGAGAAAGTGTGCAGAGACCCCGATAGTGAGTGTGCAGAGACACGAGAATGATTCTGCAGATACCCCGAGTGTGTGTGTGCATTGACCCCGAGAGTGAGTGTGCAGAGACCCCGAGAGTGTGTGCATTTACCCCAAGTGTGATTGAGCAGAGACCCTGCGAGTGAGTTTGCAGAGACCCCGAGAGTGAGTGTGTAGAGACACCGATAGTGAGTGTGCAGAGACGCTGAGAGTGAGTCTGCAGAGACACCGAGAGTGAGTGTGCAGAGACCCCGAGAGTGAGTGTGCGGAGACCCTGAGAGCGAGTCTGCAGAGACCCCGAGAGTGAGTGTGCGGACACCCAGAGAGAGAGTGTGCGGAGACACCGAGAGTGTGTGTGCATAGACCCCGAAAGAGTGAGTCTGCAGAGGCGCCGAGAGTGAGTGCCCAGAGACCCCGTGAGTGAGTGTGCAGAGACCCCGAGAGTTTTTGTGCATAGAGCCCGAGTGAGTGTGCAGAGACCCCGAGAGAGTGTGTGCATAGACCCTTAGAGTGCGTTTGCAGAGACCCCCAGAGTGAGTGTGCAGAAACCCCGAGCGTGTGTGTTCAGAGACCCAGAGAGTGTGTGTGCGGGACCCTGAGAGAGAGTGTGCGGAGACCACGAGAGTGAGTGTGCAGAGACCCCGAGAGTGAGTGTGCAGAGACACCGAGAGTGAGTGTGCAGACACCCTGAGACTGAGTGTGCATGGACCCCGAGAGTGAGTGTGCAGAGACCCCGACAGTGAATGTGCAGAGACACCGAAAGGGAGTGTGCAGGGACCCAGAGAGTGAGTGTGCAGAGACCCCGAGAGAGTGTGTGCATAGACCCCGAGAGTGAGTGTGCAGAGACCCCAATATTGAGTGTGCAGAGACCCCGAGAGTGAGTCTGTAGAGTCACCGATACTGAGCGTGCAGAGACCCCGAGTGTGAGTGTGCAGATACCCCGAGAGTGAGTGTGCAGAGACCACGAGTGTGAGTCTGTAGAGTTACCGAGGGTGAGCGTGCAGAGACCCCGAGAGTTAGTGTGCAGATACCGCGAGACTGATTGTGCAGACCACGAGAGTGAGTGTGCAGAGACCCTGAGAGTGAGTGTGCAGACACCCTGAGACTGAGTGTGCAGGGACCCCGAGAGTGAGAGTGCAGAGACCCCGACAGTGAGTGTTTAGAGACCCTAAGAGTGAGTGCAGAGACACCGAGTGTGAGTGTGCAGACACCCTGAGACTGAATGTGCAGGGACCCCGAGAGTGAGTCTGCAGAGACCCCGACAGTGAGTGTGCAGATACCCCGAGTGTGACTGTGCAGAGACCACGAGAATGAGTGTGCAGAGACCCTGAGAGTGAGTGTGCAGGGACCCTGAGAGTGAGTCTGTAGAGTCACCGAGACTGCGCGTGCTGAGACCCCGAGTGTGAGTGTGCAGATACCCCGAGTGAGTGTGCAGAGACCACGAGAATGACTGTGCAGAGACCCTGAGAGTGAGTGTGCAGGGACCCTGAGAGTGAGTCTGTAGAGTCACCGAGACTGGGCGTGCTGAGACCCCGAGTGTGAGTGTGCAGATACCCCGAGTGAGTGTGCAGAGACCACGAGAATGACTGTGCAGAGACCCTGAGAGTGAGTGTGCAGGGACCCTGAGAGTGAGTCTGTAGAGACCCCGAGAGTGAGTGTGCAGAGACCCCGAGAGTCAGTGTGTAGAGACAACGAGAGTGAGCGTGCGGAGACCCTGACAGCGAGTCTGCAGAGACCCCGAGAGTGAGTGTGCGGACATCCAGAGAGAGAGTGTGCGGAGACACCGAGAGTGTGTGTGCATTGACCCCGAGAGTGTGTGTGCATTGACCACGAGATGAGTGTGCAGAGACCCTGAAAGTGAGTGTGCAGGGACCCTGAGTGTGAGTCTGTAGAGTCACCGAGAGTGTGTGTGCATAGAACCCGAGTGAGTGTGCACAGACACCACGAGTGTGTGTGCATAGACTCTGAGAGTGCGTTTGCAGAGACTCCGAGAGTGAGTGTGCAGAGACCCCGAGCGTGAGTGTTCAGAGACCCAGAGAGTGTGGGTGCGGAGACCCTGAGAGAGAGTGTGTAGAGACACGGAGAGTGAGTGTGCAGATACCCCGAGAGTGTGTGTGCATTCACCCCGAGTATGATTCTGCAGAAACCCTGAGAGTGAGTGTGTAGAGACACGGAGAGTGAGTGTGCAGAGACCCCGAGAGTGAGTGTGCAGAGACCCCGAGAGTGTGCGTGCAGAGACCCCGAGAGTGAGTGTGCAGAGACACGAGAATGAGTCTGCAGATACCCCAAGTGTGTGTGTGCATTGACCCCGAGAGTGAGTGTGCAGAGACCCCGAGAGTGAATGTGTAGAGACACCGAGAGTGAGTGTGCAGAGACCCCGAGAGTGAATGTGTAGAGACACCGAGAGTGTGTGTATAGACCCTGAGAGTGCGTTTGCAGAGACTCCGAGAGTGAGTGTGCGGACACCCAGAGAGAGAGTGTGCGGAGACACCGAGAGTGTGTGTGCATTGACTCTGTGTGTGAGTCTGCAGAGGCGCCGAGAGTGAGTGCGCAGAGACCCCGTGAGTAAGTGTGCAGAGACCCCGAGAGTGAGGGTGCAGAGACCCCGAGAGTTCTTGTGCATAGAGCCCGAGTGAGTGTGCAGAGACCCCGAGCGTGTGTGTTCAGAGACCCAGAGATTGTGTGCGCGGAGACCCTGAGAGAGAGTGTGCGGAGACCACGAGAATGAGTGTGCAGAGACCCCTAGAGTGAGTGTGCAGAGACACCGAGAGTGAGTGTGCAGACACCCTGAGACTGAGTGTGCAGGGACCCCGAGAGTGAGTGTGCAGAGACCTCGACAGTGAGTGTGCAGAGACACCGAAAGTGAGTGTGCAGGCACCCTGAGAGTGAGTGTGCAGAGACAACGATAGTGAGTGTGCAGTGACCCTGAGAGTGAGTGTGCAGAGTCCCCGAGAGAGAGTGTGCATAGACCCCGAGAGTGAGTTTGCAGAGACCCCGAGAGTGAGTGTGCAGAGACCCCAATAGTGAGTGTGCAGAGACCACGAGTGTGAGTCTGTAGAGTTACCGAGAGTGAGCGTGCAGAGACCCCGAGAGTTAGTGTGCAGATACCCCGAGAGTGATTGTGCAGACCACGAGAGTGAGTGTGCAGAGACCCTGAGAGTGAGTGTGCAGACACCCTGAGACTGAGTGTGCAGGGTCCCCGAGAGTGAGTGTGCAGAGACCCCGACAGTGAGTGTGCAGAGACACCGAAAGTGATTGTGCAGGGACCCTGAGAGTGAGTCTGCAGAGACACCGATAGTGAGTGTGCAGTGACCCTGAGAGTGAGTCTGCATAGACCCCGAGAGTGAGCGTGCAGGGACCGTGAGAGTGAGTGCAGAGACACCGAGAGTGAGTGTGCAGACACCCTGAGACTGAGTGTGCAGGGACCCCGAGAGTGAGTGTGCAGAGACCCCGACAGTGAGTGTGCAGAGACACCGAAAGTGAGTGTGCAGGGACCCTGAGAGTGTGGGTGCGGAGACCCTGAGAGAGAGTGTGTAGAGACACAGAGTGTGAGTGTGCAGAGACCCTGAGTGTGATTCTGCAGAAACCCTGAGAGTGAGTGTGCAGAGACCCCGAGAGTGTGTGTGCATTCACTCCGAGTGTTAATGTGCAGATACCCCGAGAGTGAGTGTGCAGAGACCACGAGAAAGAGTGTGCAGAGACCCTGAGAGTGAGTGTGCAGGGACCCTGAGAGTGAGTCTGTAGAGACCCGAGTGTGCGTGTGCAGAGACCCCGAGAGTCAGTGTGTAGAGACAACGAGAGTGAGCGTGCGGAGACCCTGAGAGCGAGTCTGCAGAGACCCCGAGAGTGAGTGTGCGGACATCCAGAGAGAGAGTGTGCGGAGACACCGTGAGTGTCCGTGCATTGACCCCGAGAGTGAGTTGCAGAGACCCCGAGAGTGAGTGTGCAGAGACATCAAGTGTGAGTGTGCAGAGACCCTGAGAGTGTCTGCAGATGCGCCGAGAGTGAGTGCGCAGAGACCCCGTGAGTGAGTGTGCAGAGACCCCGAGAGTGTGTGTGCATAGACCCCGAGTGGGTGTGCACAGACCCCGCGAGAGTGTGTGCATAGACCATGAGAGTGCGTTTGCAGAGACTCCGAGAGTGAGTGTGCAGAGACCCCGAGAGTGTGCGTGCGGAGACCCTGAGAGAGAGTGTGTAGAGACCCCGAGAGTGAGTGTGCAGAGACCCCGAGAGTGTGCGTGCAGAGACTCCAAGAGTGAGAGTGCAGAGACACCGAGAGAAAGTGTGCAGAGACCCCGAGAGAGAGTGTGCAGAGACACGAGAATGAGTCTGCAGAAACCCCTAGTGTGTGTGTGCATTGGCCCCGAGAGTGAGTGTGCAGAGACCACGAGAGTGAGTGTGCAGAGAACCCGAGAGTTAGTCTGCAGAGACACCGAGAGAAAGTGTGCAGGGAAATGGAGAGTGAGTGTGCATTGACCCCGAGAGACAGTGTGCAGAGACAGCGTGAGTGAGTGTGCAGAGACCCCAACAGTGTGTGGAGAGACCCCGAAAGTGAATGTGCAGAGACCCCAAAAGTGAGTCTGCAGAGACCCAGAGAGTGTGTGTGCGGAGACCCTGAGAGAGAGTGTGCGGAGAGCACGAGAGTGAGTGTGCTGGTACCCCGAGAGTTTGTGTGCATTCACCCCGAGGGTGATTCTGCAGATACCCTTAGAGTGAGTGTGCAAAGACACCGAGAGTGTGTGTGCATTGACCCCGAGAGTGACTCTGCAGAGACCCCAAGAGTGAGTGTGCAGAGACCCCGAGAGTGAGTGTGCAGAGACCCCGAGAGTGTGCGTGCAGAGACCCCGAGAGTGAGTGTGCAGAGACACCGAGAGAAAGTGTGCAGAGACCCCGATAGTGAGTGTGCAGAGACACGAGAATGATTCTGCAGATACCCCGAGTGTGTGTGTGCATTGACCCCGAGAGTGAGTGTGCAGAGACCCCGAGAGTGTGTGCATTTACCCCAAGTGTGATTGAGCAGAGACCCTGCGAGTGAGTTTGCAGAGACCCCGAGAGTGAGTGTGTAGAGACACCGATAGTGAGTGTGCAGAGACGCTGAGAGTGAGTCTGCAGAGACACCGAGAGTGAGTGTGCAGAGACCCCGAGAGTGAGTGTGCGGAGACCCTGAGAGCGAGTCTGCAGAGACCCCGAGAGTGAGTGTGCGGACACCCAGAGAGAGAGTGTGCGGAGACACCGAGAGTGTGTGTGCATAGACCCCGAAAGAGTGAGTCTGCAGAGGCGCCGAGAGTGAGTGCCCAGAGACCCCGTGAGTGAGTGTGCAGAGACCCCGAGAGTTTTTGTGCATAGAGCCCGAGTGAGTGTGCAGAGACCCCGAGAGAGTGTGTGCATAGACCCTTAGAGTGCGTTTGCAGAGACCCCCAGAGTGAGTGTGCAGAAACCCCGAGCGTGTGTGTTCAGAGACCCAGAGAGTGTGTGTGCGGGACCCTGAGAGAGAGTGTGCGGAGACCACGAGAGTGAGTGTGCAGAGACCCCGAGAGTGAGTGTGCAGAGACACCGAGAGTGAGTGTGCAGACACCCTGAGACTGTGTGCATGGACCCCGAGAGTGAGTGTGCAGAGACCCCGACAGTGAATGTGCAGAGACACCGAAAGGGAGTGTGCAGGGACCCAGAGAGTGAGTGTGCAGAGACCCCGAGAGAGTGTGTGCATAGACCCCGAGAGTGAGTGTGCAGAGACCCCAATATTGAGTGTGCAGAGACCCCGAGAGTGAGTCTGTAGAGTCACCGATACTGAGCGTGCAGAGACCCCGAGTGTGAGTGTGCAGATACCCCGAGAGTGAGTGTGCAGAGACCACGAGTGTGAGTCTGTAGAGTTACCGAGGGTGAGCGTGCAGAGACCCCGAGAGTTAGTGTGCAGATACCGCGAGACTGATTGTGCAGACCACGAGAGTGAGTGTGCAGAGACCCTGAGAGTGAGTGTGCAGACACCCTGAGACTGAGTGTGCAGGGACCCCGAGAGTGAGAGTGCAGAGACCCCGACAGTGAGTGTTTAGAGACCCTAAGAGTGAGTGCAGAGACACCGAGTGTGAGTGTGCAGACACCCTGAGACTGAATGTGCAGGGACCCCGAGAGTGAGTCTGCAGAGACCCCGACAGTGAGTGTGCAGATACCCCGAGTGTGACTGTGCAGAGACCACGAGAATGAGTGTGCAGAGACCCTGAGAGTGAGTGTGCAGGGACCATGAGAGTGAGTCTGTAGAGTCACCGAGACTGCGCGTGCTGAGACCCCGAGTGTGAGTGTGCAGATACCCCGAGTGAGTGTGCAGAGACCACGAGAATGACTGTGCAGAGACCCTGAGAGTGAGTGTGCAGGGACCCTGAGAGTGAGTCTGTAGAGTCACCGAGACTGGGCGTGCTGAGACCCCGAGTGTGAGTGTGCAGATACCCCGAGTGAGTGTGCAGAGACCACGAGAATGACTGTGCAGAGACCCTGAGAGTGAGTGTGCAGGGACCCTGAGAGTGAGTCTGTAGAGACCCCGAGAGTGAGTGTGCAGAGACCCCGAGAGTCAGTGTGTAGAGACAACGAGAGTGAGCGTGCGGAGACCCTGACAGCGAGTCTGCAGAGACCCCGAGAGTGAGTGTGCGGACATCCAGAGAGAGAGTGTGCGGAGACACCGAGAGTGTGTGTGCATTGACCCCGAGAGTGAGTCTGCAGAGACCCCGAGAGTGAGTGTGCAGAGACACCAAGTGTCAGTGTGCAGAGACCCTGAGAGTGAGTCTGCAGAGGCGCCGAGAGTGAGTGTGCAGAGACCCCGAGAGTCAGTGTGTAGAGACAACGAGAGTGAGCGTGCGGAGACCCTGACAGCGAGTCTGCAGAGACCCCGAGAGTGAGTGTGCGGACATCCAGAGAGAGAGAGTGTGCGGAGACACCGAGAGTGTGTGTGCATTGACCCCGAGAGTGAGTCTGCAGAGACCCCGAGAGTGAGTGTGCAGAGACACCAAGTGTGAGTGTGCAGAGACCCTGAGAGTGAGTCTGCAGAGGCGCCGAGAGTGAGTGCGCAGAGACCCCGTGAGTGAGTGTGCAGAGACCCAGAGAGTGTGTGTGCATAGACCCCGAGTGAGTGTGCACAGACCCCGCGAGAGTGTGTGCATAGACCCTGAGAGTGCGTTTGCAGAGACTCCGAGAGTGAGTGTGCAGATACCCCGAGAGTGTGCGTGCGGAGACCCTGAGAGAGAGTGTGTAGAGACCCCGAGAGTGAGTGTGCAGAGACTCCGAGAGAGAGTGTGCAGAGACACCGAGAGAAAGTGTGCAGAGACGACGAGAGTGAGTGTGCAGAGACACGAGAATGAGTCTGCAGATACCCCGAGTGTGTGTGTGCATTCACCCCGAGTGTGATTCTGCAGAAACCCTGAGAGTGAGTGTGCAAAGACACAGAGTGTGTGTGCATTGACCCCGAGAGTGACTCTGCAGAGACCCCGAGAGTGAGTGCGTAGAGACCCCGAGAGTGTGCGTGCAGAGACTCCAAGAGTGAGTGTGCAGAGACACCGAGAGAAAGTGTGCAGAGACCCCGAGAGTGAGTGTGCAGAGACTCGAGAATGAGTCTGCAGATACCCCGAGTGTGTGTGTGCATTGGCCCCGAGAGTGATTGTGCAGAGACCCCGAGAGTGTGTGTGCATTTACCCCAAATGTGATTGAGCAGAGACCCTGAGAGTGAGTCTGCAGAGACCCCGAGAGTGAGTGTGTAGAGACACCGAGAGTGAGTGTGCAGAGACCCCGAGAGTGAGTGTGTAGAGACCCTGAGAGTGAGTCTGCAGAGACACCGAGAGTGAGTGTGCAGAGACCCGGAGAGTGAGTGTGCGGAGACGCTGAGAGCTTGTCTGCAGAGACCCAGAGAGTGAGTGTGCGGACACCCAGAGAGAGAGCGTGCGGAGACACCGAGAGTGTGTGTGCATAGACCCCGAGAGAGTGTGCAGAGACCCCGAGCGTGTGTGTTCAGAGACCCAGAGAGTGTGTGTGCATTGACTCTGAGAGTGAGTCTGCAGAGGCGCTGAGAGTGAGTGCGCAGAGACCCCGTGAGTGAGTGTGCAGAGACCCCGAGAGTGTTTTTGCATAGAGCCCGAGTGAGTGTGCAGAGACCCCGAGAGAGTGTGTGCATAGACCCTGAGAGTGCGTTTGCAGAGACTCCGAGAGTGAGTGTGCAGAGACCCCGAGCGTGTGTTCAGAGACCCAGAGAGTGTGTGTGCAGAGACCCTGAGAGAGAGTGTGCGGAGACCCTGAGAGTGAGTGTGCAGAGACCCCGAGAGTGAGTGTGCAGAGACACCGAGAGTGAGTGTGCAGAGTCCCCGAGAGTAAGTGTGCGGAGACCCTGACAGCGAGCCTGCAGAGACCCCGAGAGTGAGTGTGCGGACACCCAGAGAGAGTGTGTGCGGAGACACCGAGAGTGTGTGTGCATAGACCCCGAGAGAGTGTGCAGAGCCCCCAAGAGACTGTGTGTATCGACCCTGAGAGCGAGTCTGCAGAGACCCCGATAGTGAGTGTGCGGACACCCAGAGAGAGAGTGTGCGGAGTCCCCGAGAGTGTGTGTGCATTGACTCTGAGTGTGAGCCTGCAGAGGCGCTGAGAGTGAGTGCGCAGAGACACCGTGAGTGAGTGTGCCGACACCCCGAGAGAGTGTGTACATAGACCCTGAGAGTGCGTTTGCAGAGACTCCGAGTGAGTGTGCAGAGACCCCGAGCGTGTGTGTTCAGAGACCCCGAGAGTGTGTGTGCGGAGACCCTGAGAGAGAGTGTGCGGAGACCCCGAGAGTGAGTGTGCAGGTACCCAAAGTGTGTGTGTGCATTGACCCCGAGATTGATTCTGCAGAAACCCTGAGAGTGAGTGTGCAGAGACGCCGAGAGTGAGTGTGCAGAGACCTCGAGAGTGAGTGTGCAGCGACACCATGAGTGAGTGTGCAGAGACCCCGACAGTGTGTGGAGAGACCCTGAGAGTGAGTGTGCAGAGACCACGAGAGTGAGTGTGCAGAGAACCCGAGAGTTAGTCTGCAGAGACATCTAGAGTGAGTGTGCAGAGATACCGAGAGAAACTGTGCAGGGAAATGGAGAGTGAGTGTGCATTGACCCCGAGAGACAGTGTGCAGAGACACCGTGAGTGAGTGTGCAGAGACCCCAACAGTGTGTGGAGAGACCCCGAAACTGAGTGTGCAGAGACCCCAAAAGTGAGTCTGCAGAGACCCAGAGAGTGTGTGTGCGGAGACCCTGAGAGTGAGTGTGCGGAGACCCCGAGAGTGAGTGTGCTGGTACCCCGAGAGTTTGTGTGCATTCACCCCGAGGGTGATTCTGCAGATACCCTTAGAGTGAGTGTGCAAAGACACAGAGAGTGTGTGTGCATTGACCCCGAGAGTGACTCTGCAGAGACCCCGAGAGTGAGTGTGTAGAGACACGGAGAGTGAGTGTGCAGAGACCCCGAGAGTGGGCGTGCAGAGACTCCAAGAGTGAGTGTGCAGAGACACCGAGAGAAAGTGTGCAGAGACCCCGAGAGAGAGTGTGCAGAGACACGAGAATGAGTCTGCAGATACCCCGAGTGTGTGTGTGCATTGACCCCGAGAGTGAGTGTGCAGAGACCACGAGAGTGAGTGTGCAGAGAACCCGAGAGTTAGTCTGCAGAGACACCGAGAGAAAGCGTGCAGGGAAATGGAGAGAGAGTGTGCATTGACCCCGAGAGACAGTGTGCAGAGACACCGTGAGTGAGTGTGCAGAGACCCCAACAGTGTGTGGAGAGACCCCGAAAGTGAATGTGCACAGACCCCAAAAGTGAGTCTGCAGAGACCCAGAGAGTGTGTGTGCGGAGACCCTGAGAGAGAGTGTGCGGAGAGCCCGAGAGTGAGTGTGCTGGTACCCCGAGAGTTTGTGTGTATTCACCCCGAGGGTGATTCTGCAGATACCCTTAGAGTGAGTGTGCAAAGACACCGAGAGTGTGTGTGCATTGACCCCGAGAGTGACTCTGCAGAGACCCCAAGAGTGAGTGTGCAGAGACACGGAGAGTGAGTGTGCAGAGACCCCGAGAGTGTGCGTGCAGAGACCCCGAGAGTGAGTGTGTAGAGACACGGAGAATGAGTGTGCAGATACCCCGAGAGTGCGTGTGCATTCACCCCGAGTATGATTCTGCAGAAACACTGAGAGTGAGTGTGTAGAGACACGGAGAGTGAGTGTGCAGAGACCCCGAGAGTGAGTGTGCAGAGACCCCGAGAGTGTGCGTGCAGAGACCCCGAGAGTGAGTGTGCAGAGACACGAGAATGAGTCTGCAGATACCCCAAGTGTGTGTGTGCATTGACCCCGAGAGTGAGTGTGCAGAGACCCCGAGAGTGAATGTGTAGAGACACCGAGAGTGAGTGTGCAGAGACCCCGAGAGTGAATGTGTAGAGACACCGAGAGTGTGTGTATAGACCCTGAGAGTGCGTTTGCAGAGACTCCGAGAGTGTGTGCGGACACCCAGAGAGAGAGTGTGCGGAGACACCGAGAGTGTGTGTGCATTGACTCTGTGTGTGAGTCTGCAGAGGCGCCGAGAGTGAGTGCGCAGAGACCCCGTGAGTGAGTGTGCAGAGACCCCGAGAGTGAGGGTGCCGAGACCCCGAGAGTTCTTGTGCATAGAGCTCGAGTGAGTGTGCAGAGACCCCGAGCGTGTGTGTTCAGAGACCCAGAGATTGTGTGTGCGGAGACCCTGAGAGAGAGTGTGCGGAGACCACGAGAATGAGTGTGCAGAGACCCCTAGAGTGAGTGTGCAGAGACACCGAGAGTGAGTGTGCAGACACCCTGAGACTGAGTGTGCAGGGACCCCGAGAGTGAGTGTGCAGAGACCTCGACAGTGAGTGTGCAGAGACACCGAAAGTGAGTGTGCAGGCACCCTGAGAGTGAGTGTGCAGAGACAACGATAGTGAGTGTGCAGTGACCCTGAGAGTGAGTGTGCAGAGTCCCCGAGAGTGTTTTTGCATAGAGCCCGAGTGAGTGTGCAGAGACCCCGAGAGAGTGTGTGCATAGACCCTGAGAGTGCGTTTGCAGAGACTCCGAGAGTGAGTGTGCAGAGACCCCGAGCGTGTGTTCAGAGACCCAGAGAGTGTGTGTGCAGAGACCCTGAGAGAGAGTGTGCGGAGACCCTGAGAGTGTGTGTGCAGGTACCCCATGTGTGTGTGTGCATTGACCCCGAGATTGATTCTGCAGAAACCCTGAGAGTGAGTGTGCAACGACACCGAGAGTGTGTGTGCATTGACCCCGAGAGAGAGTCTGCAGAGGCCCCGAGCGTGTGTGTTCAGAGACCCATAGAGTGTGTGTGCGGAGACCCTGAGAGTGAGTGTGCAGAGACCGCGAGAGTTAGTGTGCAGAGACCCCGAGTGTTAGTCTGCAGAGACACCGAGAGTGAGTGTGCATTGACCCCGAGAGACAGTGTGCAGAGACACCGTGAGTGAGTGTGCAGAGACCCCAACTGTGTGCGGAGAGACCCCGAAAGTGAGTGTGCAGAGACCCCAAAAGTGAGTCTGCAGAGACCCAGAGAGTGCGTGTGCGGAGACCCTGAGAGACAGTGTGCGGAGACCCCGAGAGTGAGTGTGCTGGTACCCCGAGAGTTTGTGTGCATTCACCCCGAGAGTGATTCTGCAGATACCCTTAGAGTGAGTGTGCAAAGACACCGAGAGTGTGTGTGCATTGACCCCGAGAGTGACTCTGCAGAGACCCCGAGAGTGAGTGTGTAGAGACACAGAGAGTGAGTGTGCAGAGACGCCGAGAGTGATTGTGCAGAGACCCGAGAGTAAGTGTGCAGAGACCCCGAGAGTGAGTGTGCAGAGACCCCGAGTGTGAGTGTGCATTGACCCCGAGAGAGTGTGTGCATAGACCCCGAGTGTGCGTTTGCAGAGACCCCGAGAGTGAGTTTGCAGAGACCCCAATAGTGAGTGTGTAGAGACACGGAGAGTGAGTGTGCAGAGACCCCGAGAGTGAGTGTGCAGAGACCCCGAGAGTGTGCGTGCAGAGACTCAAAGAGTGAGTGTGCAGAGACACCGAGAGAAAGTGTGCAGAGACCCCGAGAGTGAGTGTGCAGAGACACGAGAATGAGTCTGCAGATACCCCGAGTGTGTGTGTGCATTGACCCCGAGAGTGAGTGTGCAGAGACCACGGGAGTGAGTGTGCAGAGAACCCGAGAGTTAGTCTGCAGAGACACCGAGAGAAAGCGTGCAGGGAAATGGAGAGTGAGTGTGCATTGACCCCGAGAGACAGTGTGCAGAGACACCGTGAGTGAGTGTGCAGAGACCCCAACAGTGTGTGGAGAGACCCCGAAAGTGAATGTGCAGAGACCCCAAAAGTGAGTCTGCAGAGACCCAGAGAGTGTGTGTGCGGAGACCCTGAGAGAGAGTGTGCGGAGAGCCCGAGAGTGAGTGTGCTGGTACCCCGAGAGTTTGTGTGTATTCACCCCGAGGGTGATTCTGCAGATACCCTTAGAG
Source organism: Hemitrygon akajei (assembly GCF_048418815.1). Classification (NCBI taxonomy): domain Eukaryota; kingdom Metazoa; phylum Chordata; class Chondrichthyes; order Myliobatiformes; family Dasyatidae; genus Hemitrygon; species Hemitrygon akajei. The sequence continues at coordinate 35,204,374 of NC_133132.1, forward strand.
TGAGTGTGCAAAGACACCGAGAGTGTGTGTGCATTGACCCCGAGAGTGACTCTGCAGAGACCCCAAGAGTGAGTGTGCAGAGACAAAGAGAGTGAGTGTGCAGAGACCCCGAGAGTGTGCGTGCAGAGACCCCGAGAGTGAGTGTGCAGAGACACCGAGAGAAAGTGTGCAGAGACCCCGAGAGTGAGTGTGCAGAGACACGAGAATGATTCTGCAGATACCCCGAGTGTGTGTGTGCATTGACCCCGAGAGTGAGTGTGCAGAGACCCCGAGAGTGTGTGCATTTACCCCATGTGTGATTGAGCAGAGACCCTGAGAGTGAGTCTGCAGAGACCCCGAGAGTGAGTGTGTAGAGACACCGAGAGTGAGTGTGCAGAGACGCTGAGAGTGAGTCTGCAGAGACACCGAGAGTGAGTGTGCATTGACCCCGAGAGTGACTCTGCAGAGACCCCGAGAGTGAGTGTGTAGAGACACAGAGAGTGAGTGTGCAGAGACCCCGAGTGTGAGTGTGCAGAGACACGAGAATGAGTCTGTAGAGTCACCGAGAGTGAGCGTGCAGAGACCCCGAGTGTGAGTGTGCAGATACCCCGAGAGTGAGTGTGCAGAGACCACGAGATGAGTGTGCAGAGACCCTGAAAGTGAGTGTGCAGGGACCCTGAGTGTGAGTCTGTAGAGTCACCGAGAGTGTGTGTGCATAGAACCCGAGTGAGTGTGCACAGACACCACGAGTGTGTGTGCATAGACTCTGAGAGTGCGTTTGCAGAGACTCCGAGAGTGAGTGTGCAGAGACCCCGAGCGTGAGTGTTCAGAGACCCAGAGAGTGTGGGTGCGGAGACCCTGAGAGAGAGTGTGTAGAGACACGGAGAGTGAGTGTGCAGATACCCCGAGAGTGCGTGTGCATTCACCCCGAGGGTGATTCTGCAGATACCCTTAGAGTGAGTGTGCAAAGACACCGAGAGTGTGTGTGCATTGACCCCGAGAGTGACTCTGCAGAGACCCCAAGAGTGAGTGTGCAGAGACACGGAGAGTGAGTGTGCAGAGACCCCGAGAGTGTGCGTGCAGAGACCCCGAGAGTGAGTGTGTAGAGACACGGAGAATGAGTGTGCAGATACCCCGAGAGTGCGTGTGCATTCACCCCGAGTATGATTCTGCAGAAACACTGAGAGTGAGTGTGTAGAGACACGGAGAGTGAGTGTGCAGAGACCCCGAGAGTGAGTGTGCAGAGACCCCGAGAGTGTGCGTGCAGAGACCCCGAGAGTGAGTGTGCAGAGACACGAGAATGAGTCTGCAGATACCCCAAGTGTGTGTGTGCATTGACCCCGAGAGTGAGTGTGCAGAGACCCCGAGAGTGAATGTGTAGAGACACCGAGAGTGAGTGTGCAGAGACCCCGAGAGTGAATGTGTAGAGACACCGAGAGTGTGTGTATAGACCCTGAGAGTGCGTTTGCAGAGACTCCGAGAGTGTGTGCGGACACCCAGAGAGAGAGTGTGCGGAGACACCGAGAGTGTGTGTGCATTGACTCTGTGTGTGAGTCTGCAGAGGCGCCGAGAGTGAGTGCGCAGAGACCCCGTGAGTGAGTGTGCAGAGACCCCGAGAGTGAGGGTGCCGAGACCCCGAGAGTTCTTGTGCATAGAGCTCGAGTGAGTGTGCAGAGACCCCGAGCGTGTGTGTTCAGAGACCCAGAGATTGTGTGTGCGGAGACCCTGAGAGAGAGTGTGCGGAGACCACGAGAATGAGTGTGCAGAGACCCCTAGAGTGAGTGTGCAGAGACACCGAGAGTGAGTGTGCAGACACCCTGAGACTGAGTGTGCAGGGACCCCGAGAGTGAGTGTGCAGAGACCTCGACAGTGAGTGTGCAGAGACACCGAAAGTGAGTGTGCAGGCACCCTGAGAGTGAGTGTGCAGAGACAACGATAGTGAGTGTGCAGTGACCCTGAGAGTGAGTGTGCAGAGTCCCCGAGAGTGTTTTTGCATAGAGCCCGAGTGAGTGTGCAGAGATCCCGAGAGAGTGTGTGCATAGACCCTGAGAGTGCGTTTGCAGAGACTCCGAGAGTGAGTGTGCAGAGACCCCGAGCGTGTGTTCAGAGACCCAGAGAGTGTGTGTGCAGAGACCCTGAGAGAGAGTGTGCGGAGACCCTGAGAGTGTGTGTGCAGGTACCCCATGTGTGTGTGTGCATTGACCCCGAGATTGATTCTGCAGAAACCCTGAGAGTGAGTGTGCAACGACACCGAGAGTGTGTGTGCATTGACCCCGAGAGAGAGTCTGCAGAGGCCCCGAGCGTGTGTGTTCAGAGACCCATAGAGTGTGTGTGCGGAGACCCTGAGAGTGAGTGTGCAGAGACCGCGAGAGTTAGTGTGCAGAGACCCCGAGTGTTAGTCTGCAGAGACACCGAGAGTGAGTGTGCATTGACCCCGAGAGACAGTGTGCAGAGACACCGTGAGTGAGTGTGCAGAGACCCCAACTGTGTGCGGAGAGACCCCGAAAGTGAGTGTGCAGAGACCCCAAAAGTGAGTCTGCAGAGACCCAGAGAGTGCGTGTGCGGAGACCCTGAGAGACAGTGTGCGGAGACCCCGAGAGTGAGTGTGCTGGTACCCCGAGAGTTTGTGTGCATTCACCCCGAGAGTGATTCTGCAGATACCCTTAGAGTGAGTGTGCAAAGACACCGAGAGTGTGTGTGCATTGACCCCGAGAGTGACTCTGCAGAGACCCCGAGAGTGAGTGTGTAGAGACACAGAGAGTGAGTGTGCAGAGACGCCGAGAGTGATTGTGCAGAGACCCGAGAGTAAGTGTGCAGAGACCCCGAGAGTGAGTGTGCAGAGACCCCGAGTGTGAGTGTGCATTGACCCCGAGAGAGTGTGTGCATAGACCCCGAGTGTGCGTTTGCAGAGACCCCGAGAGTGAGTTTGCAGAGACCCCAATAGTGAGTGTGTAGAGACACGGAGAGTGAGTGTGCAGAGACCCCGAGAGTGAGTGTGCAGAGACCCCGAGAGTGTGCGTGCAGAGACTCAAAGAGTGAGTGTGCAGAGACACCGAGAGAAAGTGTGCAGAGACCCCGAGAGTGAGTGTGCAGAGACACGAGAATGAGTCTGCAGATACCCCGAGTGTGTGTGTGCATTGACCCCGAGAGTGAGTGTGCAGAGACCACGGGAGTGAGTGTGCAGAGAACCCGAGAGTTAGTCTGCAGAGACACCGAGAGAAAGCGTGCAGGGAAATGGAGAGTGAGTGTGCATTGACCCCGAGAGACAGTGTGCAGAGACACCGTGAGTGAGTGTGCAGAGACCCCAACAGTGTGTGGAGAGACCCCGAAAGTGAATGTGCAGAGACCCCAAAAGTGAGTCTGCAGAGACCCAGAGAGTGTGTGTGCGGAGACCCTGAGAGAGAGTGTGCGGAGAGCCCGAGAGTGAGTGTGCTGGTACCCCGAGAGTTTGTGTGTATTCACCCCGAGGGTGATTCTGCAGATACCCTGAGAGTGAGTGTGCAAAGACACCGAGAGTGTGTGTGCATTGACCCCGAGAGTGACTCTGCAGAGACCCCAAGAGTGACTGTGCAGAGACACGGAGAGTGAGTGTGCAGAGACCCCGAGAGTGTGCGTGCAGAGACCCCGAGAGTGAGTGTGCAGAGACACCGAGAGAAAGTGTGCAGAGACCCCGAGAGTGAGTGTGCAGAGACACGAGAATGATTCTGCAGATACCCCGAGTGTGTGTGTGCATTGCCCCGAGAGTGAGTGTGCAGAGACCCCGAGAGTGTGTGCATTTACCCCATGTGTGATTGAGCAGAGACCCTGAGAGTGAGTCTGCAGAGACCCCGAGAGTGAGTGTGTAGAGACACCGAGAGTGAGTGTGCAGAGACGCTGAGAGTGAGTCTGCAGAGACACCGAGAGTGAGTGTGCATTGACCCCGAGAGTGACTCTGCAGAGACCCCGAGAGTGAGTGTGTAGAGACACAGAGAGTGAGTGTGCAGAGACCCCGAGTGTGAGTGTGCAGAGACACGAGAATGAGTCTGTAGAGTCACCGAGAGTGAGCGTGCAGAGACCCCGAGTGTGAGTGTGCAGATACCCCGAGAGTGAGTGTGCAGAGACCACGAGATGAGTGTGCAGAGACCCTGAAAGTGAGTGTGCAGGGACCCTGAGTGTGAGTCTGTAGAGTCACCGAGAGTGTGTGTGCATAGAACCCGAGTGAGTGTGCACAGACACCACGAGTGTGTGTGCATAGACTCTGAGAGTGCGTTTGCAGAGACTCCGAGAGTGAGTGTGCAGAGACCCCGAGCGTGAGTGTTCAGAGACCCAGAGAGTGTGGGTGCGGAGACCCTGAGAGAGAGTGTGTAGAGACACGGAGAGTGAGTGTGCAGATACCCCGAGAGTGTGTGTGCATTCACCCCGAGTGTGATTCTGCAGAAACCCTGAGAGTGAGTGTGTAGAGACACGGAGAGTGAGTGTGCAGAGACCCCGAGAATGAGTGTGCAGAGACCCCGAGAGTGTGCGTGCAGAGACCCCGAGAGTGAGTGTGCAGAGACACGAGAATGAGTCTGCAGATACCCCAAGTGTGTGTGTGCATTGACCCCGAGAGTGAGTGTGCAGAGACCCCGAGAGTGAATGTGTAGAGACACCGAGAGTGAGTGTGCAGAGACCCCGAGAGTGAATGTGTAGAGACACCGAGAGTGTGTGTATAGACCCTGAGAGTGCGTTTGCAGAGACTCCGAGAGTGAGTGTGCGGACACCCAGAGAGAGAGTGTGCGGAGACACCGAGAGTGTGTGTGCATTGACTCTGTGTGTGAGTCTGCAGAGGCGCCGAGAGTGAGTGCGCAGAGACCCCGTGAGTGAGTGTGCAGAGACCCCGAGAGTGAGGGTGCAGAGACCCCGAGAGTTCTTGTGCATAGAGCCCGAGTGAGTGTGCAGAGACCCCGAGCGTGTGTGTTCAGAGACCCAGAGATTGTGTGCGCGGAGACCCTGAGAGAGAGTGTGCGGAGACCACGAGAATGAGTGTGCAGAGACCCCTAGAGTGAGTGTGCAGAGACACCGAGAGTGAGTGTGCAGACACCCTGAGACTGAGTGTGCAGGGACCCCGAGAGTGAGTGTGCAGAGACCTCGACAGTGAGTGTGCAGAGACACCGAAAGTGAGTGTGCAGGCACCCTGAGAGTGAGTGTGCAGAGACAACGATAGTGAGTGTGCAGTGACCCTGAGAGTGAGTGTGCAGAGTCCCCGAGAGAGAGTGTGCATAGACCCCGAGAGTGAGTTTGCAGAGACCCCGAGAGTGAGTGTGCAGAGACCCCAATAGTGAGTGTGCAGAGACCACGAGTGTGAGTCTGTAGAGTTACCGAGAGTGAGCGTGCAGAGGCCCCGAGAGTTAGTGTGCAGATACCCCGAGAGTGATTGTGCAGACCACGAGAGTGAGTGTGCAGAGACCCTGAGAGTGAGTGTGCAGACACCCTGAGACTGAGTGTGCAGGGTCCCCGAGAGTGAGTGTGCAGAGACCCCGACAGTGAGTGTGCAGAGACACCGAAAGTGATTGTGCAGGGACCCTGAGAGTGAGTCTGCAGAGACACCGATAGTGAGTGTGCAGTGACCCTGAGAGTGAGTCTGCATAGACCCCGAGAGTGAGCGTGCAGAGACCGTGAGAGTGAGTGCAGAGACACCGAGAGTGAGTGTGCAGGCACCCTGAGACTGAGTGTGCAGGGACCCCGAGAGTGAGTGTGCAGAGACCCCGACAGTGAGTGTGCAGAGACACCGAAAGTGAGTGTGCAGGGACCCTGAGAGTGAGTCTGCAGAGACACCGATAGTGAGTGTGCAGAGACCCTGAGATTGAGTCTGCAGAGACCCCGAGAGTGAGTGTGCAGAGACCCTGAGAGTGACTGCAGAGACACCGAGAGTGATTGTGCAGAGACCCAGAGAGTAAGTGTGCAGAGACCCCGAGAGTGAGTGTGCAGAGACCCCGAGAGTTAGTGTGCATAGACCCCGAGAGTGAGTGTGCAGAGACCCCAATTGTGAGTGTGCAGAGAACCCGAGACTGAGTCTGTAGAGTCACGGAGAGTGAGCGTGCAGAGACCCCGAGTGTGAGTGTGCTGATACCCCGAGAGTGAGTGCGCAGAGACCACGAGAATGAGTGTGCAGAGACCCTGAGAGTGAGTGTGCAGGGACCCTGATAGTGAGTCTGTAGAGACCCCGATAGTGAGTGTGCAGAGACCCCGAGAGTGAGTGTGCAGAGACACCGAGAGTGTGTGTGAATTGACCCCGAGAGTGAGTGTGCAGATACCCTGAGAGTGAGTGTGCAGACCCCGAGAGTGAGTGTGCAGAGACCCCGAGAGTGAGTGTGCAGACACCCTGAGAGTGAGTGTGCAATGACCCCGGGAGTGAGTGTGCAGAGACCCCGAGAGATTGTGTGTATAGACCCTGAGAGTGCGTTTGCAGAGTCCGAGAGTGAGTGTGCAGATTCCCCGAGAGTGAGTGTGCAGAGACCCTGAGAGTGAGTGTGCAGACCCCGAGAGTGAGTGTGCAGAGACACCGAGAGTGAGTGTGCAGACACCCTGAGAGTGAGTGTGCAATGACCCCGGGAGTGAGTGTGCAGAGACCCCGAGAGAGTGTGTGTATAGACCCTGAGAGTGCGTTTGCAGAGAGTCCGAGAGTGAGTGTGCAGATTCCCCGAGAGTGAGTGTGCGGACACCCAGAGAGAGAGTGTGCGGAGACACCGAGAGTGTGTGTGCATTGACTCTGAGAGTGAGTCTGCAGAGGCGCTGAGAGTGAGTGCGCAGAGACCCCGTGAGTGAGTGTGGAGAGACCCCGAGAGTGTTTGTGCATAGAGCCCGAGTGAGTGTGCAGAGACCCCGAGAGAGTGTGTGCATAGACCCTGAGAGTGCGTTTGCAGAGACTCCGAGAGTGAGTGTGCAGAGACCCCGAGCGTGTGTGTTCAGAGACCCAGAGAGTGTGTGTGCAGAGACCCTGAGAGAGAGTGTGCGGAGACCCTGAGAGTGTGTGTGCAGGTACCCCATGTGTGTGTGTGCATTGACCCCGAGATTGATTCTGCAGAAACCCTGAGAGTGAGTGTGCAACGACACCGAGAGTCTGTGTGCATTGACCCCGAGAGAGAGTCTGCAGAGGCCCAGAGCGTGTGTGTTCAGAGACCCCTAGAGTGTGTGTGCGGAGACCCTGAGAGTGAGTGTGCAGAGACCGCGAGAGTGAGTGTGCATTGACCCCGAGAGACAGTGTGCAGAGACACCGTGAGTGAGTGTGCAGAGACCCCAACTGTGTGCGGAGAGACCCCGAAAGTGAGTGTGCAGAGACCCCAAAAGTGAGTCTGCAGAGACCCAGAGAGTGCGTGTGCGGAGACCCTGAGAGACAGTGTGCGGAGACCCCGAGAGTGAGTGTGCTGGTACCCCGAGAGTTTGTTTGCATTCACCCCGAGAGTGATTCTGCAGATACCCTGAGAGTGAGTGTGCAAAGACACCGTGAGTGTGTGTGCATTGACCCCGAGAGTGACTCAGCAGAGACCCCGAGAGTGAGTGTGTAGAGACACAGAGAGTGAGTGTGCAGAGACGCCAAGAGTGATTGTGCAGAGACCCGAGAGTAAGTGTGCAGAGACCCCGAGAGTGAGTGTGCAGAGACCCCGAGTGTGAGTGTGCATTGACCCCGAGAGAGTGTGTGCATAGACCCCGAGTGTGCGTTTGCAGAGACCCCGAGAGTGAGTTTGCAGAGACCCCAATAGTCAGTGTGCAGAGACCCCGAGAGTGAGTCTGTAGAGTCACCGAGAGTGAGCGTGCAGAGACCCCGAGTGTGAGTGTGCAGACACCACGAGAATGAGTGTGCAGAGACCCTGAGAGTGAGTGTGCAGGGACCCTGAGAGTGAGTCTGTAGAGACCCTGAGAGTGAGTGTGCAGAGACCCCGAGAGTCAGTGTGTAGAGACAACGAGAGTGAGCGTGCGGAGACCCTGAGAGCGAGTCTGCAGAGACCCCGAGAGTGACTGTGCGGACATCCAGAGAGAGAGTGTGCGGAGACACCGAGAGTGTGTGTGCATTGACCCCGAGAGTGAGTCTGCAGAGACCCCGAGAGTGAGTGTGCAGAGACACCAAGTGTGAGTGTGCAGAGACCCTGAGAGTGAGTCTGCAGAGGCGCCGAGAGTGAGTGCGCAGAGACCCCGTGAGTGAGTGTGCAGAGACCCCGAGAGTGTGTGTGCATAGAGCCTGAGTAAGTGTGCACAGACCCCGTGAGAGTGTGTGCATAGACCCTTAGAGTGCGTTTGCAGAGACTCCGAGAGTGAGTGTGCAGAGACCCCGAGAGTGTGCGTGCGGAGACCCTGAGAGAGAGTGTGTAGAGACACCGAGAGTGAGTGTGCAGAGACCCTGAGAGTGTGCGTGTAGAGACTCCGAGAGAGAGTGTGCAGAGACACCGAGAGAAAGTGTGCAGAGACGACGAGAGTGAGTGTGCAGAGACACGAGAATGAGTCTGCAGATACCCCGAGTGTGTGTGTGCATTCACCCCGAGTGTGATTCTGCAGAATCCCTGAGAGTGAGTGTGCAAAGACACAGAGTGTGTGTGCATTGACCCCGAGAGTGACTCTGCAGAGACCCCGAGAGTGAGTGTGTAGAGACACGGAGAGTGAGTTTGCAGAGACCCCGAGAGTGAGTGTGCAGAGACCCCGAGAGTGTGTGTGCAGAGACTCCAAGAGTGAGTGTGCAGAGAAACCGAGAGAAAGTGTGCAGAGACCCTGAGTGTGAGTGTGCAGAGACAGGAGAATGAGTCTGCAGATACCCCGAGTGTGTGTGTGCATTGGCCCCGAGAGTGATTGTGCAGAGACCCCGAGAGTGTGTGTGCATTTACCCCAAGTGTGATTGAGCAGAGACCCTGAGAGTGAGTCTGCAGAGACCCCGAGAGTGTGTGTGCATTTACCCCAAGTGTGATTGAGCAGAGACCCTGAGAGTGAGTCTGCAGAGACCCCGAGAGTGAGTGTGTGGAGACACCGAGAGTGTGTGTGCATTTACCCCAAGTGTGATTGAGCAGAGACCCTGAGAGTGAGTCTGCAGAGACCCCGAGAGTGAGTGTGTAGAGACACCGAGAGTGAGTGTGCAGAGACCCCGAGAGTGAGTGTGCGGAGACGCTGAGAGCGAGTCTGCAGAGACCCCGAGAGTGAGTGTGCGGACACCCAGAGAGAGAGCGTGCGGAGACACCGAGAGTGTGTGTGCATAGACCCCGAGAGAGTGTGCAGAGACCCCGAGAGAGTGTGTGCATAGACCCTGAGAGTGCGTTTGCAGAGACTCCGAGAGTGCGTGTGCAGAGACCCCGAGCGTGTGTGTTCAGAGACCCAGAGAGTGTGTGTGCGGAGACCCTGAGAGAGAGTGTGCGGAGACCCTGAGAGTGAGTGTGCAGGTACCCCAAGTGTGTGTGTGCATTGACCCCGAGATTGATTCTGCAGAAACCCTGAGAGTGAGTATGCAACGACACCGAGAGTGTGTGTGCATTGACCCCGAGAGAGAGTCTGCAGAGTCCCCGAGAGTGAGTGTGCAGAGACGCCGAGAGTGAGTGTGCAGAGACCTCGAGAGTGAGTGTGCAGACACCCCGAGAGAGTGTGTGCATAGACCCTGAGAGTGCGTTTGCAGAGACTCCGAGAGTGAGTTTGCAGAGACCCCGAGCGTGTGTGTTCAGAGACCCGGAGAGTGTGTGTGCGGAGACCCTGAGAGAGAGTGTGCAACGACACCGAGAGTGTGTGTGCATTGACCCCGAGAGAGAGTCTGCAGAGTCCCCGAGAGTGAGTGTGCAGAGATCTCGAGAGTGAGTGTGCAGCGACACCATGAGTGAGTGTGCAGAGACCCCGAGCGTGTGTGTGCAGAGACCGCGAGAGTTAGTGTGCAGAGACCCCGAGAGTTAGTCTGCAGAGACACCGAGAGTGAGTGTGCAGAGACACCGAGAGAAATTGTGCAGGGAAATGGAGAGTGAGTGTGCATTGACCCTGAGAGACAGTGTGCAGAGACACCGTGAGTGAGTGTGCAGAGACCCCAACAGTGTGCCGAGAGACCCCGAAAGTGAGTGTGCAGAGACCCCAAAAGTGAGTCTGCAGAGACCCAGAGAGTGCCTGTGCGGAGACCCTGAGAGACAGTGTGCGGTGACCCCGAGAGTGAGTGTGCTGGTACCCCGAGAGTTTGTGTGCATTCACACCGAGAGTGATTCTGCAGATACCCTGAGAGTGAGTGTGCAAAGACACCGAGTGTGTGTATGCATTGACCCCGAGAGTGACTCTGCAGAGACCCCGAGAGTGAGTGTGTAGAGTCACCGAGAGTGAGCGTGAAGAGACCCCGAGTGTGAGTGTGCAGAGACCCTGAGAGTGAGTCTGCAGAGGCGCCGAGAGTGAGTGCGCAGAGACCCCGTGAGTGAGTGTGCAGAGACCCCGAGAGTGTGTGTGCATAGAGCCTGAGTGAGTGTGCACAGACCCCGCGAGAGTGTGTGCATAGACCCTTAGAGTGCGTTTGCAGAGACTCCGAGAGTGAGTGTGCAGAGACCCCGAGAGTGTGCGTGCAGAGACTCCGAGAGAGAGTGTGCAGAGACACCGAGAGTAAGTGTGCAGAGACGACGAGAGTGAGTGTGCAGAGACCCCGAGAGTGTGCGTGCGGAGACCCTGAGAGAGAGTGTGTAGAGACCCCGAGAGTGAGTGTGCAGAGACCCATAGAGTGTGTGTGCGGAGACCCTGAGAGTGAGTGTGCAGAGACCGCGAGAGTGAGTGTGCATTGACCCCGAGAGACAGTGTGCAGAGACACCGTGAGTGAGTGTGCAGAGACCCCAACTGTGTGCGGAGAGACCCCGAAAGTGAGTGTGCAGAGACCCCAAAAGTGAGTCTGCAGAGACCCAGAGAGTGCGTGTGCGGAGACCCTGAGAGACAGTGTGCGGAGACCCCGAGAGTGAGTGTGCTGGTACCCCGAGAGTTTGTGTGCATTCACCCCGAGAGTGATTCTGCAGATACCCTGAGAGTGAGTGTGCAAAGACACCGAGAGTGTGTGTGCATTGACCCCGAGAGTGACTCAGCAGAGACCCCGAGAGTGAGTGTGTAGAGACACAGAGAGTGAGTGTGCAGAGACGCCAAGAGTGATTGTGCAGAGACCCGAGAGTAAGTGTGCAGAGACCCCGAGAGTGAGTGTGCAGAGACCCCGAGTGTGAGTGTGCATTGACCCCGAGAGAGTGTGTGCATAGACCCCGAGTGTGCGTTTGCAGAGACCCCGAGAGTGAGTTTGCAGAGACCCCAATAGTCAGTGTGCAGAGACCCCGAGAGTGAGTCTGTAGAGTCACCGAGAGTGAGCGTGCAGAGACCCCGAGTGTGAGTGTGCAGACACCACGAGAATGAGTGTGCAGAGACCCTGAGAGTGAGTGTGCAGGGACCCTGAGAGTGAGTCTGTAGAGACCCTGAGAGTGAGTGTGCAGAGACCCCGAGAGTCAGTGTGTAGAGACAACGAGAGTGAGCGTGCGGAGACCCTGAGAGCGAGTCTGCAGAGACCCCGAGAGTGACTGTGCGGACATCCAGAGAGAGAGTGTGCGGAGACACCGAGAGTGTGTGTGCATTGACCCCGAGAGTGAGTCTGCAGAGACCCCGAGAGTGAGTGTGCAGAGACACCAAGTGTGAGTGTGCAGAGACCCTGAGAGTGAGTCTGCAGAGGCGCCGAGAGTGAGTGCGCAGAGACCCCGTGAGTGAGTGTGCAGAGACCACGAGAGTGTGTGTGCATAGAGCCTGAGTAAGTGTGCACAGACCCCGTGAGAGTGTGTGCATAGACCCTTAGAGTGCGTTTGCAGAGACTCCGAGAGTGAGTGTGCAGAGACCCCGAGAGTGTGCGTGCGGAGACCCTGAGAGAGAGTGTGTAGAGACACCGAGAGTGAGTGTGCAGAGACCCTGAGAGTGTGCGTGTAGAGACTCCGAGAGAGAGTGTGCAGAGACACCGAGAGAAAGTGTGCAGAGACGACGAGAGTGAGTGTGCAGAGACACGAGAATGAGTCTGCAGATACCCCGAGTGTGTGTGTGCATTCACCCTGAGTGTGATTCTGCAGAATCCCTGAGAGTGAGTGTGCAAAGACACAGAGTGTGTGTGCATTGACCCCGAGAGTGACTCTGCAGAGACCCCGAGAGTGAGTGTGTAGAGACACGGAGAGTGAGTTTGCAGAGACCCCGAGAGTGAGTGTGCAGAGACCCCGAGAGTGTGTGTGCAGAGACTCCAAGAGTGAGTGTGCAGAGAAACCGAGAGAAAGTGTGCAGAGACCCTGAGAGTGAGTGTGCAGAGACACGAGAATGAGTCTGCAGATACCCCGAGTGTGTGTGTGCATTGGCCCCGAGAGTGATTGTGCAGAGACCCCGAGAGTGTGTGTGCATTTACCCCAAGTGTGATTGAGCAGAGACCCTGACAGTGAGTCTGCAGAGACCCCGAGAGTGAGTGTGTAGAGACACCGAGAGTGTGTGTGCATTTACCCCAAGTGTGATTGAGCAGAGACCCTGAGAGTGAGTCTGCAGAGACCCCGAGAGTGAGTGTGTAGAGACACCGAGAGTGAGTTTGCAGAGACCCCGAGAGTGAGTGTGCGGAGACGCTGAGAGCGAGTCTGCAGAGACCCCGAGAGTGAGTGTGCGGACACCCAGAGAGAGAGCGTGCGGAGACACCGAGAGTGTGTGTGCATAGACCCCGAGAGAGTGTGCAGAGACCCCGAGAGAGTGTGTGCATAGACCCTGAGAGTGCGTTTGCAGAGACTCCGAGAGTGCGTGTGCAGAGACCCCGAGCGTGTGTGTTCAGAGACCCAGAGAGTGTGTGTGCGGAGACCCTGAGAGAGAGTGTGCGGAGACCCTGAGAGTGAGTGTGCAGGTACCCCAAGTGTGTGTGTGCATTGACCCCGAGATTGATTCTGCAGAAACCCTGAGAGTGAGTATGCAACGACACCGAGAGTGTGTGTGCATTGACCCCGAGAGAGAGTTTGCAGAGTCCCCGAGAGTGAGTGTGCAGAGACGCCGAGAGTGAGTGTGCAGAGACCTCGAGAGTGAGTGTGCAGACACCCCGAGAGAGTGTGTGCATAGACCCTGAGAGTGCGTTTGCAGAGACTCCGAGAGTGAGTTTGCAGAGACCCCGAGCGTGTGTGTTCAGAGACCCAGAGAGTGTGTGTGCGGAGACCCTGAGAGAGAGTGCGCGGAGACCCCGAGGGTGAGTGTGCAGTTACCCCAAGTGTGTGTGTGCATTGACCCCGAGATTGATTCTGCAGAAACCCTGAGAGTGAGTGTGCAACGACACCGAGAGTGTGTGTGCATTGACCCCGAGAGAGAGTCTGCAGAGTCCCCGAGAGTGAGTGTGCAGAGATCTCGAGAGTGAGTGTGCAGCGACACCATGAGTGAGTGTGCAGAGACCCCGAGCGTGTGTGTGCAGAGACCGCGAGAGTTAGTGTGCAGAGACACCGAGAGTGAGTGTGCAGAGACACCGAGAGAAATTGTGCAGGGAAATGGAGAGTGAGTGTGCATTGACCCTGAGAGACAGTGTGCAGAGACACCGTGAGTGAGTGTGCAGAGACCCCAACAGTGTGCGGAGAGACCCCGAAAGTGAGTGTGCAGAGACCCCAAAAGTGAGTCTGCAGAGACCCAGAGAGTGCGTGTGCGGAGACCCTGAGAGACAGTGTGCGGTGACCCCGAGAGTGAGTGTGCTGGTACCCCGAGAGTTTGTGTGCATTCACACCGAGAGTGATTCTGCAGATACCCTGAGAGTGAGTGTGCAAAGACACCGAGTGTGTGTATGCATTGACCCCGAGAGTGACTCTGCAGAGACCCCGAGAGTGAGTGTGTAGAGTCACCGAGAGTGAGCGTGAAGAGACCCCGAGTGTGAGTGTGCAGAGACCCTGAGAGTGAGTCTGCAGAGGCGCCGAGAGTGAGTGCGCAGAGACCCCGTGAGTGAGTGTGCAGAGACCCCGAGAGTGTGTGTGCATAGAGCCTGAGTGAGTGTGCACAGACCCCGCGAGAGTGTGTGCATAGACCCTTAGAGTGCGTTTGCAGAGACTCCGAGAGTGAGTGTGCAGAGACCCCGAGAGTGTGCGTGCAGAGACTCCGAGAGAGAGTGTGCAGAGACACCGAGAGTAAGTGTGCAGAGACGACGAGAGTGAGTGTGCAGAGACCCCGAGAGTGTGCGTGCGGAGACCCTGAGAGAGAGTGTGTAGAGACCCCGAGAGTGAGTGTGCAGAGACCCATAGAGTGTGTGTGCGGAGACCCTGAGAGTGAGTGTGCAGAGACCGCGAGAGTGAGTGTGCATTGACCCCGAGAGACAGTGTGCAGAGACACCGTGAGTGAGTGTGCAGAGACCCCAACTGTGTGCGGAGAGACCCCGAAAGTGAGTGTGCAGAGACCCCAAAAGTGAGTCTGCAGAGACCCAGAGAGTGCGTGTGCGGAGACCCTGAGAGACAGTGTGCGGAGACCCCGAGAGTGAGTGTGCTGGTACCCCGAGAGTTTGTGTGCATTCACCCCGAGAGTGATTCTGCAGATACCCTGAGAGTGAGTGTGCAAAGACACCGAGAGTGTGTGTGCATTGACCCCGAGAGTGACTCAGCAGAGACCCCGAGAGTGAGTGTGTAGAGACACAGAGAGTGAGTGTGCTGAGACGCCAAGAGTGATTGTGCAGAGACCCGAGAGTAAGTGTGCAGAGACCCCGAGAGTGAGTGTGCAGAGACCCCGAGTGTGAGTGTGCATTGACCCCGAGAGAGTGTGTGCATAGACCCCGAGTGTGCGTTTGCAGAGACCCCGAGAGTGAGTTTGCAGAGACCCCAATAGTCAGTGTGCAGAGACCCCGAGAGTGAGTCTGTAGAGTCACCGAGAGTGAGCGTGCAGAGACCCCGTGTGTGAGTGTGCAGACACCACGAGAATGAGTGTGCAGAGACCCTGAGAGTGAGTGTGCAGGGACCCTGAGAGTGAGTCTGTAGAGACCCTGAGAGTGAGTGTGCAGAGACCCCGAGAGTCAGTGTGTAGAGACAACGAGAGTGAGCGTGCGGAGACCCTGAGAACGTGTCTGCAGAGACCCCGAGAGTGACTGTGCGGACATCCAGAGAGAGAGTGTGCGGAGACACCGAGAGTGTGTGTGCATTGACCCCGAGAGTGAGTCTGCAGAGACACCGAGAGTGAGTGTGCAGAGACACCAAGTGTGAGTGTGCAGAGACCCTGAGAGTGAGTCTGCAGAGGCGCCGAGAGTGAGTGCGCAGAGACCCCGTGAGTGAGTGTGCAGAGACCCCGAGAGTGTGTGTGCATAGAGCCTGAGTAAGTGTGCACAGACCCCGTGAGAGTGTGTGCATAGACAGAGTGCGTTTGCAGAGACTCCGAGAGTGAGTGTGCAGAGACCCCGAGAGTGTGCGTGCGGAGACCCTGAGAGAGAGTGTGTAGAGACACCGAGAGTGAGTGTGTAGAGACTCCGAGAGAGGGTGTGCAGAGACACCGAGAGAAAGTGTGCAGAGACGACGAGAGTGAGTGTGCAGAGACACGAGAATGAGTCTGCAGATACCCCGAGTGTGTGTGTGCATTCACCCCGAGTGTGATTCTGCAGAATCCCTGAGAGTGAGTGTGCAAAGACACAGAGTGTGTGTGCATTGACCCCGAGAGTGACTCTGCAGAGACCCCGAGAGTGAGTGTGTAGAGACACGGAGAGTGAGTTTGCAGAGACCCCGAGAGTGAGTGTGCAGAGACCCCGAGAGTGTGTGTGCAGAGACTCCAAGAGTGAGTGTGCAGAGAAACCGAGAGAAAGTGTGCAGAGACCCTGAGAGTGAGTGTGCAGAGACACGAGAATGAGTCTGCAGATACCCCGAGTGTGTGTGTGCATTGGCCCCGAGAGTGATTGTGCAGAGACCCCGAGAGTGTGTGTGCATTTACCCCAAGTGTGATTGAGCAGAGACCCTGAGAGTGAGTCTGCAGAGACCCCGAGAGTGAGTGTGTAGAGACACCGAGAGTGTGTGTGCATTTACCCCAAGTGTGATTGAGCAGAGACCCTGAGAGTGAGTCTGCAGAGACCCCGAGAGTGAGTGTGTAGAGACACCGAGAGTGAGTGTGCAGAGACCCCGAGAGTGAGTGTGCGGAGACGCTGAGAGCGAGTCTGCAGAGACCCCGAGAGTGAGTGTGCGGACACCCAGAGAGAGAGCGTGCGGAGACACCGAGAGTGTGTGTGCATAGTCCCCGAGAGAGTGTGCAGAGACCCCGAGAGAGTGTGTGCATAGACCCTGAGAGTGCGTTTGCAGAGACTCCGAGAGTGCGTGTGCAGAGACCCCGAGCGTGTGTGTTCAGAGACCCAGAGAGTGTGTGTGCGGAGACCCTGAGAGAGAGTGTGCGGAGACCCTGAGAGTGAGTGTGCAGGTACCCCAAGTGTGTGTGTGCATTGACCCCGAGATTGATTCTGCAGAAACCCTGAGAGTGAGTATGCAACGACACCGAGAGTGTGTGTGCATTGACCCCGATAGAGAGTCTGCAGAGTCCCCGAGAGTGAGTGTGCAGAGACGCCGAGAGTAAGTGTGCAGAGACCTCGGGAGTGAGTGTGCAGACACCCCGAGAGAGTGTGTGCATAGACCCTGAGAGTGCGTTTGCAGAGACTCCGAGAGTGAGTTTGCAGAGACCCCGAGCGTGTGTGTTCAGAGACCCAGAGAGTGTGTGTGCGGAGACCCTGAGAGAGAGTGCGCGGAGACCCCGAGGGTGAGTGTGCAGTTACCCCAAGTGTGTGTGTGCATTGACCCCGAGATTGATTCTGCAGAAACCCTGAGAGTGAGTGTGCAACGACACCGAGAGTGTGTGTGCATTGACCCCGAGAGTGAGTGTGTAGAGTCACCGAGAGTGAGCGTGAAGAGACCCCGAGTGTGAGTGTGCAGAGACCCTGAGAGTGAGTCTGCAGAGGCGCCGAGAGTGAGTGCGCAGAGACCCCGTGAGTGAGTGTGCAGAGACCCCGAGAGTGTGTGTGCATAGAGCCTGAGTGAGTGTGCACAGACCCCGCGAAAGTGTGTGCATAGACCCTTAGAGTGCGTTTGCAGAGACTCCGAGAGTGAGTGTGCAGAGACCCCGAGAGTGTGCGTGCAGAGACTCCGAGAGAGAGTGTGCAGAGACACCGAGAGTAAGTGTGCAGAGACGACGAGAGTGAGTGTGCAGAGACCCCGAGAGTGTGCGTGCGGAGACCCTGAGAGAGAGTGTGTAGAGACCCCGAGAGTGAGTGTGCAGAGACCCATAGAGTGTGTGTGCGGAGACCCTGAGAGTGAGTGTGCAGAGACCGCGAGAGTGAGTGTGCATTGACCCCGAGAGACAGTGTGCAGAGACACCGTGAGTGAGTGTGCAGAGACCCCAACTGTGTGCGGAGAGACCCCGAAAGTGAGTGTGCAGAGACCCCAAAAGTGAGTCTGCAGAGACCCAGAGAGTGCGTGTGCGGAGACCCTGAGAGACAGTGTGCGGAGACCCCGAGAGTGAGTGTGCTGGTACCCCGAGAGTTTGTGTGCATTCACCCCGAGAGTGATTCTGCAGATACCCTGAGAGTGAGTGTGCAAAGACACCGAGAGTGTGTGTGCATTGACCCCGAGAGTGACTCAGCAGAGACCCCGAGAGTGAGTGTGTAGAGACACAGAGAGTGAGTGTGCAGAGACGCCAAGAGTGATTGTGCAGAGACCCGAGAGTAAGTGTGCAGAGACCCCGAGAGTGAGTGTGCAGAGACCCCGAGTGTGAGTGTGCATTGACCCCGAGAGAGTGTGTGCATACACCCCGAGTGTACGTTTGCAGAGACCCCGAGAGTGAGTTTGCAGAGACCCCAATAGTCAGTGTGCAGAGACCCCGAGAGTGAGTCTGTAGAGTCACCGAGAGTGAGCGTGCAGAGACCCCGAGTGTGAGTGTGCAGACACCACGAGAATGAGTGTGCAGAGACCCTGAGAGTGAGTGTGCAGGGACCCTGAGAGTGAGTCTGTAGAAACCCTGAGAGTGAGTGTGCAGAGACCCCGAGAGTCAGTGTGTAGAGACAACGAGAGTGAGCGTGCGGAGACCCTGAGAACGTGTCTGCAGAGACCCCGAGAGTGACTGTGCGGACATCCAGAGAGAGAGTGTGCGGAGACACCGAGAGTGTGTGTGCATTGACCCCGAGAGTGAGTCTGCAGAGACCCCGAGAGTGAGTGTGCAGAGACACCAAGTGTGAGTGTGCAGAGACCCTGAGAGTGAGTCTGCAGAGGCGCCGAGAGTGAGTGCGCAGAGACCCCGTGAGTGAGTGTGCAGAGACCCCGAGAGTGTGTGTGCATAGAGCCTGAGTAAGTGTGCACAGACCCCGTGAGAGTGTGTGCATAGACCCTTAGAGTGCGTTTGCAGAGACTCCGAGAGTGAGTGTGCAGAGACCCCGAGAGTGTGCGTGCGGAGACCCTGAGAGAGAGTGTGTAGAGACACCGAGAGTGAGTGTGTAGAGACTCCGAGAGAGAGTGTGCAGAGACACCGAGAGAAAGTGTGCAGAGACGACGAGAGTGAGTCTGCAGAGACCCCGAGAGTGAGAGTGTAGAGACACCGAGAGTGTGTGTGCATTTACCCCAAGTGTGATTGAGCAGAGACCCTGAGAGTGAGTCTGCAGAGACCCCGAGAGTGAGTGTGTAGAGACACCGAGAGTGAGTGTGCAGAGACCCCGAGAGTGAGTGTGCGGAGACGCTGAGAGCGAGTCTGCAGAGACCCCGAGAGTGAGTGTGCGGACACCCAGAGAGAGAGCGTGCGGAGACACCGAGAGTGTGTGTGCATAGACCCCGAGAGAGTGTGCAGAGACCCCGAGAGAGTGTGTGCATAGACCCTGAGAGTGCGTTTGCAGAGACTCCGAGAGTGCGTGTGCAGAGACCCCGAGCGTGTGTGTTCAGAGACCCAGAGAGTGTGTGTGCGGAGACCCTGAGAGAGAGTGTGCGGAGACCCTGAGAGTGAGTGTGCAGGTACCCCAAGTGTGTGTGTGCATTGACCCCGAGATTGATTCTGCAGAAACCCTGAGAGTGAGTATGCAACGACACCGAGAGTGTGTGTGCATTGACCCCGATAGAGAGTCTGCAGAGTCCCCGAGAGTGAGTGTGCAGAGACGCCGAGAGTGAGTGTGCAGAGACCTCGGGAGTGAGTGTGCAGACACCCCGAGAGAGTGTGTGCATAGACCCTGAGAGTGCGTTTGCAGAGACTCCGAGAGTGAGTTTGCAGAGACCCCGAGGGTGAGTGTGCAGTTACCCCAAGTGTGTGTGTGCATTGACCCCGAGATTGATTCTGCAGAAACCCTGAGAGTGAGTGTGCAACGACACCGAGAGTGTGTGTGCACTGACCCCGAGAGTGAGTGTGTAGAGTCACCGAGAGTGAGCGTGAAGAGACCCCGAGTGTGAGTGTGCAGAGACCCTGAGAGTGAGTCTGCAGAGGCGCCGAGAGTGAGTGCGCAGAGACCCCGTGAGTGAGTGTGCATAGAGCCTGAGTGAGTGTGCACAGACCCCGCGAGAGTGTGTGCATAGACCCTTAGAGTGCGTTTGCAGAGACTCCGAGAGTGAGTGTGCAGAGACCCCGAGAGTGTGCGTGCAGAGACTCCGAGAGAGAGTGTGCAGAGACACCGAGAGTAAGTGTGCAGAGACGACGAGAGTGAGTGTGCAGAGACCCCGAGAGTGTGCGTGCGGAGACCCTGAGAGTCAGTGTGTAGAGACAACGAGAGTGAGCGTGCGGAGACCCTGAGAACGTGTCTGCAGAGACCCCGAGAGTGACTGTGCGGACATCCAGAGAGAGAGTGTGCGGAGACACCGAGAGTGTGTGTGCAGTTACCCCAAGTGTGTGTGTGCATTGACCCCGAGATTGATTCTGCAGAAACCCTGAGAGTGAGTGTGCAACGACACCGAGAGTGTGTGTGCATTGACCCCGAGAGTGAGTGTGTAGAGTCACCGAGAGTGAGCGTGAAGAGACCCCGAGTGTGAGTGTGCAGAGACCCTGAGAGTGAGTCTGCAGAGGCGCCGAGAGTGAGTGCGCAGAGACCCCGTGAGTGAGTGTGCAGAGACCCCGAGAGTGTGTGTGCATAGAGCCTGAGTGAGTGTGCACAGACCCCGCGAGAGTGTGTGCATAGACCCTTAGAGTGCGTTTGCAGAGACTCCGAGAGTGAGTGTGCAGAGACCCCGAGAGTGTGCGTGCAGAGACTCCGAGAGAGAGTGTGCAGAGACACCGAGAGTAAGTGTGCAGAGACGACGAGAGTGAGTGTGCAGAGACCCCGAGAGTGTGCGTGCGGAGACCCTGAGAGAGAGTGTGTAGAGACCCCGAGAGTGAGTGTGCAGAGACCCATAGAGTGTGTGTGCGGAGACCCTGAGAGTGAGTGTGCAGAGACCGCGAGAGTGAGTGTGCATTGACCCCGAGAGACAGTGTGCAGAGACACCGTGAGTGAGTGTGCAGAGACCCCAACTGTGTGCGGAGAGACCCCGAAAGTGAGTGTGCAGAGACCCCAAAAGTGAGTCTGCAGAGACCCAGAGAGTGCGTGTGCGGAGACCCTGAGAGACAGTGTGCGGAGACCCCGAGAGTGAGTGTGCTGGTACCCCGAGAGTTTGTGTGCATTCACCCCGAGAGTGATTCTGCAGATACCCTGAGAGTGAGTGAGCAAAGACACCGAGAGTGTGTGTGCATTGACCCCGAGAGTGACTCAGCAGAGACCCCGAGAGTGAGTGTGTAGAGACACAGAGAGTGAGTGTGCAGAGACGCCAAGAGTGATTGTGCAGAGACACGAGAGTAAGTGTGCAGAGACCCCGAGAGTGAGTGTGCAGAGACCCCGAGTGTGAGTGTGCATTGACCCCGAGAGAGTGTGTGCATAGACCCCGAGTGTGCGTTTGCAGAGACCCCGAGAGTGAGTTTGCAGAGACCCCAATAGTCAGTGTGCAGAGACCCCGAGAGTGAGTCTGTAGAGTCACCGAGAGTGAGCGTGCAGAGACCCCGAGTGTGAGTGTGCAGACACCACGAGAATGAGTGTGCAGAGACCCTGAGAGTGAGTGTGCAGGGACCCTGAGAGTGAGTCTGTAGAAACCCTGAGAGTGAGTGTGCAGAGACCCCGAGAGTCAGTGTGTAGAGACAACGAGAGTGAGCGTGCGGAGACCCTGAGAACGTGTCTGCAGAGACCCCGAGAGTGACTGTGCGGACATCCAGAGAGAGAGTGTGCGGAGACACCGAGAGTGTGTGTGCATTGACCCCGAGAGTGAGTCTGCAGAGACCCCGAGAGTGAGTGTGCAGAGACACCAAGTGTGAGTGTGCAGAGACCCTGAGAGTGAGTCTGCAGAGGCGCCGAGAGTGAGTGCGCAGAGACCCCGTGAGTGAGTGTGCAGAGACCCCGAGAGTGTGTGTGCATAGAGCCTGAGTAAGTGTGCACAGACCCCGTGAGAGTGTGTGCATAGACCCTTAGAGTGCGTTTGCAGAGACTCCGAGAGTGAGTGTGCAGAGACCCCGAGAGTGTGCGTGCGGAGACCCTGAGAGAGAGTGTGTAGAGACACCGAGAGTGAGTGTGTAGAGACTCCGAGAGAGAGTGTGCAGAGACACCGAGAGAAAGTGTGCAGAGACGACGAGAGTGAGTCTGCAGAGACCCCGAGAGTGAGTGTGTAGAGACACCGAGAGTGTGTGTGCATTTACCCCAAGTGTGATTGAGCAGAGACCCTGAGAGTGAGTCTGCAGAGACCCCGAGAGTGAGTGTGTAGAGACACCGAGAGTGAGTGTGCAGAGACCCCGAGAGTGAGTGTGCGGAGACGCTGAGAGCGAGTCTGCAGAGACCCCGAGAGTGAGTGTGCGGACACCCAGAGAGAGAGCGTGCGGAGACACCGAGAGTGTGTGTGCATAGACCCCGAGAGAGTGTGCAGAGACCCCGAGAGAGTGTGTGCATAGACCCTGAGAGTGCGTTTGCAGAGACTCCGAGAGTGCGTGTGCAGAGACCCCGAGCGTGTGTGTTCAGAGACCCAGAGAGTGTGTGTGCGGAGACCCTGAGAGAGAGTGTGCGGAGACCCTGAGAGTGAGTGTGCAGGTACCCCAAGTGTGTGTGTGCATTGACCCCGAGATTGATTCTGCAGAAACCCTGAGAGTGAGTATGCATCGACACCGAGAGTGTGTGTGCATTGACCCCGATAGAGAGTCTGCAGAGTCCCCGAGAGTGAGTGTGCAGAGACGCCGAGAGTGAGTGTGCAGAGACCTCGGGAGTGAGTGTGCAGACACCCCGAGAGAGTGTGTGCATAGACCCTGAGAGTGCGTTTGCAGAGACTCCGAGAGTGTGTGTGCATAGAGCCTGAGTGAGTGTGCACAGACCCCGCGAGAGTGTGTGCATAGACCCTTAGAGTGCGTTTGCAGAGACTCCGAGAGTGAGTGTGCAGAGACCCCGAGAGTGTGCGTGCAGAGACTCCGAGAGAGAGTGTGCAGAGACACCGAGAGTAAGTGTGCAGAGACGACGAGAGTGAGTGTGCAGAGACCCCGAGAGTGTGCGTGCGGAGACCCTGAGAGAGAGTGTGTAGAGACCCCGAGAGTGAGTGTGCAGAGACCCATAGAGTGTGTGTGCGGAGACCCTGAGAGTGAGTGTGCAGAGACCGCGAGAGTGAGTGTGCATTGACCCCGAGAGACAGTGTGCAGAGACACCGTGAGTGAGTGTGCAGAGACCCCAACTGTGTGCGGAGAGACCCCGAAAGTGAGTGTGCAGAGACCCCAAAAGTGAGTCTGCAGAGACCCAGAGAGTGCGTGTGCGGAGACCCTGAGAGACAGTGTGCGGAGACCCCGAGAGTGAGTGTGCTGGTACCCCGAGAGTTTGTGTGCATTCACCCCGAGAGTGATTCTGCAGATACCCTGAGAGTGAGTGTGCAAAGACACCGAGAGTGTGTGTGCATTGACCCCGAGAGTGACTCAGCAGAGACCCCGAGAGTGAGTGTGTAGAGACACAGAGAGTGAGTGTGCAGAGACGCCAAGAGTGATTGTGCAGAGACCCGAGAGTAAGTGTGCAGAGACCCCGAGAGTGAGTGTGCAGAGACCCCGAGTGTGAGTGTGCATTGACCCCGAGAGAGTGTGTGCATAGACCCCGAGTGTGCGTTTGCAGAGACCCCGAGAGTGAGTTTGCAGAGACCCCAATAGTCAGTGTGCAGAGACCCCGAGAGTGAGTCTGTAGAGTCACCGAGAGTGAGCGTGCAGAGTCCCCGAGTGTGAGTGTGCAGACACCACGAGAATGAGTGTGCAGAGACCCTGAGAGTGAGTGTGCAGGGACCCTGAGAGTGAGTCTGTAGAGACCCTGAGAGTGAGTGTGCAGAGACCCCGAGAGTCAGTGTGTAGAGACAACGAGAGTGAGCGTGCGGAGACCCTGAGAACGTATCTGCAGAGACCCCGAGAGTGACTGTGCGGACATCCAGAGAGAGAGTGTGCGGAGACACCGAGAGTGTGTGTGCATTGACCCCGAGAGTGAGTCTGCAGAGACCCCGAGAGTGAGTGTGCAGAGACACCAAGTGTGAGTGTGCAGAGACCCTGAGAGTGAGTCTGCAGAGGCGCCGAGAGTGAGTGCGCAGAGACCCCGTGAGTGAGTGTGCAGAGACCCCGAGAGTGTGTGTGCATAGAGCCTGAGTAAGTGTGCACAGACCCCGTGAGAGTGTGTGCATAGACCCTTAGAGTGCGTTTGCAGAGACTCCGAGAGTGAGTGTGCAGAGACCCCGAGAGTGTGCGTGCGGAGACCCTGAGAGAGAGTGTGTAGAGACACCGAGAGTGAGTGTGTAGAGACTCCGAGAGAGAGTGTGCAGAGACACCGGGAGAAAGTGTGCAGAGACGACGAGAGTGAGTGTGCAGAGACACGAGAATGAGTCTGCAGATACCCCGAGTGTGTGTGTGCATTCACCCCGAGTGTGATTCTGCAGAATCCCTGAGAGTGAGTGTGCAGAGACCCCGAGAGTCAGTGTGTAGAGACAACGAGAGTGAGCGTGCGGAGACCCTGAGAACGTGTCTGCAGAGACCCCGAGAGTGACTGTGCGGACATCCAGAGAGAGAGTGTGCGGAGACACCGAGAGTGTGTGTGCATTGACCCCGAGAGTGAGTCTGCAGAGACCCCGAGAGTGAGTGTGCAGAGACACCAAGTGTGAGTGTGCAGAGACCCTGAGAGTGAGTCTGCAGAGGCGCCGAGAGTGAGTGCGCAGAGACCCCGTGAGTGAGTGTGCAGAGACCCCGAGAGTGTGTGTGCATAGAGCCTGAGTAAGTGTGCACAGACCCCGTGAGAGTGTGTGCATAGACCCTTAGAGTGCGTTTGCAGAGACTCCGAGAGTGAGTGTGCAGAGACCACGAGAGTGTGCGTGCGGAGACCCTGAGAGAGAGTGTGTAGAGACACCGAGAGTGAGTGTGCAGAGACCCTGAGAGTGTGCGTGTAGAGACTCCGAGAGAGAGTGTGCAGAGACACCGAGAGAAAGTGTGCAGAGACGACGAGAGTGAGTGTGCAGAGACACGAGAATGAGTCTGCAGATACCCCGAGTGTGTGTGTGCATTCACCCTGAGTGTGATTCTGCAGAATCCCTGAGAGTGAGTGTGCAAAGACACAGAGTGTGTGTGCATTGACCCCGAGAGTGACTCTGCAGAGACCCCGAGAGTGAGTGTGTAGAGACACGGAGAGTGAGTTTGCAGAGACCCCGAGAGTGAGTGTGCAGAGACCCCGAGAGTGTGTGTGCAGAGACTCCAAGAGTGAGTGTGCAGAGAAACCGAGAGAAAGTGTGCAGAGACCCTGAGAGTGAGTGTGCAGAGACACGAGAATGAGTCTGCAGATACCCCGAGTGTGTGTGTGCATTGGCCCCAAGAGTGATTGTGCAGAGACCCCGAGAGTGTGTGTGCATTTACCCCAAGTGTGATTGAGCAGAGACCCTGAGAGTGAGTCTGCAGAGACCCCGAGAGTGAGTGTGTAGAGACACCGAGAGTGTGTGTGCATTTACCCCAAGTGTGATTGAGCAGAGACCCTGAGAGTGAGTCTGCAGAGACCCCGAGAGTGAGTGTGTAGAGACACCGAGAGTGAGTGTGCAGAGACCCCGAGAGTGAGTGTGCGGAGACGCTGAGAGCGAGTCTGCAGAGACCCCGAGAGTGAGTGTGCGGACACCCAGAGAGAGAGCGTGCGGAGACACCGAGAGTGTGTGTGCATAGACCCCGAGAGAGTGTGCAGAGACCCCGAGAGAGTGTGTGCATAGACCCTGAGAGTGCGTTTGCAGAGACTCCGAGAGTGCGTGTGCAGAGACCCCGAGCGTGTGTGTTCAGAGACCCAGAGAGTGTGTGTGCGGAGACCCTGAGAGAGAGTGTGCGGAGACCCTGAGAGTGAGTGTGCAGGTACCCCAAGTGTGTGTGTGTGCATTGACCCCGAGATTGATTCTGCAGAAACCCTGAGAGTGAGTATGCAACGACACCGAGAGTGTGTGTGCATTGACCCCGATAGAGAGTCTGCAGAGTCCCCGAGAGTGAGTGTGCAGAGACGCCGAGAGTGAGTGTGCAGAGACCTCGGGAGTGAGTGTGCAGACACCCCGAGAGAGTGTGTGCATAGACCCTGAGAGTGCGTTTGCAGAGACTCCGAGAGTGAGTTTGCAGAGACCCCGAGCGTGTGTGTTCAGAGACCCAGAGAGTGTGTGTGCGGAGACCCTGAGAGAGAGTGCGCGGAGACCCCGAGGGTGAGTGTGCAGTTACCCCAAGTGTGTGTGTGCATTGACCCCGAGATTGATTCTGCAGAAACCCTGAGAGTGAGTGTGCAACGACACCGAGAGTGTGTGTGCATTGACCCCGAGAGAGAGTCTGCAGAGTCCCCGAGAGTGAGTGTGCAGAGATCTCGAGAGTGAGTGTGCAGCGACACCATGAGTGAGTGTGCAAAGACCCCGAGCGTGTGTGTGCAGAGACCGCGAGAGTTAGTGTGCAGAGACACCGAGAGTGAGTGTGCAGAGACACCGAGAGAAATTGTGCAGGGAAATGGAGAGTGAGTGTGCATTGACCCTGAGAGACAGTGTGCAGAGACACCGTGAGTGAGTGTGCAGAGACCCCAACAGTGTGCGGAGAGACCCCGAAAGTGAGTGTGCAGAGACCCCAAAAGTGAGTCTGCAGAGACCCAGAGAGTGCGTGTGCGGAGACCCTGAGAGACAGTGTGCGGTGACCCCGAGAGTGAGTGTGCTGGTACCCCGAGAGTTTGTGTGCATTCACACCGAGAGTGATTCTGCAGATACCCTGAGAGTGAGTGTGCAAAGACACCGAGTGTGTGTATGCATTGACCCCGAGAGTGACGCTGCAGAGACCCCGAGAGTGAGTGTGTAGAGTCACCGAGAGTGAGCGTGAAGAGACCCCGAGTGTGAGTGTGCAGAGACCCTGAGAGTGAGTCTGCAGAGGCGCCGAGAGTGAGTGCGCAGAGACCCCGTGAGTGAGTGTGCAGAGACCCCGAGAGTGTGTGTGCATAGAGCCTGAGTGAGTGTGCACAGACCCCGCGAGAGTGTGTGCATAGACCCTTAGAGTGCGTTTGCAGAGACTCCGAGAGTGAGTGTGCAGAGACCCCGAGAGTGTGCGTGCAGAGACTCCGAGAGAGAGTGTGCAGAGACACCGAGAGTAAGTGTGCAGAGACGACGAGAGCGAGTGTGCAGAGACCCCGAGAGTGTGCGTGCGGAGACCCTGAGAGAGAGTGTGTAGAGACCCCGAGAGTGAGTGTGCAGAGACCCATAGAGTGTGTGTGCGGAGACCCTGAGAGTGAGTGTGCAGAGACCGCGAGAGTGAGTGTGCATTGACCCCGAGAGACAGTGTGCAGAGACACCGTGAGTGAGTGTGCAGAGACCCCAACTGTGTGCGGAGAGACCCCGAAAGTGAGTGTGCAGAGACCCCAAAAGTGAGTCTGCAGAGACCCAGAGAGTGCGTGTGCGGAGACCCTGAGAGACAGTGTGCGGAGACCCCGAGAGTGAGTGTGCTGGTACCCCGAGAGTTTGTGTGCATTCACCCCGAGAGTGATTCTGCAGATACCCTGAGAGTGAGTGTGCAAAGACACCGAGAGTGTGTGTGCATTGACCCCGAGAGTGACTCAGCAGAGACCCCGAGAGTGAGTGTGTAGAGACACAGAGAGTGAGTGTGCAGAGACGCCAAGAGTGATTGTGCAGAGACCCGAGAGTAAGTGTGCAGAGACCCCGAGAGTGAGTGTGCAGAGACCCCGAGTGTGAGTGTGCATTGACCCCGAGAGAGTGTGTGCATAGACCCCGAGTGTGCGTTTGCAGAGACCCCGAGAGTGAGTTTGCAGAGACCCCAATAGTCAGTGTGCAGAGACCCCGAGAGTGAGTCTGTAGAGTCACCGAGAGTGAGCGTGCAGAGACCCCGAGTGTGAGTGTGCAGACACCACGAGAATGAGTGTGCAGAGACCCTGAGAGTGAGTGTGCAGGGACCCTGAGAGTGAGTCTGTAGAGACCCTGAGAGTGAGTGTGCAGAGACCCCGAGAGTCAGTGTGTAGAGACAACGAGAGTGAGCGTGCGGAGACCCTGAGAACGTATCTGCAGAGACCCCGAGAGTGACTGTGCGGACATCCAGAGAGAGAGTGTGCGGAGACACCGAGAGTGTGTGTGCATTGACCCCGAGAGTGAGTCTGCAGAGACCCCGAGAGTGAGTGTGCAGAGACACCAAGTGTGAGTGTGCAGAGACCCTGAGAGTGAGTCTGCAGAGGCGCCGAGAGTGAGTGCGCAGAGACCCCGTGAGTGAGTGTGCAGAGACCCCGAGAGTGTGTGTGCATAGAGCCTGAGTAAGTGTGCACAGACCCCGTGAGAGTGTGTGCATAGACAGAGTGCGTTTGCAGAGACTCCGAGAGTGAGTGTGCAGAGACCCCGAGAGTGTGCGTGCGGAGACCCTGAGAGAGAGTGTGTAGAGACACCGAGAGTGAGTGTGTAGAGACTCCGAGAGAGAGTGTGCAGAGACACCGAGAGAAAGTGTGCAGAGACGACGAGAGTGAGTGTGCAGAGACACGAGAATGAGTCTGCAGATACCCCGAGTGTGTGTGTGCATTCACCCCGAGTGTGATTCTGCAGAATCCCTGAGAGTGAGTGTGCAAAGACACAGAGTGTGTGTGCATTGACCCCGAGAGTGACTCTGCAGAGACCCCGAGAGTGAGTGTGTAGAGACACGGAGAGTGAGTTTGCAGAGACCCCGAGAGTGAGTGTGCAGAGACCCCGAGAGTGTGTGTGCAGAGACTCCAAGAGTGAGTGTGCAGAGAAACCGAGAGAAAGTGTGCAGAGACCCTGAGAGTGAGTGTGCAGAGACACGAGAATGAGTCTGCAGATACCCCGAGTGTGTGTGTGCATTGGCCCCGAGAGTGATTGTGCAGAGACCCCGAGAGTGTGTGTGCATTTACCCCAAGTGTGATTGAGCAGAGACCCTGAGAGTGAGTCTGCAGAGACCCCGAGAGTGAGTGTGTAGAGACACCGAGAGTGTGTGTGCATTTACCCCAAGTGTGATTGAGCAGAGACCCTGAGAGTGAGTCTGCAGAGACCCCGAGAGTGAGTGTGTAGAGACACCGAGAGTGAGTGTGCAGAGACCCCGAGAGTGAGTGTGCGGAGACGCTGAGAGCGAGTCTGCAGAGACCCCGAGAGTGAGTGTGCGGACACCCAGAGAGAGAGCGTGCGGAGACACCGAGAGTGTGTGTGCATAGACCCCGAGAGAGTGTGCAGAGACCCCGAGAGAGTGTGTGCATAGACCCTGAGAGTGCGTTTGCAGAGACTCCGAGAGTGAGTTTGCAGAGACCCCGAGCGTGTGTGTTCAGAGACCCAGAGAGTGTGTGTGCGGAGACCCTGAGAGAGAGTGCGCGGAGACCCCGAGGGTGAGTGTGCAGTTACCCCAAGTGTGTGTGTGCATTGACCCCGAGATTGATTCTGCAGAAACCCTGAGAGTGAGTGTGCAACGACACCGAGAGTGTGTGTGCATTGACCCCGAGAGTGAGTGTGTAGAGTCACCGAGAGTGAGCGTGAAGAGACCCCGAGTGTGAGTGTGCAGAGACCCTGAGAGTGAGTCTGCAGAGGCGCCGAGAGTGAGTGCGCAGAGACCCCGTGAGTGAGTGTGCAGAGACCCCGAGAGTGTGTGTGCATAGAGCCTGAGTGAGTGTGCACAGACCCCGCGAGAGTGTGTGCATAGACCCTTAGAGTGCGTTTGCAGAGACTCCGAGAGTGAGTGTGCAGAGACGACGAGAGTGAGTGTGCAGAGACCCCGAGAGTGTGCGTGCGGAGACCCTGAGAGAGAGTGTGTAGAGACCCCGAGAGTGAGTGTGCAGAGACCCATAGAGTGTGTGTGCGGAGACCCTGAGAGTGAGTGTGCAGAGACCGCGAGAGTGAGTGTGCATTGACCCCGAGAGACAGTGTGCAGAGACACCGTGAGTGAGTGTGCAGAGACGACGAGAGTGAGTGTGCAGAGACCCCGAGAGTGTGCGTGCGGAGACCCTGAGAGAGAGTGTGTAGAGACCCCGAGAGTGAGTGTGCAGAGACCCATAGAGTGTGTGTGCGGAGACCCTGAGAGTGAGTGTGCAGAGACCGCGAGAGTGAGTGTGCATTGACCCCGAGAGACAGTGTGCAGAGACACCGTGAGTGAGTGTGCAGAGACCCCAACTGTGTGCGGAGAGACCCCGAAAGTGAGTGTGCAGAGACCCCAAAAGTGAGTCTGCAGAGACCCAGAGAGTGCGTGTGCGGAGACCCTGAGAGACAGTGTGCGGAGACCCCGAGAGTGAGTGTGCTGGTACCCCGAGAGTTTGTGTGCATTCACCCCGAGAGTGATTCTGCAGATACCCTGAGAGTGAGTGTGCAAAGACACCGAGAGTGTGTGTGCATTGACCCCGAGAGTGACTCAGCAGAGACCCCGAGAGTGAGTGTGTAGAGACACAGAGAGTGAGTGTGCAGAGACGCCAAGAGTGATTGTGCAGAGACCCGAGAGTAAGTGTGCAGAGACCCCGAGAGTGAGTGTGCAGAGACCCCGAGTGTGAGTGTGCATTGACCCCGAGAGAGTGTGTGCATAGACCCCGAGTGTGCGTTTGCAGAGACCCCGAGAGTGAGTTTGCAGAGACCCCAATAGTCAGTGTGCAGAGACCCCGAGAGTGAGTCTGTAGAGTCACCGAGAGTGAGCGTGCAGAGACCCCGAGTGTGAGTGTGCAGACACCACGAGAATGAGTGTGCAGAGACCCTGAGAGTGAGTGTGCAGGGACCCTGAGAGTGAGTCTGTAGAGACCCTGAGAGTGAGTGTGCAGAGACCCCGAGAGTCAGTGTGTAGAGACAACGAGAGTGAGCGTGCGGAGACCCTGAGAACGTGTCTGCAGAGACCCCGAGAGTGACTGTGCGGACATCCAGAGAGAGAGTGTGCGGAGACACCGAGAGTGTGTGTGCATTGACCCCGAGAGTGAGTCTGCAGAGACCCCGAGAGTGAGTGTGCAGAGACACCAAGTGTGAGTGTGCAGAGACCCTGAGAGTGAGTCTGCAGAGGCGCCGAGAGTGAGTGCGCAGAGACCCCGTGAGTGAGTGTGCAGAGACCCCGAGAGTGTGTGTGCATAGAGCCTGAGTAAGTGTGCACAGACCCCGTGAGAGTGTGTGCATAGACAGAGTGCGTTTGCAGAGACTCCGAGAGTGAGTGTGCAGAGACCCCGAGAGTGTGCGTGCGGAGACCCTGAGAGAGAGTGTGTAGAGACACCGAGAGTGAGTGTGTAGAGACTCCGAGAGAGAGTGTGCAGAGACACCGAGAGAAAGTGTGCAGAGACGACGAGAGTGAGTGTGCAGAGACACGAGAATGAGTCTGCAGATACCCCGAGTGTGTGTGTGCATTCACCCCGAGTGTGATTCTGCAGAATCCCTGAGAGTGAGTGTGCAAAGACACAGAGTGTGTGTGCATTGACCCCGAGAGTGACTCTGCAGAGACCCCGAGAGTGAGTGTGTAGAGACACGGAGAGTGAGTTTGCAGAGACCCCGAGAGTGAGTGTGCAGAGACCCCGAGAGTGTGTGTGCAGAGACTCCAAGAGTGAGTGTGCAGAGAAACCGAGAGAAAGTATGCAGAGACCCCGAGAGTGAGTGTGCAGAGACACGAGAATGAGTCTGCAGATACCCCGAGTGTGTGTGTGCATTGGCCCCGAGAGTGATTGTGCAGAGACCCCGAGAGTGTGTGTGCATTTACCCCAAGTGTGATTGAGCAGAGACCCTGAGAGTGAGTCTGCAGAGACCCCGAGAGTGAGTGTGTAGAGACACCGAGAGTGTGTGTGCATTTACCCCAAGTGTGATTGAGCAGAGTCCCTGAGAGTGAGTCTGCAGAGACCCCGAGAGTGAGTGTGTAGAGACACCGAGAGTGAGTGTGCAGAGACCCCGAGAGTGAGTGTGCGGAGACGCTGAGAGAGAGCGTGCGGAGACACCGAGAGTGTGTGTGCATAGACCCCGAGAGAGTGTGCAGAGACCCCGAGAGAGTGTGTGCATAGACCCTGAGAGTGCGTTTGCAGAGACTCCGAGAGTGCGTGTGCAGAGACCCCGAGCGTGTGTGTTCAGAGACCCAGAGAGTGTGTGTGCGGAGACCCTGAGAGAGAGTGTGCGGAGACCCTGAGAGTGAGTGTGCAGGTACCCCAAGTGTGTGTGTGCATTGACCCCGAGATTGATTCTGCAGAAACCCTGAGAGTGAGTATGCAACGACACCGAGAGTGTGTGTGCATTGACCCCGATAGAGAGTCTGCAGAGTCCCCGAGAGTGAGTGTGCAGAGACGCCGAGAGTGAGTGTGCAGAGACCTCGGGAGTGAGTGTGCAGACACCCCGAGAGAGTGTGTGCATAGACCCTGAGAGTGCGTTTGCAGAGACTCCGAGAGTGAGTTTGCAGAGACCCCGAGCGTGTGTGTTCAGAGACCCAGAGAGTGTGTGTGCGGAGACCCTGAGAGAGAGTGTGCGGAGACCCCGAGGGTGAGTGTGCAGTTACCCCAAGTGTGTGTGTGCATTGACCCCGAGATTGATTCTGCAGAAACCCTGAGAGTGAGTGTGCAACGACACCGAGAGTGTGTGTGCATTGACCCCGAGAGAGAGTCTGCAGAGTCCCCTAGAGTGAGTGTGCAGAGATCTCGAGAGTGAGTGTGCAGCGACACCATGAGTGAGTGTGCAGAGACCCCGAGCGTGTGTGTGCAGAGACCGCGAGAGTTAGTGTGCAGAGACCCCGAGAGTTCGTCTGCAGAGACACCGAGAGTGAGTGTGCAGAGACACCGAGAGAAATTGTGCAGGGAAATGGAGAGTGAGTGTGCATTGACCCTGAGAGACAGTGTGCAGAGACACCGTGAGTGAGTGTGCAGAGACCCCAACAGTGTGCGGAGAGACCCCGAAAGTGAGTGTGCAGAGACCCCAAAAGTGAGTCTGCAGAGACCCAGAGAGTGCGTGTGCGGAGACCCTGAGAGACAGTGTGCGGTGACCCCGAGAGTGAGTGTGCTGGTACCCCGAGAGTTTGTGTGCATTCACACCGAGAGTGATTCTGCAGATACCCTGAGAGTGAGTGTGCAAAGACACCGAGTGTGTGTATGCATTGACCCCGAGAGTGACTCAGCAGAGACCCCGAGAGTGAGTGTGTAGAGTCACCGAGAGTGAGCGTGCAGAGACCCCGAGTGTGAGTGTGCAGAGACCCTGAGAGTGAGTCTGCAGAGGCGCCGAGAGTGAGTGCGCAGAGACCCCGTGAGTGAGTGTGCAGAGACCCCGAGAGTGTGTGTGCATAGAGCCTGAGTGAGTGTGCACAGACCCCGCGAGAGTGTGTGCATAGACCCTTAGAGTGCGTTTGCAGAGACTCCGAGAGTGAGTGTGCAGAGACCCCGAGAGTGTGCGTGCGGAGACCCTGAGAGAGAGTGTGTAGAGACCCCGAGAGTGAGTGTGCAGAGACCCTGAGAGTGTGCGTGCAGAGACTCCGAGAGAGAGTGTGCAGAGACACCGAGAGTAAGTGTGCAGAGACGACGAGAGTGAGTGTGCAGAGACACGAGAATGAGTCTGCAGATACCCCGAGTGTGTGTGTGCATTCACCCCGAGTGTGATTCTGCAGATTCCCTGAGAGTGAGTGTGCAAAGACACAGAGTGTGTGTGCATTGACCCCGAGAGTGACTCTGCAGAGACCCCGAGAGTGAGTGTGTAGAGACACGGAGAGTGAGTGTGCAGAGACTCCAAGAGTGAGTGTGCAGAGAAACCGAGAGAAAGTGTGCAGAGACCCTGAGAGTGAGTGTGCAGAGACACGAGAATGAGTCTGCAGATACCCCGAGTGTGTGTGTGCATTGGCCCCGAGAGTGATTGTGCAGAGACCCCGAGAGTGTGTGTGCATTTACCCCAAGTGTGATTGAGCAGAGACCCTGAGAGTGAGTCTGCAGAGACCCCGAGAGTGAGTCTGCAGAGACCCCGAGAGTGAGTCTGCAGAGACCCTGAGAGTGAGTGTGCGGACACCCAGAGAGAGAGCGTGCGGAGACACCGAGAGTGTGTGTGCATAGACCCCGAGAGAGTGTGCAGAGACCCCGAGAGAGTGTGTGCATAGACCCTGAGAGTGCGTTTGCAGAGACTCCGAGAGTGAGTTTGCAGAGACCCCGAGCGTGTGTGTTCAGAGACCCAGAGAGTGTGTGTGCAGAGACCCTGAGAGAGAGTGTGCGGAGACCCCGAGGGTGAGTGTGCAGTTACCCCAAGTGTGTGTGTGCATTGACCCCGAGATTGATTCTGCAGAAACCCTGAGAGTGAGTGTGCAACGACACCGAGAGTGTGTGTGCATTGACCCCGAGAGAGAGTCTGCAGAGTCCCCGAGAGTGAGTGTGCAGAGATCTCGAGAGTGAGTGTGCAGCGACACCATGAGTGAGTGTGCAGAGACCCCGAGCGTGTGTGTGCAGAGACCGCGAGAGTTAGTGTGCAGAGACCCCGAGAGTTAGTCTGCAGAGACACCGAGAGTGAGTGTGCAGAGACACCGAGAGAAATTGTGCAGGGAAATGGAGAGTGAGTGTGCATTGACCCCGAGAGACAGTGTGCAGAGACACCGTGAGTGAGTGTGCAGAGACCCCAACAGTGTGCGGAGAGACCCCGAAAGTGAGTGTGCAGAGACCCCAAAAGTGAGTCTGCAGAGACCCAGAGAGTGCGTGTGCGGAGACCCTGAGAGACAGTGTGCGGAGACCCCGAGAGTGAGTGTGCTGGTACCCCGAGAGTTTGTGTGCATTCACACCGAGAGTGATTCTGCAGATACCCTGAGAGTGAGTGTGCAAAGACACCGAGTGTGTGTATGCATTGACCCCGAGAGTGACTCTGCAGAGACCCCGAGAGTGAGTGTGTAGAGACACAGAGAGTGAGTGTGCAGAGACCCCAAGTGTGAGTGTGCAGAGACACGAGAATGAGTCTGTAGAGTCACCGAGAGTGAGCGTGCAGAGACCCCGAGTGTGAGTGTGCAGATACCCCGAGAGTGTGTGCAGAGACCACGAGATGAGTGTGCAGGGACCCGGAGTGTGAGTCTGTAGAGTCACCGAGAGTGTGTGTGCATAGAACCCGAGTGAGTGTGCACAGACACCGCGAGTGTGTGTGCATAGACTCTGAGAGTGCGTTTGCAGAGACTCCGAGAGTGTGTGTGCAGAGACCCTGAGAGTGAGTCTGCAGAGACCCCGAGAGAGTGTGTGTATAGACCCTGAGAGTGCGTTTGCAGAGACTCCGAGAGTGAGTGTGCGGACACCCAGAGAGAGAGTGTGCGGAGACTCCGAGAGTGTGTGTGTATTGACTCTGTGTGTGAGTCTGCAGAGGCGCCGAGAGTGAGTGTGCAGAGACCCCGAGAGTGAGTGTGCAGAGACCCCGAGCATGTGTGTTCAGAGACCCAGAGATTGTGTGCGCGGAGACCCTGAGAGAGAGTGTGCGGAGACCACGAGAGAAAGTGTGCAGAGACGACGAGAGTGAGTGTGCAGAGACACGAGAATGAGTCTGCAGATACCCCGAGTGTGTGTGTGCATTCACCCCGAGTGTGATTCTGCAGAATCCCTGAGAGTGAGTGTGCAAAGACACAGAGTGTGTGTGCATTGACCCCGAGAGTGACTCTGCAGAGACCCCGAGAGTGAGTGTGTAGAGACACGGAGAGTGAGTTTGCAGAGACCCCGAGAGTGAGTGTGCAGAGACCCCTAGAGTGTGTGTGCAGAGACTCCAAGAGTGAGTGTGCAGAGAAACCGAGAGAAAGTGTGCAGAGACCCTGAGAGTGAGTGTGCAGAGACACGAGAATGAGTCTGCAGATACCCCGAGTGTGTGTGTGCATTGGCCCCGAGAGTGATTGTGCAGAGACCCCGAGAGTGTGTGTGCATTTACCCCAAGTGTGATTGAGCAGAGACCCTGAGAGTGAGTCTGCAGAGACCCCGAGAGTGAGTGTGTAGAGACACCGAGAGTGTGTGTGCATTTACCCCAAGTGTGATTGAGCAGAGACCCTGAGAGTGAGTCTGCAGAGACCCCGAGAGTGAGTGTGTAGAGACACCGAGAGTGAGTGTGCAGAGACCCCGAGAGTGAGTGTGCGGAGACGCTGAGAGAGAGCGTGCGGAGACACCGAGAGTGTGTGTGCATAGACCCCGAGAGAGTGTGCAGAGACCCCGAGAGAGTGTGTGCATAGACCCTGAGAGTGCGTTTGCAGAGACTCCGAGAGTGCGTGTGCAGAGACCCCGAGCGTGTGTGTTCAGAGACCCAGAGAGTGTGTGTGCGGAGACCCTGAGAGAGAGTGTGCGGAGACCCTGAGAGTGAGTGTGCAGGTACCCCAAGTGTGTGTGTGCATTGACCCCGAGATTGATTCTGCAGAAACCCTGAGAGTGAGTATGCAACGACACCGAGAGTGTGTGTGCATTGACCCCGATAGAGAGTCTGCAGAGTCCCCGAGAGTGAGTGTGCAGAGACGCCGAGAGTGAGTGTGCAGAGACCTCGGGAGTGAGTGTGCAGACACCCCGAGAGAGTGTGTGCATAGACCCTGAGAGTGCGTTTGCAGAGACTCCGAGAGTGAGTTTGCAGAGACCCCGAGCGTGTGTGTTCAGAGACCCAGAGAGTGTGAGTGCGGAGACCCTGAGAGAGAGTGTGCGGAGACCCCGAGGGTGAGTGTGCAGTTACCCCAAGTGTGTGTGTGCATTGACCCCGAGATTGATTCTGCAGAAACCCTGAGAGTGAGTGTGCAACGACACCGAGAGTGTGTGTGCATTGACCCCGAGAGAGAGTCTGCAGAGTCCCCTAGAGTGAGTGTGCAGAGATCTCGAGAGTGAGTGTGCAGCGACACCATGAGTGAGTGTGCAGAGACCCCGAGCGTGTGTGTGCAGAGACCGCGAGAGTTAGTGTGCAGAGACCCCGAGAGTTAGTCTGCAGAGACACCGAGAGTGAGTGTGCAGAGACACCGAGAGAAATTGTGCAGGGAAATGGAGAGTGAGTGTGCATTGACCCTGAGAGACAGTGTGCAGAGACACCGTGAGTGAGTGTGCAGAGACCCCAACAGTGTGCGGAGAGACCCCGAAAGTGAGTGTGCAGAGACCCCAAAAGTGAGTCTGCAGAGACCCAGAGAGTGCGTGTGCGGAGACCCTGAGAGACAGTGTGCGGTGACCCCGAGAGTGAGTGTGCTGGTACCCCGAGAGTTTGTGTGCATTCACACCGAGAGTGATTCTGCAGATACCCTGAGAGTGAGTGTGCAAAGACACCGAGTGTGTGTATGCATTGACCCCGAGAGTGACTCTGCAGAGACCCCGAGAGTGAGTGTGTAGAGTCACCGAGAGTGAGCGTGCAGAGACCCCGAGTGTGAGTGTGCAGAGACCCTGAGAGTGAGTCTGCAGAGGCGCCGAGAGTGAGTGCGCAGAGACCCCGTGAGTGAGTGTGCAGAGACCCCGAGAGTGTGTGTGCATAGAGCCTGAGTGAGTGTGCACAGACCCCGCGAGAGTGTGTGCATAGACCCTTAGAGTGCGTTTGCAGAGACTCCGAGAGTGAGTGTGCAGAGACCCCGAGAGTGTGCGTGCGGAGACCCTGAGAGAGAGTGTGTAGAGACCCCGAGAGTGAGTGTGCAGAGACCCTGAGAGTGTGCGTGCAGAGACTCCGAGAGAGAGTGTGCAGAGACACCGAGAGTAAGTGTGCAGAGACGACGAGAGTGAGTGTGCAGAGACACGAGAATGAGTCTGCAGATACCCCGAGTGTGTGTGTGCATTCACCCCGAGTGTGATTCTGCAGAATCCCTGAGAGTGAGTGTGCAAAGACACAGAGTGTGTGTGCATTGACCCCGAGAGTGACTCTGCAGAGACCCCGAGAGTGAGTGTGTAGAGACACGGAGAGTGAGTGTGCAGAGACTCCAAGAGTGAGTGTGCAGAGAAACCGAGAGAAAGTGTGCAGAGACCCTGAGAGTGAGTGTGCAGAGACACGAGAATGAGTCTGCAGATACCCCGAGTGTGTGTGTGCATTGGCCCCGAGAGTGATTGTGCAGAGACCCCGAGAGTGTGTGTGCATTTACCCCAAGTGTGATTGAGCAGAGACCCTGAGAGTGAGTCTGCAGAGACCCCGAGAGTGAGTCTGCAGAGACCCTGAGAGTGAGTGTGCGGACACCCAGAGAGAGAGCGTGCGGAGACACCGAGAGTGTGTGTGCATAGACCCCGAGAGAGTGTGCAGAGACCCCGAGAGAGTGTGTGCATAGACCCTGAGAGTGCGTTTGCAGAGACTCCGAGAGTGAGTTTGCAGAGACCCCGAGCGTGTGTGTTCAGAGACCCAGAGAGTGTGTGTGCAGAGACCCTGAGAGAGAGTGTGCGGAGACCCCGAGGGTGAGTGTGCAGTTACCCCAAGTGTGTGTGTGCATTGACCCCGAGATTGATTCTGCAGAAACCCTGAGAGTGAGTGTGCAACGACACCGAGAGTGTGTGTGCATTGACCCCGAGAGAGAGTCTGCAGAGTCCCCGAGAGTGAGTGTGCAGAGATCTCGAGAGTGAGTGTGCAGCGACACCATGAGTGAGTGTGCAGAGACCCCGAGCGTGTGTGTGCAGAGACCGCGAGAGTTAGTGTGCAGAGACCCCGAGAGTTAGTCTGCAGAGACACCGAGAGTGAGTGTGCAGAGACACCGAGAGAAATTGTGCAGGGAAATGGAGAGTGAGTGTGCATTGACCCCGAGAGACAGTGTGCAGAGACACCGTGAGTGAGTGTGCAGAGACCCCAACAGTGTGCGGAGAGACCCCGAAAGTGAGTGTGCAGAGACCCCAAAAGTGAGTCTGCAGAGACCCAGAGAGTGAGTGTGCAGAGACCCCGAGCATGTGTGTTCAGAGACCCAGAGATTGTGTGCGCGGAGACCCTGAGAGAGAGTGTGCGGAGACCACGAGAGAAAGTGTGCAGAGACGACGAGAGTGAGTGTGCAGAGACACGAGAATGAGTCTGCAGATACCCCGAGTGTGTGTGTGCATTCACCCCGAGTGTGATTCTGCAGAATCCCTGAGAGTGAGTGTGCAAAGACACAGAGTGTGTGTGCATTGACCCCGAGAGTGACTCTGCAGAGACCCCGAGAGTGAGTGTGTAGAGACACGGAGAGTGAGTTTGCAGAGACCCCGAGAGTGAGTGTGCAGAGACCCCGAGAGTGTGTGTGCAGAGACTCCAAGAGTGAGTGTGCAGAGAAACCGAGAGAAAGTGTGCAGAGACCCTGAGAGTGAGTGTGCAGAGACACGAGAATGAGTCTGCAGATACCCCGAGTGTGTGTGTGCATTGGCCCCGAGAGTGATTGTGCAGAGACCCCGAGAGTGTGTGTGCATTTACCCCAAGTGTGATTGAGCAGAGACCCTGAGAGTGAGTCTGCAGAGACCCCGAGAGTGAGTGTGTAGAGACACCGAGAGTGTGTGTGCATTTACCCCAAGTGTGATTGAGCAGAGACCCTGAGAGTGAGTCTGCAGAGACCCCGAGAGTGAGTGTGTAGAGACACCGAGAGTGAGTGTGCAGAGACCCCGAGAGTGAGTGTGCGGAGACGCTGAGAGAGAGCGTGCGGAGACACCGAGAGTGTGTGTGCATAGACCCCGAGAGAGTGTGCAGAGACCCCGAGAGAGTGTGTGCATAGACCCTGAGAGTGCGTTTGCAGAGACTCCGAGAGTGCGTGTGCAGAGACCCCGAGCGTGTGTGTTCAGAGACCCAGAGAGTGTGTGTGCGGAGACCCTGAGAGAGAGTGTGCGGAGACCCTGAGAGTGAGTGTGCAGGTACCCCAAGTGTGTGTGTGCATTGACCCCGAGATTGATTCTGCAGAAACCCTGAGAGTGAGTATGCAACGACACCGAGAGTGTGTGTGCATTGACCCCGATAGAGAGTCTGCAGAGTCCCCGAGAGTGAGTGTGCAGAGACGCCGAGAGTGAGTGTGCAGAGACCTCGGGAGTGAGTGTGCAGACACCCCGAGAGAGTGTGTGCATAGACCCTGAGAGTGCGTTTGCAGAGACTCCGAGAGTGAGTTTGCAGAGACCCCGAGCGTGTGTGTTCAGAGACCCAGAGAGTGTGAGTGCGGAGACCCTGAGAGAGAGTGTGCGGAGACCCCGAGGGTGAGTGTGCAGTTACCCCAAGTGTGTGTGTGCATTGACCCCGAGATTGATTCTGCAGAAACCCTGAGAGTGAGTGTGCAACGACACCGAGAGTGTGTGTGCATTGACCCCGAGAGAGAGTCTGCAGAGTCCCCTAGAGTGAGTGTGCAGAGATCTCGAGAGTGAGTGTGCAGCGACACCATGAGTGAGTGTGCAGAGACCCCGAGCGTGTGTGTGCAGAGACCGCGAGAGTTAGTGTGCAGAGACCCCGAGAGTTAGTCTGCAGAGACACCGAGAGTGAGTGTGCAGAAACACCGAGAGAAATTGTGCAGGGAAATGGAGAGTGAGTGTGCATTGACCCTGAGAGACAGTGTGCAGAGACACCGTGAGTGAGTGTGCAGAGATCCCAACAGTGTGCGGAGAGACCCCGAAAGTGAGTGTGCAGAGACCCCAAAAGTGAGTCTGCAGAGACCCAGAGAGTGCGTGTGCGGAGACCCTGAGAGACAGTGTGCGGTGACCCCGAGAGTGAGTGTGCTGGTACCCCGAGAGTTTGTGTGCATTCACACCGAGAGTGATTCTGCAGATACCCTGAGAGTGAGTGTGCAAAGACACCGAGTGTGTGTATGCATTGACCCCGAGAGTGACTCTGCAGAGACCCCGAGAGTGAGTGTGTAGAGTCACCGAGAGTGAGCGTGCAGAGACCCCGAGTGTGAGTGTGCAGAGACCCTGAGAGTGAGTCTGCAGAGGCGCCGAGAGTGAGTGCGCAGAGACCCCGTGAGTGAGTGTGCAGAGACCCCGAGAGTGTGTGTGCATAGAGCCTGAGTGAGTGTGCACAGACCCCGCGAGAGTGTGTGCATAGACCCTTAGAGTGCGTTTGCAGAGACTCCGAGAGTGAGTGTGCAGAGACCCCGAGAGTGTGCGTGCGGAGACCCTGAGAGAGAGTGTGTAGAGACCCCGAGAGTGAGTGTGCAGAGACCCTGAGAGTGTGCGTGCAGAGACTCCGAGAGAGAGTGTGCAGAGACACCGAGAGTAAGTGTGCAGAGACGACGAGAGTGAGTGTGCAGAGACACGAGAATGAGTCTGCAGATACCCCGAGTGTGTGTGTGCATTCACCCCGAGTGTGATTCTGCAGAATCCCTGAGAGTGAGTGTGCAAAGACACAGAGTGTGTGTGCATTGACCCCGAGAGTGACTCTGCAGAGACCCCGAGAGTGAGTGTGTAGAGACACGGAGAGTGAGTGTGCAGAGACTCCAAGAGTGAGTGTGCAGAGAAACCGAGAGAAAGTGTGCAGAGACCCTGAGAGTGAGTGTGCAGAGACACGAGAATGAGTCTGCAGATACCCCGAGTGTGTGTGTGCATTGGCCCCGAGAGTGATTGTGCAGAGACCCCGAGAGTGTGTGTGCATTTACCCCAAGTGTGATTGAGCAGAGACCCTGAGAGTGAGTCTGCAGAGACCCCGAGAGTGAGTCTGCAGAGACCCCGAGAGTGAGTCTGCAGAGACCCTGAGAGTGAGTGTGCGGACACCCAGAGAGAGAGCGTGCGGAGACACCGAGAGTGTGTGTGCATAGACCCCGAGAGAGTGTGCAGAGACCCCGAGAGAGTGTGTGCATAGACCCTGAGAGTGCGTTTGCAGAGACTCCGAGAGTGAGTTTGCAGAGACCCCGAGCGTGTGTGTTCAGAGACCCAGAGAGTGTGTGTGCAGAGACCCTGAGAGAGAGTGTGCGGAGACCCCGAGGGTGAGTGTGCAGTTACCCCAAGTGTGTGTGTGCATTGACCCCGAGATTGATTCTGCAGAAACCCTGAGAGTGAGTGTGCAACGACACCGAGAGTGTGTGTGCATTGACCCCGAGAGAGAGTCTGCAGAGTCCCCGAGAGTGAGTGTGCAGAGATCTCGAGAGTGAGTGTGCAGCGACACCATGAGTGAGTGTGCAGAGACCCCGAGCGTGTGTGTGCAGAGACCGCGAGAGTTAGTGTGCAGAGACCCCGAGAGTTAGTCTGCAGAGACACCGAGAGTGAGTGTGCAGAGACACCGAGAGAAATTGTGCAGGGAAATGGAGAGTGAGTGTGCATTGACCCCGAGAGACAGTGTGCAGAGACACCGTGAGTGAG
The DNA here is from genome assembly GCF_048418815.1 of Hemitrygon akajei. Lineage (NCBI taxonomy): Eukaryota > Metazoa > Chordata > Chondrichthyes > Myliobatiformes > Dasyatidae > Hemitrygon > Hemitrygon akajei. Next base: position 35,245,859 of record NC_133132.1, read on the forward strand.
TGTGCAGAGACCCCAACAGTGTGCGGAGAGACCCCGAAAGTGAGTGTGCAGAGACCCCAAAAGTGAGTCTGCAGAGACCCAGAGAGTGAGTGTGCAGAGACCCCGAGCATGTGTGTTCAGAGACCCAGAGATTGTGTGCGCGGAGACCCTGAGAGAGAGTGTGCGGAGACCACGAGAGAAAGTGTGCAGAGACGACGAGAGTGAGTGTGCAGAGACACGAGAATGAGTCTGCAGATACCCCGAGTGTGTGTGTGCATTCACCCCGAGTGTGATTCTGCAGAATCCCTGAGAGTGAGTGTGCAAAGACACAGAGTGTGTGTGCATTGACCCCGAGAGTGACTCTGCAGAGACCCCGAGAGTGAGTGTGTAGAGACACGGAGAGTGAGTTTGCAGAGACCCCGAGAGTGAGTGTGCAGAGACCCCGAGAGTGTGTGTGCAGAGACTCCAAGAGTGAGTGTGCAGAGAAACCGAGAGAAAGTGTGCAGAGACCCTGAGAGTGAGTGTGCAGAGACACGAGAATGAGTCTGCAGATACCCCGAGTGTGTGTGTGCATTGGCCCCGAGAGTGATTGTGCAGAGACCCCGAGAGTGTGTGTGCATTTACCCCAAGTGTGATTGAGCAGAGACCCTGAGAGTGAGTCTGCAGAGACCCCGAGAGTGAGTGTGTAGAGACACCGAGAGTGTGTGTGCATTTACCCCAAGTGTGATTGAGCAGAGACCCTGAGAGTGAGTCTGCAGAGACCCCGAGAGTGAGTCTGCAGAGACCCCGAGAGTGAGTGTGCAGAGACCCCGAGAGTGAGTGTGCGGAGACGCTGAGAGAGAGCGTGCGGAGACACCGAGAGTGTGTGTGCATAGACCCCGAGAGAGTGTGCAGAGACCCCGAGAGAGTGTGTGCATAGACCCTGAGAGTGCGTTTGCAGAGACTCCGAGAGTGCGTGTGCAGAGACCCCGAGCGTGTGTGTTCAGAGACCCAGAGAGTGTGTGTGCGGAGACCCTGAGAGAGAGTGTGCGGAGACCCTGAGAGTGAGTGTGCAGGTACCCCAAGTGTGTGTGTGCATTGACCCCGAGATTGATTCTGCAGAAACCCTGAGAGTGAGTATGCAACGACACCGAGAGTGTGTGTGCATTGACCCCGATAGAGAGTCTGCAGAGTCCCCGAGAGTGAGTGTGCAGAGACGCCGAGAGTGAGTGTGCAGAGACCTCGGGAGTGAGTGTGCAGACACCCCGAGAGAGTGTGTGCATAGACCCTGAGAGTGCGTTTGCAGAGACTCCGAGAGTGAGTTTGCAGAGACCCCGAGCGTGTGTGTTCAGAGACCCAGAGAGTGTGAGTGCGGAGACCCTGAGAGAGAGTGTGCGGAGACCCCGAGGGTGAGTGTGCAGTTACCCCAAGTGTGTGTGTGCATTGACCCCGAGATTGATTCTGCAGAAACCCTGAGAGTGAGTGTGCAACGACACCGAGAGTGTGTGTGCATTGACCCCGAGAGAGAGTCTGCAGAGTCCCCTAGAGTGAGTGTGCAGAGATCTCGAGAGTGAGTGTGCAGCGACACCATGAGTGAGTGTGCAGAGACCCCGAGCGTGTGTGTGCAGAGACCGCGAGAGTTAGTGTGCAGAGACCCCGAGAGTTAGTCTGCAGAGACACCGAGAGTGAGTGTGCAGAGACACCGAGAGAAATTGTGCAGGGAAATGGAGAGTGAGTGTGCATTGACCCTGAGAGACAGTGTGCAGAGACACCGTGAGTGAGTGTGCAGAGACCCCAACAGTGTGCGGAGAGACCCCGAAAGTGAGTGTGCAGAGACCCCAAAAGTGAGTCTGCAGAGACCCAGAGAGTGCGTGTGCGGAGACCCTGAGAGACAGTGTGCGGTGACCCCGAGAGTGAGTGTGCTGGTACCCCGAGAGTTTGTGTGCATTCACACCGAGAGTGATTCTGCAGATACCCTGAGAGTGAGTGTGCAAAGACACCGAGTGTGTGTATGCATTGACCCCGAGAGTGACTCTGCAGAGACCCCGAGAGTGAGTGTGTAGAGTCACCGAGAGTGAGCGTGCAGAGACCCCGAGTGTGAGTGTGCAGAGACCCTGAGAGTGAGTCTGCAGAGGCGCCGAGAGTGAGTGCGCAGAGACCCCGTGAGTGAGTGTGCAGAGACCCCGAGAGTGTGTGTGCATAGAGCCTGAGTGAGTGTGCACAGACCCCGCGAGAGTGTGTGCATAGACCCTTAGAGTGCGTTTGCAGAGACTCCGAGAGTGAGTGTGCAGAGACCCCGAGAGTGTGCGTGCGGAGACCCTGAGAGAGAGTGTGTAGAGACCCCGAGAGTGAGTGTGCAGAGACCCTGAGAGTGTGCGTGCAGAGACTCCGAGAGAGAGTGTGCAGAGACACCGAGAGTAAGTGTGCAGAGACGACGAGAGTGAGTGTGCAGAGACACGAGAATGAGTCTGCAGATACCCCGAGTGTGTGTGTGCATTCACCCCGAGTGTGATTCTGCAGAATCCCTGAGAGTGAGTGTGCAAAGACACAGAGTGTGTGTGCATTGACCCCGAGAGTGACTCTGCAGAGACCCCGAGAGTGAGTGTGTAGAGACACGGAGAGTGAGTGTGCAGAGACTCCAAGAGTGAGTGTGCAGAGAAACCGAGAGAAAGTGTGCAGAGACCCTGAGAGTGAGTGTGCAGAGACACGAGAATGAGTCTGCAGATACCCCGAGTGTGTGTGTGCATTGGCCCCGAGAGTGATTGTGCAGAGACCCCGAGAGTGTGTGTGCATTTACCCCAAGTGTGATTGAGCAGAGACCCTGAGAGTGAGTCTGCAGAGACCCCGAGAGTGAGTCTGCAGAGACCCCGAGAGTGAGTCTGCAGAGACCCTGAGAGTGAGTGTGCGGACACCCAGAGAGAGAGCGTGCGGAGACACCGAGAGTGTGTGTGCATAGACCCCGAGAGAGTGTGCAGAGACCCCGAGAGAGTGTGTGCATAGACCCTGAGAGTGCGTTTGCAGAGACTCCGAGAGTGAGTTTGCAGAGACCCCGAGCGTGTGTGTTCAGAGACCCAGAGAGTGTGTGTGCAGAGACCCTGAGAGAGAGTGTGCGGAGACCCCGAGGGTGAGTGTGCAGTTACCCCAAGTGTGTGTGTGCATTGACCCCGAGATTGATTCTGCAGAAACCCTGAGAGTGAGTGTGCAACGACACCGAGAGTGTGTGTGCATTGACCCCGAGAGAGAGTCTGCAGAGTCCCCGAGAGTGAGTGTGCAGAGATCTCGAGAGTGAGTGTGCAGCGACACCATGAGTGAGTGTGCAGAGACCCCGAGCGTGTGTGTGCAGAGACCGCGAGAGTTAGTGTGCAGAGACCCCGAGAGTTAGTCTGCAGAGACACCGAGAGTGAGTGTGCAGAGACACCGAGAGAAATTGTGCAGGGAAATGGAGAGTGAGTGTGCATTGACCCCGAGAGACAGTGTGCAGAGACACCGTGAGTGAGTGTGCAGAGACCCCAACAGTGTGCGGAGAGACCCCGAAAGTGAGTGTGCAGAGACCCCAAAAGTGAGTCTGCAGAGACCCAGAGAGTGCGTGTGCGGAGACCCTGAGAGACAGTGTGCGGAGACCCCGAGAGTGAGTGTGCTGGTACCCCGAGAGTTTGTGTGCATTCACACCGAGAGTGATTCTGCAGATACCCTGAGAGTGAGTGTGCAAAGACACCGAGTGTGTGTATGCATTGACCCCGAGAATGACTCTGCAGAGACCCCGAGAGTGAGTGTGTAGAGACACAGAGAGTGAGTGTGCAGAGACCCCAAGTGTGAGTGTGCAGAGACACGAGAATGAGTCTGTAGAGTCACCGAGAGTGAGCGTGCAGAGACCCCGAGTGTGAGTGTGCAGATACCCCGAGAGTGTGTGCAGAGACCACGAGATGAGTGTGCAGGGACCCGGAGTGTGAGTCTGTAGAGTCACCGAGAGTGTGTGTGCATAGAACCCGAGTGAGTGTGCACAGACACCGCGAGTGTGTGTGCATAGACTCTGAGAGTGCGTATGCAGAGACTCCGAGAGTGTGTGTGCAGAGACCCTGAGAGTGAGTCTGCAGAGACCCCGAGAGAGTGTGTGTATAGACCCTGAGAGTGCGTTTGCAGAGACTCCGAGAGTGAGTGTGCGGACACCCAGAGAGAGAGTGTGCGGAGACTCCGAGAGTGTGTGTGCATTGACTCTGTGTGTGAGTCTGCAGAGGCGCCGAGAGTGAGTGTGCAGAGACCCCGAGAGTGAGTGTGCAGAGACCCCGAGCATGTGTGTTCAGAGACCCAGAGATTGTGTGCGCGGAGACCCTGAGAGAGAGTGTGCGGAGACCACGAGAATGAGTGTGCAGAGACCCCTAGAGTGAGTGTGCAGAGACACCGAGAGTTAGTGTGCAGACACCCTGAGACTGAGTGTGCAGGGACCCCGAGAGTGAGTGTGCAGAGACCTCGACAGTGAGTGTGCAGAGACACCGAAAGTGAGTGTGCAGGCACCCTGAGAGTGAGTGTGCAGAGACAACGATAGTGAGTGTGCAGTGACCCTGAGAGTGAGTGTGCAGAGTCCCCGAGAGAGTGTGTGCATAGACCCCGAGAGTGTGTTTGCAGAGACCCCGAGAGTGAGTGTGCAGAGACCACGAGTGTGAGTCTGTAGAGTTACCGAGAGTGAGCGTGCAGAGACCCCGAGAGTTAGTGTGCAGATACCCCGAGAGTGATTGTGCAGACCACGAGAGTGAGTGTGCAGACACCCTGAGACTGAGTGTGCAGGGTCCCCGAGAGTGAGTGTGCAGAGACCCCGACAGTGAGTGTGCAGAGACACCGAAAGTGATTGTGCAGGGACCCTGAGAGTGAGTCTGCAGAGACACCGATAGTGAGTGTGCAGTGACCCTGAGAGTGAGTCTGCAGAGTCACCGATAGTGAGTGTGCAGAGACCCTGAGATTGAGTCTGCAGAGACCCCAAGAGTTAGTGTGCAGATACCCCGAGAGTGATTGTGCAGACCACGAGAGTGAGTGTGCAGACACCCTGAGACTGAGTGTGCAGGGTCCCCGAGAGTGACTGCAGAGACACCGAGAGTGATTGTGCAGAGACCCTAAGAGTAAGTGTGCAGAGACCCCGAGAGTGAGTGTGCAGAGACCCCGAGAGTTAGTGTGCAGAGACCCCAATTGTGAGTGTGCAGAGAACCCGAGACTGAGTCTGTAGAGTCACCGAGAGTGAGTGTGCAGGGACCCTGAGAGTGAGTCTGTAGAGACCCCGATAGTGAGTGTGCGGAGACCCCGAGAGTGAGTGTGCAGAGACACCGAGAGTGTGTGTGCAGATACCCTGAGAGTGAGTGTGCAGACCCCGAGAGTGAGTGTGCAGAGACCCCGAAAGGGAGTGTGCAGAGACACCGAGAGTGAGTGTGCAGACACCCTGAGAGTGAGTGTGCAGATACCCCGAGAGTGTGTGCAGAGACCACGAGATGAGTGTGCAGGGACCCGGAGTGTGAGTCTGTAGAGTCACCGAGAGTGTGTGTGCATAGAACCCGAGTGAGTGTGCACAGACACCGCGAGTGTGTGTGCATAGACTCTGAGAGTGCGTTTGCAGAGACTCCGAGAGTGTGTGTGCAGAGACCCTGAGAGTGAGTCTGCAGAGACCCCGAGAGAGTGTGTGTATAGACCCTGAGAGTGCGTTTGCAGAGACTCCGAGAGTGAGTGTGCGGACACCCAGAGAGAGAGTGTGCGGAGACTCCGAGAGTGTGTGTGCATTGACTCTGTGTGTGAGTCTGCAGAGGCGCCGAGAGTGAGTGTGCAGAGACCCCGAGAGTGAGTGTGCAGAGACCCCGAGCATGTGTGTTCAGAGACCCAGAGATTGTGTGCGCGGAGACCCTGAGAGAGAGTGTGCGGAGACCACGAGAATGAGTGTGCAGAGACCCCTAGAGTGAGTGTGCAGAGACACCGAGAGTTAGTGTGCAGACACCCTGAGACTGAGTGTGCAGGGACCCCGAGAGTGAGTGTGCAGAGACCTCGACAGTGAGTGTGCAGAGACACCGAAAGTGAGTGTGCAGGCACCCTGAGAGTGAGTGTGCAGAGACAACGATAGTGAGTGTGCAGTGACCCTGAGAGTGAGTGTGCAGAGTCCCCGAGAGAGTGTGTGCATAGACCCCGAGAGTGTGTTTGCAGAGACCCCGAGAGTGAGTGTGCAGAGACCACGAGTGTGAGTCTGTAGAGTTACCGAGAGTGAGCGTGCAGAGACCCCGAGAGTTAGTGTGCAGATACCCTGAGAGTGATTGTGCAGACCACGAGAGTGAGTGTGCAGACACCCTGAGACTGAGTGTGCAGGGTCCCCGAGAGTGAGTGTGCAGAGACCCCGACAGTGAGTGTGCAGAGACACCGAAAGTGATTGTGCAGGGACCCTGAGAGTGAGTCTGCAGAGACACCGATAGTGAGTGTGCAGTGACCCTGAGAGTGAGTCTGCAGAGTCACCGATAGTGAGTGTGCAGAGACCCTGAGATTGAGTCTGCAGAGACCCCAAGAGTTAGTGTGCAGATACCCCGAGAGTGATTGTGCAGACCACGAGAGTGAGTGTGCAGACACCCTGAGACTGAGTGTGCAGGGTCCCCGAGAGTGACTGCAGAGACACCGAGAGTGATTGTGCAGAGACCCTAAGAGTAAGTGTGCAGAGACCCCGAGAGTGAGTGTGCAGAGACCCCGAGAGTTAGTGTGCAGAGACCCCAATTGTGAGTGTGCAGAGAACCCGAGATTGAGTCTGTAGAGTCACCGAGAGTGAGTGTGCAGGGACCCTGAGAGTGAGTCTGTAGAGACCCCGATAGTGAGTGTGCGGAGACCCCGAGAGTGAGTGTGCAGAGACACCGAGAGTGTGTGTGCAGATACCCTGAGAGTGAGTGTGCAGACCCCGAGAGTGAGTGTGCAGAGACCCCGAGAGGGAGTGTGCAGAGACACCGAGAGTGAGTGTGCAGACACCCTGAGAGTGAGTGTGCAATGACCCCGGGAGTGAGTGTGCAGAGACCCTGAGAGTGAGTCTGTAGAGTCACCAAGAGTGAGTGTGCAGACCCCGAGAGTCAGTGTGCAGAGACCCCAATTGTGAGTGTGCAGAGACCCCGAGACTGAGTCTGTAGAGTCACCGAGAGTGAGCGTGCAGAGACCCCGAGTGTGAGTGTGCTGATACCCCGAGAGTGAATGTGCAGAGACCCTGAGAGTGAGTCTGTAGAGACCCCGAGAGTGAGTATGCAGAGACCCTGAGAGTGAGTGTGCAGGGACCCTGAGAGTGAGTCTGTAGAGACCCCGAGAGTGAATGTGCAGGGACCCTGAGAGTGAGTCTGTAGAGACCCCGAGAGTGAGTCTGTAGAGACCCTGAGAGTGAGTGTGCAGAGACCCCGAGAGTGAGTGTGCAGAGACACCGAGAGTGTGTGTGAATTGACCCCGAGAGTGAGTGTGCAGATACCCTGAGAGTGAGTGTGCAGACCCCGAGAGTGAGAGTGCAGAGACCCTGAGAGTGAGTCTGTAGAGTCACCAAGAGTGAGTGTGCAGACCACGAGAGTCAGTGTGCAGAGACCCCGAGAGTTAGTCTGTAGAGACCCCGAGAGTGAGTGTGCAGAGACACCGAGAGTGTGTGTGAATTGACCCTGAGAGTGAGCATTCAGAGTCCCCGAGTGTGAGTGTGCAGATACCCCGAGAGTGAGTGTGCAGAGACCCCGAGAGAGAGTGTGCACAGACACCGAGAGTGAGTGTGCAATGACCCCGGGAGTGAGTGTGCAGAGACCCCGGGAGTGAGTGTGCAGAGACCCTGAGAGTGAGTGTGCAATGACCCCGGGAGTGAGTGTGCAGAGACCCTGAGAGTGAGTGTGCAATGACCCCTGGAGTGAGTGTGCAGAGACCCCGAGAGAGAGTGTGCAGAGACACCGAGAGTGAGTGTGCAATGACCCCGGGAGTGAGTGTGCAGAGACCCCGGGAGTGAGTGTGCAGAGACCCTGAGAGTGAGTGTGCAATGACCCCGAGAGTGAGTGTGCAGAGACCCCGGGAGTGAGTGTGCAGAGACCCTGAGAGTGAGTGTGCAGAGACACCGAGAGTGAGTGTGCAATGACCCCGGGAGTGAGTGTGCAGAGACCCTGAGAGTGAGTCTGTAGAGTCACCAAGAGTGAGTGTGCAGACCACGAGAGTCAGTGTGCAGAGACCCCGAGAGTTAGTCTGTGGAGACCCCGAGAGTGAGTGTGCAGAGACCCCGAGAGTGAGTCTGCAGAGACCCCGATAGTGAGTGTGCAGAGACCCTGAGAGTAAGTGTGCAGAGAACCCGAGAGTGAGTCTGCAGCGAGCCTGTGTGTAAGCCCACGGGTACGGAGATAGTTCAGTGCCGAGGCGTGTGTATCTGGTCCAGTTGACCGACGGCTGTAAGGCAACAACTGTTACTAAACCTGTTGACGTTGGACCCAGGACAAGAACGACATGTGAGGGACTAACATCCTTGATGAACTGAAGGCAAAGCAAAATTAACCAGCCAGAATAAGAATTGGCGTTGGAACTTTTTCTTTATTGTCACGTGTACTACCAAGATACAGTGAGTAGCTCGTCCTGTGTACTGTTCATATGGAGCAGAAAAGAACCGAGAATTTCTGCTTCCATTTTATTCTGGGACAGAATTCTGTGTTTTGGGATGAAGTGTTGTTATGGCAAGTTAGCTACTGCAACACACACACACACACACACACACACACACACACACACACACACACACACACACACACACACACACACACACACACACACACACACACACCTCGAGCAGCTCAGCAGGTCAAGCAGCGTCCACGGAGAGGAACGGACAGTCAATGTTTCGGGCCATGACCTTTCATCCTGATCAGCCAGTCCTGCTGACGGGTCTCATTGCCTGATGCTGCCTGACCCGCGCAATTCCTCCAGCACTTTGTGTGTGTCGCTCAAGATTTCCAGCATCTGCAGAATCTCTTGTGTTTATAGTTAGATGAGTAATTGGCACAGAAGGCAGCAGGCTTGTACTTGGAAATAGAACTGCTAGATATTTGACGGCAGACATGAATATAATGGGCCAAAGGACCTTTCTCCACACTGTGTGACTATGAAAGTGTCAACATCCACGCTGATCGGGAATAACGTCTCTTTCTCACTGACGGCCAACACAGGCGCACCTCAATAATGCGTGCATAGCCTACTGCTCTGCTCTCTCTACACTCTGTGACGAGGTACAGCTCAAACGTCATCTACACACTCTCCAGTGACACAGCTGTAGCTGGAAGAGTCTCAGATGGTGATGAGCAGGAGTAGAGGAGTGGGATAGATCAGCTGGTCAAGTAGCACTGCAATAATAACCCAAGACCGAGTAATTGTGGTCTCCTGGTAGGGGGAATTCAGAGAAATCATCGCGGTGTCAGCAGTGGAAAGGGAGAGCCACTTCAGATTCCTGGCTGCCAATGTCTCTGAAGATCTATCCTGGGCCCAGCATATCAATGGAGTTACAAAGAAGCCACGCTAATGGCTATATCTCATCAGGAGTCGGAGGACATTTTGTATGTCGCTAAAGACTCTGGCAAGTTTCTACAGATGTACGGTGGAGAGCATTCTAACAGGCTGCATCACCGTTTGGTGTGGAAGGGCCACAGCACAGGATTGGGAAAAGCTGCAAAAAAACTGTAAACTCAGCCAGCTCCATCGTGAGAGGCTCCCCAGCATTGAGGATATCCCTTCACCCGGGCCGCCCTCTTCTCATTACCACCATTAAGGAGGAAGTATAGGAGCCTGTAGACACACGCAGGGGCGGCTTCTTTTCCTCCAGCACCAGATTTCTGAATAGACAATGAACCCATGAATGCTTCCTCCCGGTTTGCACTTATTTTTGTATATTTTGTGTTGTATCTTATAACAATAACTGCTCTGCTGCTGTAAAACAACAAATTCCATGACTTGTGTCGGTGATAATGAACCTGGTTCTGACTCTGATTTTCGATCTGATTCTGGAAGGTTCTGCAGGACCCACTGGTGTGAGTCAGCTCGTTCCCTCAACTTGCAAGCATCACGTTGGAGGGCTGGAAGTTCTCAGGGCTAGATGTGCTTGAGCAACTAACTAAGAATAATCCATTTATTTTATATGTGTAACCGTGCATGCTAATGGAAATTAATTGACAGCTCTCTCTTCTGTTCGTCCTTTACTTACCCAAGTATTAATAAAGAAAATTAAATCAAGTGAACAGTGAACACTTTGTATTCTATGAGGTTGTTGAAATCAAGGTCTTTAAATGGCAAAAGCATCTGAAATTACAAGTATTCAATTATTGTTTAGCTGTGTAATTAAAATTGTGCTTAACTTGATTAATTTCTTTTAAATCATGCAACCTATCACAATATATTTAATCACCAGACAGTTCAACCAATAACATCACTTACTTTATAATCTTTTTGAGCTATTTACATTATATTTTGTTACAAGGACATGGCGGTGGAACGAACCCAAGTGCTGAACACGGGTACAGAATTGGTGCCAAGGGAATCTTTACCCGGAGTCTTGGTTTTAGTAGGGAATTCAGGAATGATGCTAGACTTAGAACTGATAATCCTGAGAACCATGGAATGAAGTTGCTCATACACAAGTCAACCAACAGACTGGCAGCTCCTCGTTGTGGCCACAGGATTTTTATACTGCATTTGCTGATGGAAAGCAGGTGTTTGTAGTTAGTGGAACCTGGGAATGATTGGGAACTAAACAAAGTGATTGAGGCCCAATTCCTGAGAAAAATAGCCAGGTGCCAGAAGGGACCATGACATATTCGGGTTCAGTTGTGACAAGCACAACACTCATTGGATGTTTGGGACGGATGAGTGACCTGGAAACAGATAATGGATGGATTAATTTAGTCTGATATCTTTGTGTAACTTGTTCAGTCAAGTACCAGCTGAGGAAAGTGGATGATGTGATTTCCAATAAATGCCTTCTGGGAGAAGACATGGAGGATTTCAGTCAGCGTAGGTGGCAGAGAGGAATGGTGGTTAGCGGCTGATGTTTCACGGTGTCGGCTGTAAGATCAGGATTCAATTCTTGCATCGTCTGTAAAGAGTCTGTATGTTTTCCCCGAGACTGAATGGGTTTCCACTGGGTGCTCCAGTTTCCTCCCAATTCCAAAGATACGCAGTTAGGGTCAGTAATTTGTGGGCATGCTATGTTGACGCTGGAAGCATGGAAACAGATGTGGGCTACCCAGCACAACCCTCGCTGATCTGACACGTTTCACTAAGACGAGAAAATCTGCAGATGCTGGAAGTCCAAGCAACACGCAGAAAATGCTGGAGGAACTCAGCAGGCCGGGCAGCACCCATGGAAAAGAGTCAACAGTTGACGATTCAGACTGAGGGCCTCCATCAGGACTGGAAAAAAAGATGAGAAGCCAGAGCAAGAAGGTGGAGGAAGGGGAGGAAGAAGTACAAGATGGCAGGTGATAGGTGAAACTGGGAGAGGGGAGGGGTTGAAGCAAAGAGCTGGGGGGTTGAGTGGTGAAAGAGATACAGGGCTGGAGAAGGGGGAGTCTGACGGGAGAGGGTAGAGGACCATGGAAGAAAGGGAAGGGGGAGGAGCACCAGAGGGAGGTGATGGGCAGGTAAGGAGATAAGGTGAGAGAGGGAAACAGGAATGGGGGAATGGTGAAGAGGGGGCGGGCAGTTACAGGAAGTTCGAGAGGTCGATGCTCATGCCATCAGGTTGAAGGCTACCCAGACAACATGAGTGTGCCCTCACTGTGGCAGTAGAGAAGCCCATTGACTGACATGTTGGAATGGGAATGGGAAATAGAAATGGGTGGCCCCCGGGAAAAAATGCTTTCCCCGGCGGACAGAGCGTAGCTCTCAGTGAAACGGTCTCCCGATCTAATCCGGGTGTAATCGACATACAGGAGGCCATTCCGGGAATACTGGAGACAGTCGATGACCTCGACAGACTCACTGGTGAAGTGTCGCCTCACCTGGAACGACCATTTGGGGCCCTGAATGGTAGTGAGGGAGGAGGGGTAGGGGCAGATGTAGCACTTGTTCCGTTTGCAAGGGTAAGTGCCGGGGGGAGGTCTGTGGGGAGGGACGAGCGGACAAGGGAGTCGCGTAGGGAGCGATCCCTGTGGGAAGCAGAAAGAGGGGGGGTGGGGAGGGAAGGATGCTCAGTGATGGGATCCCATTGGAGATGGTGGAGGATACAGAGAATTATGTGCTGGACACAGAGGTTGGTGGGGTGGTAGATGAGGACAAGAGGAATCCTAACCCTGGTGGCGTGACAGGAGGATGAGGTGAGGGCAGACACGCGTGAAATGAAAGAGATGCGAGTGAGGGCAGTGTTGATGATGGAGGAAGGGAAGGCCCTTTTCTTTGAAGAAGGAGGACATCTCATTAGTTCTGGAATGAAAAGCTTCATTTTGAGAACATTTGTGGTGGAAATGGAGGAACTCAGAGAAGGGGATGGCATTTTTTACTGGTGACAGGGTGGGAAGAGATATAACAATTACAGCACAGAAACAGGCCATCCCAGCCCTTCTAGTCCGTGCCGAACGCTTACTCTCTTATAGTCCAGGCAGTTGTGAGAATCAATGGGTTCATAAGATATATCAATAGATAAACTGTCTCTGGAGATAAAGACAAAGAGATTGAGAAAGGAGAGAGAACTGTCAGAAATGGACCAGGTAAATTTGAGGGCACGGTGGAAGTTGGAGGCAAAGTTGATGAAGCTGACGAGCTCCACTTGGATGCGGTCGTCAATGTAGTGTAGCAAAAGCTGGGAGTGATACTGGTGTAGTCTTGGAACATAAACTGTTCCACGTAGCCGACAGAAAGACAAGAATAGCTGGGACCCGTGCAAGTGCCCATGGCTACACCATTTGTTTGAAGGAAGTGGGAGGAGCTGAAGGAGTAATTGTTGGGAGTGAAGACCAGTTCCGTCAGATGGAGAGAGCAGTGGTGGAGGGGAAATGGTTGGGTCTGGTGTCCAGAAGGGGCTTCTTCATGGGGGATGGAGGTGTATAGGGACTGGACATCCATGGTGAAAATGAGACGACTGGGGCAAGGGAACTTGAAGTCATTGAAAAGATTCAAAGCATGTGAAGTGCCATGCTCAGGAAGAGACTGAACTGGGGGGGAGGGGGGATAAAACTGAGTCGAGGTATAAGTTCAGTGGGGCAGGAACAAACAGAAACAGTGGGTCTACCTGGCCAGGCAGGTTTATGGATCTTGGGTAGGAGCTAGAAACAGGAAGTGCAGGGTAAGAAACTATGAGGTTGGTGGCAGTGGATGGGAGATCCCCAGAGTTAATAAGGTCAGTGATGGTATGGGCGACAATGGCCTGGTGCTCCTTAGTGGGATCCTGTTCAAGGAGGGATCTAAGAGGAGGTTTCTGAGAGTTGTCACCTGGCTTCAGTAAGGTAGAAGTCAGTCCTCCAGACTACCAAAGCACCACCCCCCCCCCCATTTTCTGCGGGTTTGATGGTGAGGTTAGGATTAGCGCGGAGGGAGTGTAGAGCCCAGTGCTCCTTAGGAGTGAGGTTGGAATTGGAGGGAGGAGTGTTGAAGTCGAGACGGTTGATGTACCATCGGCAGTTAGCAATGAAAAGATCCGGAGCTGAGCGGGGTGTCCAGGAAGAGCAGCAGGGCTGAAGACAGGAGTAGGGGTCATCGGTGCAGGGTGGGGAGTCCTTGCCAAAGAAATAGGCACAGAAACGGAGGCGGCTGAAGAAGAAGTCAACATTGTGGCGGGCACGGAGTTCACTGGGGTGTGGGCACAGGGGGACAAACATGAGGCTCTTACTGAGGGCAGAATGTTCTACCTCACAGAGGGGAAGGTTGGAGTGAATGGTGAAGACCGGGTACCGAAGAGAGCCGGGATCAGGGGGGGGGGCGGGGGCAGAATGTTCTACCTCACAGAGGGGAAGGTTGGAGTGAATGGTGAAGACCGGGTACCGAAGAGAGCCGGGATCAGAGCGGGGGGGAAGGGGTGGTGTCTGAAGAGAGGGGAGGGTTGGGGTTTTGAGGGAAGATGCGGACAAAAATAGAATCTCTGAGGACCCAAGAGCTGACGGGGGGACCTGAGAGACATGGGATTGCAGAGTGGTGGTGGGGGGCAGGGAGATGGGGGGATCTACAGGCAGCGCATAAAGTCTCAGCCTGGAGGTGCTGTCGGTCTGGAGTTGGTGTTGGAAGTTGCGCAATTGGCACTTTGGAGGTGTCCGAGGTCATTGGAATCCTCAATGACGGCGGTGGATTCCGGGTTTTGAACCTGCTCCGGATCGTTGGGACCAACAAGGTCGGCAGCAGGGATCGCGGTCTGGGGACATGGGCGGCTCCCTGTGTTGGAGACGGTATCCTCTGTAGTCTGTAGATGGGCGATCGTGTGACCCTTGCTGGACGTGAGAAGAGTGAAGAACCCCCAAATGAAAGTGTGGATACTGTGGAGGACAAAGTATCGCATTTCGCCATATGTTTCAATGTGCATCCGACAAATAAAGCAAATCTCTCTATCTTTAATTGCAAATTCTCCATTGGAGACTTTTGACCATTGCTGCCAGCTCCACAAGAGTTCTCTTCTCACAGCTGCAACCGAGCAGGAGGTGCAGGAGGAGCCTTAGGCCCCACTTATTACCCCTCAGCCATCAGGGGGCTGAACCAGTGTGGACAACATCACTCACCTCAACGGTGAGCTGATTCCACAAGCTATGGACTCACTTTCAAGGACTCTACAGCTCAAGTTCTCAGTATTATTTATTTTTGTTCTTATTTGATTTTTTTGTATTTGCGCAGTTCATCTTACACATTGGTTCATTGTCTGTAGTTTTTCATTGATTCTGCTGTTTTTCTTTGTTCTATTGTGAATGCCAGCAAGAAAATAAATCTCAGGATAGTATACGGCGACAATAAATGTACTTTGAACTTTGAAGAGGCATAAGAGTATCAGTGTGGCCTAGCAAGACACGCGCCAGGGCTGAGATTCATCCTGGAGACAGCGTTCGCAGGTCTGCATTCTTCATACAGTGATTGTTTCGCCTACTGCAGCTGACCATTCACAGTATCTTGTATCAACTTCCGATGCTGATACTGAGCAGGAAGGTCCTTTTTAAGATGCTGGTCCTGTCATGTCCTTGATAAACCACGGTATGCCATTTCAAAAATAGAATTTAATGGGTTGTGATTTAAGTTGACTCCATCATGGGCACTAGCCTGCCCACCATTGAGGGGATTTGGCACATCAGAAAAGACTCTAGCAAATTTCGACAGATGTACCGTAGAGAGTATGCTGACTGGTTGCACCACTGTCTGATATGGAGGGGCCAGTGCACAGGATCAGTTAAAGCTGCAGAGGGTTGTAAACTCAACCAGCTCCATTGTGGGCTCCAGCCTCCCCAGCATCGAGGACACTTTCAAAAGGCGGTACCTCAAAATAAATCTGATTCTGACTCCATCTTTCTCCCAGAGGAGGGGGTTCAAAACCTTTTTTATGCCAAGGACCCCTGCCATTAACTGAAGGGACCGTGGACCCCAGTTTTGGAACTTCAGGAACAGTTACTACTTCCTGAGGTTCCTGAGTCAGAGTGGATAACTTCACTCTTTCAGCCCAACACTGAACTGATTCCACAACATCTGGACTCACTTTCAAGGACTCTATGACTCATGTTCTGTCATGGGGCCGTGGAGACTGAACCCAAATGCAGGACACAGACACTGAAGTACTAGGAACAGGATGGGACAAAACTAAAGGACGGGACAAGTCGCAGACCAGGCTAGGGAAGCAGGACCAGGATGTAGGACTGGGGACAAGGAGCCTGGGCATGGACTCCGAGCCCGAGACTGGACAAGGACCCAGAACCTGGGTCTTGACTTGGGCTCGGACCCCAAACCAGGCGAAGTTGTGATGAGGCCTGGGTTCTTGGAGCTGGAGGCTTGAGACTGGGGTCTTGAGGCTTGTATAACTCGGAGGCTGGATCTTGGAGGCAGATAGGAACTGTACATCAACATAGAGCCGGGACTTCTCCTTCGACAAGCCGAGACTCAACTTTCACTCCACACCAAGGTGGGGCAGGTCCATCCGTCAGGTAACGGCAGAACAGCCTGACTTACCCCACGGAGGCAAAGACAAGTCAAGACTGATTCCTCCCGTAGGGCAATGGCAGGACAGCCCGACTTACCCCACGGGCCAAGGACAGGAAGAGACAAGCACCAAAGAACGACAGACAGTTCCACCTCTGCATCGGGGTTGTTCCGAGTCACAGTTACAGCCAGCAACCTTGGCTGGCTATGGAAACAACTGGATCCTAGCTCGGAGAGGCTGACGGCCACCCAGCTGGCCCGGGAAACGGCCGAATTCCTACCGCAATGACAGCTCCAACTACTGACAGCAAGGCTCCCAGAAGCAATGGTTCTCCCACGCGGCCTAAAGATGGCAAGTGGCTGTTCTAGCTTTCCACCGGCCATTCACCCCCAGGGAATCTTGACAAGACAACCCTCCTCCACACTCAATCCCAGAGCCACTTATATTCCCAGCCCCAAGATGAGCATCAGGTGCTTATGGTTAAGTCCAACTGAAACAAGGGACAGCCGGAGGACCCGGAGTCCGGAGTCTGCGGACCGGACCGTGAACCGGAATGCGGACTTCAGACCGGACCATGACATGTTCTCAATATTTATTGTTTATTACTTTATTATTATTATTTTCTTTTTTTTCTCTTTTGATTTTGCACAATTTGTTGTCTTTTGCTGATTGGTTGTTTGACTGTCTCTGTGTGCAGTCTTGCGTTTCTTTGAATACCCGCAAGAAAATGAATTTCAAGGTAATTTATATGCACTTGGGTAATAAATTTACTTTGAACTTTTAACTTTGATAAGCCATAGTGTGCCGCTTGAGAAATAGAGAATATCGCTGTTATTTTATTGCGATATGCGTTAAAGACTGCAGGCAGTGCTTATCGCCGCTGAGAGGTGACAGAGTGTCTACGTGACTGGAGTTGTGTTCTCCCACTGCCAGACCCTTGCTTGATCTTTCGTAAAACAGGTAACAATGAAGAGCTGAGAATATTAAAAATAACAGGCCTGATCGTACACAGAGTCAGTGAGTGACTATTTTTAGTCAGAGAGTCCACTGCAAATCCGACACAAGCAGAGAATTCCACTAGGTCAGGTGTAATTCCTCATAACTTCCTCCTTGATGTACACTCAACTTCACAGCTTTTAGTCACCAATAGCATAACTTTGGGTGAGAATACTTGAAGCCAGCCTCAAGATAGAGGGACGTTCACTTAGAACAGTGATAAGGAGGAACTTCTTTAGCTGGATTTCGGTGAACTTGCGGAATTCATTGCTGTGAAGACCGAGTTACTGGGTATATTTACAATGGAAAATGACAGGTGTCAAAGGTTACAGGGAGAAGGCAGGAGAAGGGGGTTGAGAGGGATAATAAATCAGCCATGATGGAATGGCAGAGAAGACTCGATGGGCTGAATGGCCTAATTCTGCTCCCAGGTCTTATGTTCTTATGGTCTTAATCTTTCCCGGATGGATACTCAATTTGGGGAATTTTTGTGCACTAATAGCATAATTTTGGATGAGAATACTTGAAGCTGGACTTGGACTAGGAATGATGACATCTGTTTTTATTCTGTGGATAAGTGAATATGAATGAGGATGAAAATCAGGTTTATTATCACTTATATATTGTGAAACTTGTTTTGCAGCAGCAGTGCAATGCAACGCTCACTGTCAGGGACTCTACAACCCATGCTCTCTATTATTTATTTACTATTTATTATTATTATTATTTGCTTTCTCTGTATTTGCACTGTTTGTCTCCTGTTGCACATTGGCCGTGGGTCAGTATTTGTTTGTGTGTAGTTTTTCATTGATCCTATTGTATTTCCTTGTTCTACTGTGAATGCCCGCAAGAAAATGAATCTCAGGGTAGTATATAGTGACGTATACAAAATTCGGTAATAAATTTATTTTGAACTTTGAATAAAATTACTATAAGTTACAATAAGAAATGTATGAAGGTAAGTAGGTAGTGCAAAAAAGACAGAAAAATAGTGAAGCTGTGTTCACGGGTTCACAGCCCGCTCAGAAATCTGATGGTAGTGGGGAAGAGGGTTTTCCCTGAAACATTCCTAAAAATGTGACCAGAACATACATTTAAGTAGCCATTTCTGTTTACTTAGCACTGGATAAAACAAATGCTAATGTCAATCACAGGAACATGATAAAACAGAAGTTGAAAGCAGAGCCACCTACAACACTTGCTGCACAGCTTACAGATGTCTGACTCATTGCCAACGTTATGTCAGATTATTCTGTACAGTTATCAGACTAATAAGAAAAGATACGACATTCTTGACCTGTAGCTGATATTAGCACTTTGTCAACAGTAGTTACTTGAAAGGCCGAGACAGAGCGGATGTGGAGAGGATGTTGCCTATAGTGGGGGAGATAAAGGGACATCCATTTAGAACAGAGATGTGGAGGAATTTCTTTAGCCAGTGGGTGGTGAGTTTATGAAATTCATTGCCACAGACGGCTGTGGGGTCAAGGTCATTGATTATATTTAAAATGGAGGTCGGTATGTTCTTGATTAGTCAGGGAGTCAAATGTAATGGGGAGAAGGCGGGAGAATGGGTTTGAGAGGGATAATAAACCAGAATTGTAGGGTTGGCTCGATGGGTTGAATGGCCTAATTCTGCTCAGATGTCCCATGCGATTATGGTTTTATGAACGAATGGTGGAGCAGATGTGATGGGCAGCATGGCAAAATTCTGCCCAATGTCTGATGGTCTAATCCATCGGTGCAATTATGTGACAGCAAGTGTGAGTCTGTCACTACACACGTCAACAGAAAACACATCAGAATGGTAAATCCTAAGTAATATGAACCATAAATGTTAGTGCATCTTGATACCAACTGCATACTGATAGTCACAAGAAAATACTTACATCTGAAGACTTCCAAGTTTCCTGACCCAGCTTTTTTGAACTACACTCCTAAACTGTGGAGTTCCATATCTTAAACTATAAGGGTTGCAGTTTCAGTTGACACTTTTAAACACCAACTCAAAATATATTTATTTAACTTTACTTTTAGCTAACATCTTTTTGTCTTTTATCTTTATGTTACCTTTATTTTTTATTTTATTTTCATGTTTGCACTTTATCCGATCGTAAAGCGCTTTTATTGATGCTTTAAGGTTGTTATAGCCGGGGTTGGTAATGGGGACAAATCTCCCACTATCCATTAAATGCTCCCAATGAATGGGTCTGATATAGACTGTCTCCTGGCCCTTATGTCTGCGTTAGCTACTAAGCTCTACTGATCGGAGAAGGGGCACCTTAAGACCAGTCACTTCAGGCAGACCTGGCGTGTCAGCCGTGCTCAGCAGCTCATCTGGAAGAAGGAAAACTCTGATCTCAAACCCCCACTCCCTTGCAGCTAGACCCACTCACGCAGAAAGCTCTGGGAGTAAACCCCGATGAAAAATCCGGAGCTGGAGTCCCTAAGGCCGTTCTACATTGAGTTCAGCCAATGTGATGCTGCTGGTGCCAAACTCTGTCGGTCTCTGCCGTTCCTTTGGGGTCATCAGCTGCGTGGAGAGGGAGAGCTCGCCACATGGGAAACAGCTTGCTCTCCATAGCGTACTGACCAGGCTTGCGTACCAGCTTGAGTATCACATAAACAGCTAGGACATAACATCCATGGTCAAACCCAACCAATGGAGGGCCTGAAAACATTTCGAACACTTTCATCGTCTATGAAAAATGTTCCAGAAATAAGTCATTATTATTATTATTATTATTTTTATTTTTTCTCAGCTCAACCTGAGTTACAGGCAGAGTCGAGCACACTCATTTGTCAATTGCTAGGAACTTACAGACTCTCTAATAGTGTTTAATATTTCTGGATTTCCAGAGATTTACATAGCTTTTGTTGTGTAGGCCTAATTGTTTAATGCTATTGTGCAGTGCCCTTGGGATGACACCAGTTGTAGCTATTACTACTGGGACAATATATACCTTGTTCATGTTCCAAAGTCTTTTAATTCAGCATATTTCTGGAGTTTTTTACTTATTGATTTCTGTACGTTATGTGTGTTTGGAATAGCTATATCTATTAAGCAAGTTGTTCTTGCTTGTTTATTCTGTTTTATCATCTCCAGATGGTTATTATGGATTGTCCTAGTTGTAATATAAGTTATGGTATTCTGATTCTAAAACTGGATCAGGCTTGTAGTTATAGTATGGTATGGTGTCATTCCTGAGTTTGTATTTCAAAGCAAGATTTTGGTGAATGATGTTTGTCAATTGATAGTAAGTAATCAGACTGAGTTAAACTCCTGCAGGATCCTGTAATGTGATGGATTGTTTCTGATTATTATTGTTGTTGTTGTTGTTATTATTATTATTATTATTATTATTATTATTATTATTATTATTATTATTATTATTATTATTATTATTATTATTATTATTATTATTATTATGTCACTAAAGCATTTGGAAAGTGCCTGGGAATCTTTGGGTTTCTCATGGAACAAGGAAAAGCTGTGCTTTTCCACATGGCCTGTCTGTCCCTTTTGATTATGAAATGTTCTTGATTAAGAGGAGTGAAACGTTTATCTACTTTTAGATTTTGTCGCAAAAGAAATAATTAATAACTTGAAAATCACATATAGAAATCTGGTCTTCCTATGGACGCTATATAAATAAAATTCCAAAAGTAAGGACTCAGCTTGGGTAGGGCAAACCTATCAAATGATTAAACAGTACAGATCACTGGGTGCCCAAAATTACTACTGTTTTTGATATTTTAGTTCCATTGAAGGAACCCAACCCAACTCTAATCTGTAAATTTAAACTTGTCTTTACATCAATGACTTTCTTTTTTTTACTGTGAATGCCTTCAAGAAAATGAACTCCAGGGTAGTATACTTTGATCATGAATTTACTTTGACTCTGACTCTCAGTAAGAGTTATTTACCCTTGTGTATTATTGAATGATAAGTCAGATTATTAGTTTTTTTGTATTTGCACAGTTAGTCTTCTTTTGCACATTGGTTATTTGTCAGTTTTTGTCTGCTTATGTAGTGTTTTTTCATGAATTCCATTTTCCTCTAAGTGCTTGCGAGAAAATGTGGCTCAAGGTAAAAGATGGTAATATATGCTGTAAATACAGCCTTTGACAATAAACCTACTTTGACTGGTCCATTTCTTTTCACAAATGCCACCTGACCCGGCGAGTTTCTCTGACATTCTGCTTGTTGCTTCAGATTTACAGCGCCTACTATCCCTTGTACCTCCATTTTGGCGGCAAAGTAGCGTTACATCTAGCAAAAGGCTCAACAGCACTAGAGATCAGGTTTCAGCTCCAGCTGCTGTCTGTATGGGGTTTATATGTGACCATGTGGGTTTCCTCCAGATGCTCTGGTTTCCTCCAACATTCTGAAGATGTACGGGTTAGGGTTAGTAAGTTGTGGGCATGTTATGTAGGCGCATCCTCAGATTGTGTTGGTCAATGATGCAAAACAACCGCTTTCACTATCGATGTTTTGATGTACATGTAACAAATTCTGCTCATCTAAAAAAACCTATTTTATTGCAAGAAACTTTCCTGTTTCTGTCATATTTGCATATACAGATTCCTGAATTTTCTCCTGGAAGTTCTGCAGGTATGGAATTGCCACAACAGGTCTTAGTCTCAATGGCTCTTCGTCTGGACCCATGTCAGGATGCTGTTCATTGACTATAGCTTAGCATTTAACATCATCATTCCCACAGTCCTGATTGAGAAGCTATAGAAACTGGGTCTCCGTACCTCCCTCTGCAACTGGATCCTCAGCTTCCTAACTGGAAGATCACAATCTGTGTGGAATGGCAATAATATCTCCTCCTCATGACAACCACACTGGCGTAACTTAGTGGTATGTGCTTTGCCCACTGCTCTTCTCTCTCTATACCCATGAATGCGTGGCTAGGCAATGCTCAAATGCCATCTATAAGTTTGCTGATGATACAACCATTGTTGGTAGAATCTCAGATGGAGATGAGAGGGCGTACAGGATCGAGATATACCAGCCAGCTGAGGGGTGTCGCAGCAACAACCTTGCTCTCAGTATCAGTAAGACGAAAGAACTGAATGTGGACTTCAGGAAGGGTAAGATGAAGGAACACATACCAATCCTCACAGAGGGATCAGAAGTGGAGAGAATGAGCAGTTTCAAGATCCTGGGTGTCAAGATCTCTAAGGATCTAATCTGGTCTCAGCATATCAATGCAGTTATAATTAAGGCAAAACAGCAGCTATATGTCATTAGGAGTTTGAAGAGATTTGGTTTGTCACCTAAAACACTCAAAAACTTCTATAGGGGTATCATGGAGAGCATTCTGACGGGAGGCATCATTGTCTGGTATGAGGGGTTAGGGGGCTGGGGGGTTGGCTACTGCACAGGACCGAAAGAAGCTACAGAAAGTTGTAAAGTTAATCAGCTCCATCTTGGGTACTGGCCTCCATAGTATCCAAGTCATTTTTAAGGAGCTGTGCCTCAGAAAGGTGACGTCCATTATTAGGACCCCCCATCACCTAGGCCATGTCCCTTTCTCATTGTTGCCATCAGGAAGGAGGTGCAGAAGCCTGAAGGCACACACTCAATGATTCAGGAATAGCTTCTTCCCCTCTGCCATCCGATTCCTAAATGGGCACTGAACCCATGAACACTAGCTCACTGTTTTAAATATATTATTTCTGTTTTGCACTCTTCTTAATCTAACTATTTAATATACATATACCTGTAAATAATTACTGTAAATGATTTACATATGTACTTTTTTCCTTTCTATATTATCATGCATTGCATTGAACTGCAGCTGCTGAGTTAACGAATTTCATGATACATGCCGGTGATAATAAACCTGATTCTGAATTACGTGAAAGTGGAATCTTCATGTTTTCAATTCCCACTGAGATCACACTTCTGTTGGGACTATTAATTCACAATGGAGGCTTTCAGCATGCGTAAGACATTAATGGTTGTTCTGTGCCATGTAATGAATTTATTAGCTTATTCTCCAACATACGACATTCATTTTTTATTTCTTTCTAAACCAGCAGGATATTCCTGTTGGGGTTACATGCATGCTGTTAGAAATCTCTTGATTTACGGTCTGAGTCAGTTCTGAGATAAGCAAGTACATGTTTTACTGCAAACGTTAATCAAAGTAACGAATACCAGAGCAACACATACAAAATGCCAGAGGAACTTGGCCAGTCAGGCAGCAAATATGGGAATGAATGAGGTTTCAGGCCAGGACCCTTCCTCAGGACTGGAAAGGAAGGGGGCGGGGCAGATGCCAGAATAAGAAGCTGGGGAGAGGGGAAGGGAAAACAGCACAAGCTGGGAGGTGATATCTGAAGCCAGGTGAATGGGGGAGTGGGAGAGGGAGAGATGAAGTAAGAAGGGAGAGGTGATAGGTGGAAAAGGCAAAAGGCTGGAGAAGAAAGAATCTGATAGGAGAAAGAGGAGGAGGAGGACGGGGTATGAGGGGACATGATAGGCACGTTGATGCACCATCAATAACTCTCGGAGACGTGAGGCGAGATATAGGCTTTTATTGGCTGGAAGAAAGAACAAGCAGCAATTGACCACCACGCTACATCCTGGAGACTGAGGCCGGGCTCAGTTTCCAATCGCCTTTATACCGGGGTCTGTGGGAGGAGCCACAGTCAGTAGGAGGAGCCACAGGAGCAGGTATATGTAGTTCACCACACACGTGAGGAGAAAAGATCAGAGGCCAGAGTGGGGAAATGAAGAAGAGGGAAGGGGAGGAGGGAAAATTACAGAAAGTTGGAGAAATTGATGTTCGTGCCATCAGTTTGGAGACTACCGAGACGGAATATGAGATGTTGCTCCTCCAGCCTGAGAGTGGCCTCATCGCGGCAGTGGAGGAGGCCGTAGACCGACACATAACTCATACCAGGGGTTTGTTCTGAATCAACTCACAACACAAACCTTCAATGGGTGTTACTTTGCTATAACCGATTTCAAGTTCAAGCTTAATTGTCATTCAACCATACGAAACAGCATCCCTCTGCGGCCATGATGCAAAATGCAGTACCAACAATATACAATAAACAGTATAGCCCAAGACCCTGAGTGTCATGGCCAGTAGATTGATGGCGGATAGATGTTGGCCTGAAGCCACGTTTCTGCAAGTACAACCAGGCAGCAGTTCCTCATCTCGCGCAAGTGCAGCCGTAGATGATGCAGTCCAGCTTGTCTTCCATCGACAATGAAAGTTCCTCATTCCATTTAATCTCACAGTCCACAGAGATGCTTCTCCTTGTATTATTAATGGAATCTCCTTGATATTCACGTTTCAAACAGCAATGTAACTAATGGAATATAATTACTGGAATAAAGAATGCTGATTAGGCCTGGAGTTCAAGGTTCTGTCAGCAGTGAGCCTGGGTCAACACCGAATATTGAAACCCGAATGTCGAACTTCAAAAGGCAATGCCTCAAAAAGGAACCTATCATTAAGGACCCCCATTACCCAGGACGTGTCTCAAAGTTCAAATTCAAAGTAAATTTATTGTCAAAGTACATATATGTCACTCTGGGAATAATTTTTTTGTGGACAATCACAGAGAATACAAGGAACACAATAAAATCTATGAAAGCCCCACCCAGTAAGACGAACAATAATCAATGTGCAAAAGACGAAGATCTGCAATTACAAAACATGAGAGAAAAATAATAATAAATAAATAAGCAACAACTATCGAGAAAATGAGTTGTAGAGTCCTTGAAAGTGAGTCCACGGGTTGTGGGAAGTGATAGGGCAAATGAAGTAGGGCATCTGGTTCACGAGCTTGTTGGTTGAGGGGTATTAACTATTCCTGAACCTGGTGGTGTGGGTCCTGAGGCTCCTGTGTTTTCTTCCTGATGACAGCAGCGAGTAGAGAGCATGGCCTGAATGATGGGTGGCCTTGATGATGGATGCTGGTTTCCTGCAACAGCGCTCCGTGTAGATGTGCTCAATGGTGGGGTTGGGAGGGTGGGGGTTTACTCATCCCAAAGGAGAAGTATTCTAAAGGTGTAATGAGGCAACCGTGGCTGACAAGAGAAGTCAAAGCCAACATAAAAGCCAAAGAGAGAGAAAAATTAGTGGGAAGTTAGCAGATTGGGAAGGTTTTAAAAACCAACAGAAGGCAACTAAAAAAGAAGGAAAAGATGGAATCCAAAAGTAAGCTAGCCAAAGAGGATGCTGAAATTTTCTTCAGATATATAAAGTGTTAAGGAGAGATGGGAGTGGATATCGGACCACTGGAGACTGATGCTGGAGAGGTAATAATGGGGGACAAGGAAATGGTGGATGGGCTAAATGGAGGCACTTAATAAAATAGGCCGTAACAGCGTGGTTTCCTTAAAAGAAAATCGTGCATGACAAATATGTTGCAATTCTTTGAAGAAGTAACAAGCAGGATGTTCAAAGGAGAATTGGTGGATGTTGTGTACTTGGATTTTCAGAAGGCCTTTGACAAGGTGCCACATGTGAGGCTGCTTAACAAACTATGAACCCATGGTATTACAGGACAGATACTAGCATGGATAGAGCATTGGCTGATTGGCAGGAAGCAAAGAGTGGGAATAAAGGGTGCCTTTTCTAACTGGCTGCCAGTGACTAGTGGGGTTCCACAGGGGTCTGAGTTAGGACCGCCTTTTTTATGTTTTATATCAGTGATTTGGATGAAGCAATTGATGGCTTTGTGGCCAAGTTTGTAAATGATATGAAGATAGGGGGAGGGAAAGGTAGTTTTGAGGAAGTAGAGAGGCTACAGAAGGACTTAAACAGATTAGGAGAATGGGCAAATAAGTGGCAAATGGAAAGCAGTGTCGGGAAGTGTATGGTTATGCACTTTGGCAGAAGAAATAAAAGTTTAGATTATTTTCTAAATGGAGGGGAAATTCAAAAATCTGTGGTGCAAAGGGATTTGGGAGTCCTCTTGCAGGATTCCATAAAGTTTAGTTTACAGGTTGAGTCGATGGTGAAGAAAGCAAATGATGTATGATTTATTTAAAGAGGACTAGAATATAAAAGAAAGCATGTCATGTTGAGGTCTTACAAAGCACTGGTGAGCTTTCACTTGGAGTATTGTGAGCAGTTTCGGGCCCCTTTATCTCAGAAAGGATGTGCTGACATTGGAGAATTTTTAAAGGAGAATGATTCCGGGATTGAAGGCTTGTCATATGAGGTGCCTTTGATGGCTCTGGGTCTCTGCTCATTGGAATGCAGAAAAATGTGGGGGGATTTCATTGAGACCTATTGAATATTGAAAGGACTCGATAGAGTGGATATGGAGAGAATGTTTCCTATGGTGGGGCAATCTCAGACCAGAGGACACAGCTTCAAAGTAGAAGGACATCAATTTAGAACTGAGCTGCGAAGAATTTTTTTAACCGGAGAATGGTGAATCTGTGGAATTCAATGCTACAGGGTACTGTGGAGGCCATGTCATTGGGTATATTTAATGCAGAGGTTGATAGATTCTTGATAAGTCAGGGCATGAGGGGATACAGGGAGAAGGCAGGAGATTGGGGCTGGCAGGCAAAATGGATCAGCCATGATGAAATAGTGGAGGAAACTCGATGGGCCAAATGGCTTAAATCTGCTCCTATATTTTATGGTCTTTTGATGGACTGGAATAGTGAAAAATCCACTATTTTTATTGTCTTTTCCATTCAAGGGCGGTAGTGGTTCCATACCAGGCTGTGGTGCAACCAGTCAATATACGCTACATCGCACATCAATGGAAGTTTGTCAAGTTTTAGATGACTTGCTGAATCTTCACAAACCTCTAAGAAAGTAGAGGTGCCGCTGTGTATATGTATTTATTATTGCTCTGTTCAAGTGCTTCAAGATGAGAAATTTCATGACATTTGCCAGTGATGTTAACCCTGATTCTGATTCGATTGAAGCCCAATAGCCAAAGCCCTGGATCTATGAATCTGAGGTCTACTGAAGGCCCTGGAGGCCTGGAGGCCTATCCAGCGGATGGAGGGAATGTCATCATCAAGACAGTACCTGGACAAAAATAATGCAACATTTTGTGGGCATCATAAATTCAAGGTATGGGGGGTAAATTCTGGATTACATTCAAAATGTGTTGAAAGTAACATATTGTTGTAGGCCATTGTAAAGACAAGAGATTCTGCAGCGGCTGAAAATTCAGAGCAATGCACCCAAAATGCTGGAGGAACTTAAAGGTCAGGCAGCATCTATAGAAATGAACTAACAGCCTATGTTTCAGGCCGAGCCCCTTCATCAGGACTGGAAAGGAAGGGGGAAGATATCAGAATAAGAAAGTGGGTGGGGGAAGGGGTACAAGCTAGAAGGTGATTGGTGAAGCCAAAGTGGATAAGGAAGCGGGGGATGAACTAAGAAGCTGGGAGGTGAAAGGTGGTAAAGGTAAAGGGCAGGAGAGAAGAAATCCGATAGGAGAGGGGAGTGGATAACGTGAGAAGGAGGAGGGACACCAAATGGATGGTGATAGATGGGTGAGGAGAAGAGAAAAGGCAAGGGGGATAAGAGGTCATGGTAAGTTTTAGAAGCATGTTTACAATTCAGGAAATGTATAGTATTAGGATACAAACACAAACTACTAGAAATGCTCTGCAGGTCGGCTAACATCAGTTTACAACCAACACATTTGGAGGATGTGCTGAGGGGCAGCCCACAAGAGTTGCCACACTTTCTCGGTATTGGGACCATAGCTGTTTACGATTTACATCAATGATTTAGGTGAAGGCATTGAGAATAACATCAGCAAGTTTGCTGATGATACTAAGCTGGGTGGCAGTGTGACATGTGATGAGGATGTTAGGAGAATTCAGGGTGACTTGGATAGGCTGGGTGAGTGGGCAGATACTTGGCAGATGACGTTTAATGTGAATAAGTGTGAGGTTATCCACTTTGGGAGTAAGAGCAGGAAGGCAGATTATTATCTGAATGGTGTAGAGTTAGGTAAGGGAGAAATACAAAGAGATCTAGGAGTCCTTGTTCATCAATCACTGAAGGTGAATGAGCAAGTGCAGCAGGCAGTGAAGAAGGTTAATGGAATGTTGGCCTTTATTACAAAGGGAATTGAGTACAAGAGCAAGGAAATCCTTTTGCATTTGTACAGGGCCCTGGTGAGACCACACCTGGAGTATTTGGTCTCCAGGGTTAAGGAAGGACATCCTGGCTGTAGAGGAAGTGCAGCGTAGATTCACAAGGTTAATTCCTGGGATGTCTGGACTGTCTTACGCAGAGAGGTTAGAGAGACTGGGCTTGTACACGCTGGAATTAAGGAGATTGAGAGGGGATCTGATTGCAACATGTAAGATTATTAAGGGATTGGACAAGATAGAGGCAGGAAATATGTTCCAGATGCTGGGAGAGTCCAGTACCAGAGGGCATGGTTTGAGAATAAATGGTAGGTCATTTAGGACAGAGTTAAGGAAAAACTTCTTCTCCCAGAGAGTTGTGGGGGTCTGGAATGCACTGCCTCGGAAGGCAGTGGAGGCCAATTCTCTGGATGCTTTCAAGAAGGAGCTAGATAGGTATCTTATGGATAGGGGAATCAAGGGATATGGGGACAAGGCAGGAACTGGGTATTGATAGTAGATGATCAGCCATGATCTCAGAATGGCGGTGCAGGCTCGAAGGGCTGAATGGTCTACTTCTGCACCTATTGTCTATTGTCTGTTGTCTATTCTGGGAAGAGAAGATAAGGTAATGTTTCCATTCAGGGCGTGAATCCAATTCTGATGGAAGGTTAATGTTGCATATCAGGGTGTGAATCCAGTTCTGCTGGAAGGTTAATGTTGCATATCAGGGTGTGAATTCAGTTCTGATGGAAGGGTAATGTTCCATATCAGGGTGCGAATCCAGTTCTGATAAAAGTTTTCTGACCTGAAACATTTACGAGGGGCGATTGATAAGTTTGTGGCCTAAGGTAGAAGGAGTCAATTTTAGAAACCTAGCACATTTATTTTTCAACATAGTCCCCTCCTACATTTACACACTTAGTCCAGCGGTCGTGGAGCATACGGATCTTGGACCTCCAGAAAGTGTCCACAGCCGGGGTGATTGATAAGCTTTGGCCTAAGGTAAAAGGAGATGAGTTATTAACTTCAAACTTTCTGCATAATCATTCAAAGAGTTTTATCTGCATGCGCATGTAACAAGAGCTGTATAACTCATCTTCTTCTACCTTAGGCCGCGAACTTATCAATCACCCCTCGTATTATGGTTCTCTTTCTGCCGTTGCTGTCTAACCTTCTGAGTGTTTCAGTATTTTCTGCTTTCCATACATCCTGGTGATGCAGAAAGAGGTAATTTTACCGATGTGTGGGCAGCTACAGAACAGTTCCATTGCCTACTCTTTTGTCTCTCTTCTCTACCCTTCCTACACTCCAGTCAACCCTTCACCCCCACCCACCCCATACCTGAAAATCTAGCACTGCATCTGTGCACTTTAGTGTGGCAAATTCACCTATTAACCTGCACACTTTTGGACATAATTCCAGCATCTGCTGTCATTAAAAACTTAGCTGGATTCTACTAGTGCTTTGTTTATGATGTACTATCTGTGGCTTTAGTTCAATACCGGTTTTCCATAACATCCTCCACAGGGGAAAGAACATGAGCGGATAGTTTTGATTAATTTATTTAGAGATTGAGCGTGGAACAGAGGCCCTTCCATCCCTGTGAGCTGCACTACCCAATTTACAATGACCAATTAACCTACTAATTGGTACGTCTTTGGACTGTGGGAGGACTCCAGATTGACTACTGAGTGCTCTCTTGCTAAGTTGCAAAGGAAAGGACTGAATTTCATATCATCAATGCATTTGAATTGCTATTACTTAAAGGACATTGGAAGAAGGTTTTTCTTCCACTGTTGTTGCTTTTGCTGAACATTGTGGGCTTGCTACATAGGCTGGCGCTGGAAAGTGTGACGACACTTGCGGGCTACCCCCAGCACATCCTTGGTGGTGGTCTGTCCTGGGGCCGGACAGCGTGTGTGAGGGGAGAGGGAGGTTGGGAAAGCGGCTTATTTTGATGTTGTTGTTTTTGTTGTCACTCAGATGAGAAGGAAGACTCTGATTTCCATCCTCTGCTATACCCACTCATTGGGAAGGTTTTTGGAGTAAACGCCAAGGACAATTCTATAGCTGGAGCCCCTAAGGTAGACCTACGTTGAGTTCAACGCTGACTTGCAGCTCCAGCGACGCTGCTGGTGCTGAACTGTATCAGTCTCTGCCGTTCCTTTGGATTCATCAGCTGCACGGAGTGGGGGAGCTTGCTGTATGGGCAACAGCTCTCTCTCCGTATCATACTGCCCTGGCTTGCGTTGTGACTGAACGTAGACAGCTAGGACACAACATCCATGGTTGACTGTGACCAACAGAGGTCTCCAATAGTGCTGCTGTTCTGCTGAACATTGTGGGCATGCTGTGTTGGCACTGGAATGTGTGGCGTCACTCACGGGCTGCCCCCGGAACATTCTTACGTTGAGTTGGTTATCATCACAAATGATGTTTTGAAGTACAGGTGATAATCTAAATCTCTTGCTAGTAGTCCATATCAGGAAATCTCTGCTTGTTTATAATGAACTGTGAATACCCCTGTTCTCATTTTTACTATCAGATTGAAATCAGAATCAGAATTCGGTTTGTAATCACTGCCACATGTCATGAAATTTGTTGCTTTGCTGCCTCCGTGGGACCTCGATCTTTGGAGATGTCGCCATCCATTGAGAGCACGTGTTGCAGAGTACTTTAAAGCGAGGCTATAGGTTGTGGCAAGTGAAGTTATCCATTTAGTCTCCCCCACTGCAGGAAATATCCACTCCATGTCCACTCTATCCAGGACTTCCAATTTTTGATAGGTTTCAATGAGATCCCCACCACCCCTCCCCCCACTTATTCTTCTAAACTCCAACGAGTACAGGCCCAGAGCCATCAAACACTCCTGATACATTAACCCTTTCATTCCCAGAGTCACTCTCGTGAGACTCAGCAAAGCCTTTAATTCCTGCATCTCCTTTCTCAGATAAGGGTCCCAGAACTGCTCACAATATTCCAAATGTTGCCTGACATGTTCGAGGGATTATAACAGAGAGGACCTGAAGCTGGATAATGGCATTAAGTAGTTGGTCCAGTTGCCCTCTTTCTATGAAAATAAGTAAAAACAGTTAACATTTCAAGCAGAACTGATGCAGACAGACCTGCATTCACCGGTTATATTTATTTATCACATCTACGTGGAAACATCCAGTGAAACCAACACACCCAAGGATGTGCTGGAAGCAGGTATCACCACACATTCTGGTCCCAAAGTAGCATACTCACCATATTTACATGCCCTGTTCTATGTGGCTGCAGTCAGACATTAGCAGCGTCAAAAGAGAGCAGAGAAACAAACAGAAAAAGCTGAGGTAATGTACATGGGCTGACTCGATGGTTACAATGGCTCTGACAGAGAGGTCCCCCACGAAGGGTCAAAATGTCGAGAGCTTCGGTTGTTGTGAAGCAGTTTCTTTGTATTTCTGCCTTGTTCAAACAAGGGCGGTGCGGTAGTATAGTGATTAGTAGAACGCTTTATAGCCCCACCACCCAGGACATGCCCTCTTCTCGTTACTACCATCAGGGATCTGAAAACGCACGCTCGACATTTCAGGAACAGCTTCTTCCCCTCCGCCATCAGATTTCTGAATGGACAATGACACATGAACACTACCTCTCTGCTTTTCTTTTGGTTTTTCTTGCTCTCTTTCTGCACTGCTTATTTAATTTATTTTTTTAAATAAATTTCTTCCTGTAATTTATAGTTTTTAAAAATGATTATGTACTGCGATGTACTGCTGCCACGAAACAACAAATTTCATCACGTATGCCAGTGATATTAAACCTGATTGTGATTCTGTGTTGCCTGGCCGCAGGGTTTATTGGGTTAGTGACACCTTTTGGCTGCCAGTAACTTGCGAGTCAGTTCCCCCCCCCCCCACCCCCCACCCCACATCCAGGGACTTTTGGTTTCCGCCTCCCCTGTCTGCAGCGTGATTTCTCTATCTGTACAAACAGTCTGATATTTCCCACTCAGCAGTCCTACACTGGCAGCAGTTTGCTGTGTAATCAGCTGGTCCGCATTCTTTTGGCTGTTCGTTCCTGGTGGCAGCTCATGGCTGCTCTGGAGAAATTAGTACTCCTGTGTTTTCCTCGTTTGGCTCAGCATGAAAGAAAGAGAATTCCCACAGTCTCAGCTCATAGATCAAATAGAATGCAATTGGGAACGTAATCAGAGAGAGGATGTTTCCTCTCATGGGGGGAGTCTAGGACCAAAGGTCACAGCCTCAGAATGCAAGGATGTCCTTTAGGACAGAGCTGAGGAGGAATTTCTTTAGCCAAACTATGGTGAACCTGTGAAATTCATTGCCAGAGACGGCTGTGAGGGCCAAGCTGTTGGGTATATTTAAAGTGGGTGTCGATAGGTTCTTGATTAGTCAGGGTATCAAAGGGGAGGAGGCAGGAGAATGGGGTTAAGAGGGATAATAAATCAGACATGATGGACTTTATGGCTTAATTCTACTCCTCTCTCCATCCCAATCCTATTAATGTGCTCTTCACGATTCCCATTACTGGGAAGCAGGAGGCTACTGACCAAATGGAACCCTTGCTTTGGACAATCAGCTAAGCTGTCCTCTCATACAGCAACTTGGGGAAAGGAATGAGGTCATTTTGCCGTATGCTAAGGATTCCTTCAGCACATCAGCTCGAAACCGGGGTTCAGGACTAGTTATTGCCCCTCAACCATCAGGCTCCTGAACCAGAGTGGATAACTTCACTCACCCAAACACTGAAATGATTCTACAACCTGTGGACTCACTTTCAAAGACTCTACAAGTCAATATTTTTTTCTTAATTACTTAAGTTTTTTTTGGGTGTATTTGCACAATCTGTTGTCTTTTGCATATTGGGTTTTTTTCTGTCTTTTCGTGTAGTTTTTCCTTGTTTCCATTGTGTTTCTTGTACTTACTGTGAATGCCTGCAAGAAAATGAATCTCAGAGTTGTATACTTTGAACGTTGCATTTATTTATTGATTGATTGATTGAATGAATGACTGATTGAGATACAGCACAGAACAGGTTGTTCTGGCCCTTCAAGCCACACTGCCTGGCAACCTCCAAATTAACCCTAGCCTAATCATGGGACAACTTACAATGACCAATTAACTGCCAACTGGTACATCTTTGGACTGTGGGAAGAAACTGGAGCACCCGGAGGAAACCCATGTGATCGTACAAACTCCTTACAGGCAGCGTTGGGAATTAAACCTGGGTCACTGGTACTGTAGAGCACTGAGCTAACCACCACCCTACTGTGCTGTCCACTTTGAAAAGTAATCCAGCTAGCCCCATTCTCCCGCCCTCTCTAAATACTTCTCTGCTGTTGGAAGGCGTTGTTACTGTATATTAGACCATAAGATATAGGAGCAGAATTAGGCCATTCAGCCATAAACTCTGCTCTATGGACTGATCCATTTCCCTCTCAACCCCATTCTCCTGCTTTCTCCCCATAGCCTTTCACACCCTGTCTTAACTGGAACCTATCAAATTCCACTTTAAATACACCCAGTGACCTGGCCTCTACAGATGACTGTGGCAATGAAGTCCACACTCTGGTTTAAAAATTCCTCTTCACCTCCATTCCAAATGGACATCTCTCTATTCTGAGATTGTGCCCGCTAGTCCTAGACTCCTTGACTATAACAAACTTCCTCTCCTCATCCACTCTATCTGGGCCTTTCAATATTCCATAGGTTTCAATGAGATCCTCCCTCATTCTTCAAAATTTCAGTGTGTACAGGCCCAGAGCCGTCAAATGCTCCTCATATGTTAAATTTTTCATTACAGAATCATGTTCATGAAACTTCTTTGAACTCTCTCCAATGCCAACAATTCTTTCTTAGATAAGGGGTCCAAAACTGCTCACAATACTCCAAGTGAGGCCTCACCAATGCTTTATAAAGCCTCAACATTATACCTTTCTTTTTATATTTTAGTCCTCTCGACATTAATGCTAACAATGTAATTACCTTTCTCACCTCTGGCTCAACCTGTAAATTAACCTTTAGGAAATCCTGCAAGTCCCTTTGCAACCTTAGATTTTTGAATTTTTTCCTTGTTTATTTATTAAGATACTGCACAGAATAGGCCCTTCTGGCTTTTTGAGCTGTATCGCACAGCAACGCCCAATCTAACCCTACCCAAATCACAACTTACAGTGACCAATGAACCTACTAACCGGTACGTCTTTGGACTGCGGGAGGAAACTGGAGCACATAGAGGAAATACACGCAGTCATGGGGAGAACATACAACTCCTTACAGACAGCGGTGGGATAAGAACCTGGGTCACTGGTACTGTAACGCATTGTGCTAACCACTACACTACTGTGTCACTCTAATTGGAAAGTAGTTTATGTTCTTCTTCCTTCTACCTGTGCAAGACCGTGCATTTCGCAACACTGAATTCCATCTGCCGCCTCTTTGACCATTCTCCTAATCTGTTTAAGTCCTTTTGCAGCCTCCCTGCTTACTCAAAACTACCTGCCCCTCCACCTATCTTCATATCACCTGCAAGCTTGGCCTCAAAGTCATCAATTCCATCATCCCAATCATTCACATGTAACGTTAAAAGTAGCATTTCCAACACTGACCTTGTGGAAACCACTAGTCACCGGCAGCCAATCAAAAGAGGCTCTCTTTATTCCCAACCTTTGCCCCCTGCCAATTGGACAATGTTCTATCCATGCTAGTATCTTTCCTGTAGCGTCTTGGGCTCTTATTACAATTTATATCACATACACTACATGCATTTTGAATTATATTTATTAGCCTATTTGTGGTAATATTTTGTTTTACATGTTCTGTGCGATATATGTTTTGGGAATGCACCATGGTCTGGAGGAACATTGTTTTGTTTGCTTGTATAAATGTACAGACAGGAAACAGTAAACTTCAACTTGAACTTGAACAACCTTAAACTTGATTTATCCATTTAGCACATTACTGACAGATACTGGAATGGCTATACAGACATGTTACTCTACACTGTGAACTATCCAGCATGCTGTGTTTACAGACATGAGTACCAAATTCACCAGGGTCTTGTTCTTCTCAGTATAAATAATTACAACCCAGTCCAACACGAGTAGAGCCCTCCCTACCACTGAGCACATCTACACGGAGCGCTATCGCAGGAAAGCAGCATCCATCATCAGAGACCCCCACCATCCAGGCCATTCTCTCTTTTCACTACTGCCTTCAGGAAGAAGGTACAGGAGCCTCAGGACCCACACCACCAGGTTCAGGAACAGTTATTACCCCTCGACCATCAGGTTCTTGAACCAAAGGTGATAACTTCACTCAACCCATCACTGAACTATGAACTACAAACTATGTTCTCAATTTCAAGGACTCTTCATCTCATATTCTCGATATTTATTGCTCATTTATTTACTATTATTACTTCGCTCAATTCTTGTTGCTTCTTTGAACTCTGTGAAACAAAGCTCAGGATTGTATACGGTGTCATATATGTGTTTTGATAATAAATTTAATCTAAACTTCGAATTTTTAAAATACTTTCCCAAACTCTCTAGCAGGGAACAGATTGACCTTAGAGTAGGTCAAAAGGCCAGCAGAACATTTTGGGCAGCAAATTCTAAATTACTTACTGTAGGTGATAAAAATAACCAGCATAAAATACGGTGGTCTATCGAAAGATCAGCATGCAAATATTGCAGGAATTCAGTGGGTCAGTCAGCAACTGTGGAAGGAAATGGACAATCAATTTTGTATAAGAACTCGGAGCAGGAGTTGGCCATCACGCCCAAAGAGCCCACTCAGCCATTCAATAAGATCATGACTGGTCTGGCCGTGGACAGCTCCACCTCCAATTTTCCCCAAAGCACCTAAATCCCATACCACACAAAAAGTCCACCGAAATGTCTCCTAAATATACTTAATGAGGAGCCCGCTACAGCCCTGGACAAAAAATTCCACTGATTCACAACTCACTGGGAAAAAACAGTACCTTGTCCTCTCAAACAAGGGAAAATCTGCGGATGCTGGAAATCCAAGCAACACACACAAAATGCTGAAGGAACTCAGCAGACGAGGCAGCATCTATGGAAAGGAGCACAGACAACATTTCGGGCCGGGACCCTTCATCAGGACTGGAGAAGGGGAATCTGATAGGAGTGGACAGAAGGCCATGGAAGAAAGAAAAGGGGGAGGAGCACCGGGGGAGGTGCTGGGCAGGCAAGGAGATAAGGCGAGAGAGGGAAAAGGGAACTGGGAATGGTGAAGTGGGGGTGGGGACATTACCGGCAGTTTAAGAAAACCACGTTCATGCCATCAGGTTGGAGGATACCCAGATGGAATATAAGGTGTTGTTCCTCCAACCTGATGTGGCCTCATTGCGACAGTAGAGAAGGCCATGGTTGGACGTGTCATAATGGGAATGGGAAGTGGAGTTAAAATGGGTGGCCAAGGGGTAATCCCGTTTCTTCTGGTGGATGGAGCATAGCTGCACGGCGAAGCCATCTCCCAATCTACGTGAGGTCTCACCTATATACAAGAGGCCATACTGGGAGCACCGGATACAGTAGATGACTCTGACAGACTCAGGAATGAAGTGTTGTTTCACCTGGGAGGACAGTTTGGGGCCCTGATTGGTAATGAGGAAGGAGGTGTGCAGGCAGATATAACACTTAGACCACAAGACCATAAGACTAAGGAGCAGAATTAGGCCATTCAGCCCATCAGTGTCTGCTCTGCAATTCAATCATGGCTGATCCAGGATCCCACTCAACCCATACACCTGCCTACTCACCATATCCTTTGATGCCTTGATCGATCAACTTTCACCTTAAATATACCCATGGACTTGACTTACACTGCAGTCTGTGGCAGAGCAGTCCACAGATTCACTACTCTCTGGCTATAAAAATTCCTCCTTACCTCTGTTGTAAGATGTCGTCCTTCAATTTTGAGGCTGTGCCTTCTAGTATTGGATACCCCCCCCCCCCCCCCGGCATAAGAAACATTCTCTTCACATCAAGCCTATCTAGTTCTTTCAATGTTCAGTAGGTTTCAATGAGATCCCCTGCATTCTTCTAAGTTCCAGTGTGTACAGGCCCAAAGCTGTCAAATGCTCCTCATATTTTAACCTCTTCATTCCCAGAATCATCCTCGTGAACCTCCTCTGGACTCTCGCCAATGACAACACACCCTTTCTGAGATATGGAGCCCAAAACTGTTGACAATACTCCCAAGTGCGGCCTGACTAGTGTCTTACAAAGGCTCAGCATTTTCTCCTTGCTTTTATATTCTATTCCCCTTGAAATAAACGCTAACATTGCATTTGTCTTCTTTACCACAGACTCAATCTGTAAATTAACCTTCTGGGAGTTTTGCACAAGGCTCCTAAGTCCTTCTGTACCTCGTTTGTTTGAACATTCTCCCCATTTAGATAATAGTCCACACTATTGCTCTGTTTAGCAAAAAGCATTATCGTACACTTCCCAACACTATATTCCATCTGTCACTTTTTTTGCCCATTCTTCCAATTTGTCTAAATCCTGCTGCAATCGCATTGCTTCCTCAGCACTACCTACCCCTCCACTTAACTTTGTATCATCCGCAAACTTTGCCACAAAGCCATCGATTCCATTATCTAAATTATTGACAAACAATATGAAAAGTGGTGGTCCCAATACTGATCCCTGAGGAAAACCACTAGTCACTGGCAGCCAATCAGAAAAGGCCCCCTTAATTCCCATTCGCTGTCTCCTGCCTGTCAGCCATTCCTCTATCCATGCCAGTATCTTTCCTGTAATGCCATAGGATTTTATCTTGTTAAGCAGCCTCATGTACGGCACCTTATCGAATGCCTTCTGATTTGTTCCAATTGCAAGGATAAGTGTTAGGAGGGAGATCAGTGGGGAGGGACGAATGGACAAGGAAGTCACGTAGGGACCGATCCCTGTGGAAAGCAGAAAGTGGAGGGGAGGGAAAAATGTGTTTGGTGGTGGCATCCCGTTGGAGATGGCAGAAGTTACAGAGAATTATGTTGTGGGCACAGAGGTTGATGGGGTAGTAGGTGAGAATAAGAGGAACCCTATCCCTTGTGCTGTGTGGGAAGATGGAGTGAGGGCAGACATGCGTGAAATGGAAGAGATGCAGTTGAGGGCAGTGTTGACGGTGGAGGGAGAGAAGCCCTTTTGTTGAAAAAGGAGGACATCTCCTTCATTCTAGAATGAAAAGCCTTATCCTGAAAGCAGATGCAGTGGAGACAGAGGAATTGAGAGAAGGGGATGGCATTTTTACAAGTAACAGGGCGGGAAGAGTTACAGTACAGGTAGCTGTGAGAGTCAACGGGTTTGCAATAGACATCAGTGGATAAGCTGTCTCCGGAAATAGAGACAGTGAGATCAAGGAAGGGGAGGGAGGTGTCGGAAACTGACCGGGTAAATTTGAGGGCAGGGTGGAAGTTGGGGGCGACGTGGATGAAGTTGACAAGTTCAGCACGGGTGCAGGAAGCAGCACCAATGCAGACGTCAATGTAGCGTAGGAGAAGTTGGGGAGCGATACCAGCGTAGGCTTGGAACACAGACTACTGCACATAGCTGACAAACAGGCAGGCATAGCTGGGACCCATGCGAGTGCCCATGACTATACCTTTTGTTTGAAGGAAGTGGGAGGAGCCAAAGGAGAAATTATTGAGAATGTGGACGTTCTGCTAGACGGAGGAGAGGGGTTGGGGAAGGGAACTGATTGGGTCTGGTGTCCAGAAAGAAAAGGAGGTCTTTGAGGCCTTCCTTGTGGGGGACAGAGGTGTATAGGAAGTGGACGTCCATAGTGAAAATAAGATGCATCGGGGCCAGGAAATTTGAAATCATTGAAAAGATCAAGAGCGTGTGAAGTGTCACGAATGTAGGTAGGAAGGGACTGAACCGGGGTGGGGGTAATAAAACTCAGTCGAGGTATGCAGATACGAGTTCAGTGGGGCAGGAACAAGCTGAAACAATGGGTCTACCTGGACAAGCGGGTTTGTGGATCTTTGGTAAGAGGTAGAAACGGTAAGTGCTGGGTGCGGAAACTATGAGGTTGGTGATTGTGGATGGGAGATCCCTAGAGTTAATGAGGTCAGTGATGGTGTGGGAGACAATGGCCTGGAGCTCCTTAATGGGATCCTATTCGAGGGATAAGTAAGAGGAGGTGTCTGAGAGTTGTCACCAGGCTGCAGCAAGGTAGAATCAGTCCGCCAGGCTACTACAGCACCCCCTTATCTGCGGGTTTGATGGTGAGGTTATGATTAGCGTGGAGGGAGTGGAGAGCAGAGCATTCGGAAGGGGTGAGGTTGAAATTGGAGAGAGAAGTGGTAAAGTCCACACGGTTGATGTCCCATCAACAGTTAGCAATGAAAAGATCCAGAGCAGGCAGAAGACCAGAGCGGGGTGTCCAGGAAGAGGAGGAGGGTTTAAGATGGAAGAAGGGGTTATCAGTGCGGGGTGGGGAGTCCTTGCCAAAGAAATAGGCTCAGAGACGGAGGCGGTGGAACAAGAACTCAGCATCATGGTGGGCGCGGAACTCACTGAGGAGTGGCCCCAGGTGGACAAAGGTGGGGCCCTTACTGAGGGCAGAACCTGCTGGAATGAAGATTGATTTCTTGAACTTCCAGTATGGCCCCTCCTCCTTCACCATTCGCCATCCCCTTTTCCCTTTCTCTCATTACCTGCTCATCACCTCCCGCGGGTGCTCCTCCCCCTTTCTTCCTTCCATGGCCTTCTATCCTCTCCTGTTAGATCCCCCTTCTCCAGCCCTGTATCTCTTTCATCAATCAACCTCCCAGCTCTTTACTTCATCCCTCCCCCCTCCCCCAATTTCACCTATCACTTTCTGTTTCTCCATCCCTTCCTCCCAGCTTCTAACTCTGACACCTCGTCTCTCTTTCTCCGGTCCTGCCGAAGGCCTGGAGAAACATCTTTTCCACAGATGCTGCCTGGCTTGCTGAGTTCCTCCAGCATTTTATGTGTGTTACCTTGTCATCTCTGTCCTCCCGAATCTTGAGGCTCAGTCCCCTAGTTGT
This sequence comes from Hemitrygon akajei, assembly GCF_048418815.1. Taxonomy (NCBI): domain Eukaryota; kingdom Metazoa; phylum Chordata; class Chondrichthyes; order Myliobatiformes; family Dasyatidae; genus Hemitrygon; species Hemitrygon akajei. The sequence continues at coordinate 35,286,046 of NC_133132.1, forward strand.
AGCCTCACTCACCAGTGGAAACAACTTTCCTGCCTCTATCTTACTGATTGCTTTCATAATTTTAGATGTTTCAATAACATCACCAGTCATTCTTCTGACTTCCAACGAGTACAGTCCCAGGCCACTTGAGGGGATCATCAATTAACCCATGCACACTACCTCACTATTTATTTTTCTCTCTTTTGCACTACTTATTTAATTTTATAAATATACATATATACATATATTTAATATTGTAATTTTTAAAAAATAATTATAGATTGCAATGTACTGCTGGCACAGGACAACAAATTTTACAACATAGCCAGTGATATTAAACCTGATTCGTTTCCAGATTCTACCTGTCGAAGCAACTTCTCCCAAAGCCAGCATTTATTTCCTCAAGTAAGGAGACTCGAACTGCACGCAGTACTCCAGGTGTGGCCTCACCAGTACCCTGCACAGTTGCAGCATAACCTCCCTGCTCTTAAATTCAATCCCTCTGGCAATAAAGGCCAGCATTCCATTTGCCTTCTTGATCACCTGTTGCATCTGCAAACCAACCCTTCACCATTCGTGCACAAACACTTCCCCAATCCGCCTGTACAACAGGCTCTTGAACCAGAGTGGGTAACTTCACTCACCTCAACAATGAACTGATTCCACAACCTATGGACTCACTTTTAAGGATTCTACAATTTGTGTTCTCGATATTTTTTGCTTATTTATTCATTGTTGTTATTATTACTTCTTTTGGTATTTGCACAGATTGTTTGCCTTTTGCACATTAGTTGTTCGTCTATCTCTTTTGTGAGTGTTTTTTTTCACTGATTCTTTGTATTTACTATGAATGCCAGCAAGAAAATGAATCTCAGGGTCTTACATATGCACTCTGATAATAAATTTACTTTGAATATTGAACTTTAATCAACAGATTATTGACATCTCAATACTGAGTTCCTCCAATAGATTATTCACTGATCAATTTTAAGGAATGTCTTAAAGGAGAAAAGGAAGGCAGAGATGTTGAGAAAATTAAGAAGAGAATTCCCACGCGTGAAGTCTTGCTTATTTTGCCACTTTACAATAGATGTGATTTGAAAAATTTAGGACAACTTATGCAAAAATACCAACAATTCAATTTGGTTTGACAGAGTTGAAAGGAAAATTAAGACGCAAGATTTTAAAAATACTGAGTTATTTATTTTGGTTGTAAAGCAGGGCAGCAGAGACCACAAGTAAAATAAAACACCACCCACAGGAAAGAATAATTCTTTTCCACATTAGATATTGTGTTAAGACCATTCTTAAACAAAAGCTGAATAAATAGTGTTTGGGAGCAGATTGAAATGGTCACATTCTGTGTTGAAAGCAGTTCAGACTACAAGACTGCATCCGGTGAAAAAAAAGGGATCCAATTGGATGTACTTAAAATTGCTGCCATCACAGATGTTTCAAGAGTTTCGCCCCCAATTTTATTTATTTTTATTTAGAAATTGAGTGTGGACCAGGCCCTTTTGGCCTATTGAGACACATGGCCCAGCAACCCACCTATTTAACTCTAACCTAATCACAGGACAATTTATAATGGCCAATTAACTTTCAAACCAGTATGACTTTGGATTGTGGGGAGAAAGCGAGGCACCCGGAGGAAACCCATGTGTCATGGGGAGAACGTACCAACTCCTTACGGTTGCGACTGGAATTAAACCCTGAACTCCTGACGCTCTGTGCTCACAATACCAGGATTTTGTCTTGTTTCTGTAATATACCTCCTGGACAATTAACTAGGAAATATTCAGAAAGGCTTATATTCGCATTAAACATCATGCCTGGTTTTTGATGCATTAAGTGGAGACCCAAAACCAGCTGCTTCGGTATATTAAGCTCATCAGCCGTGGTTCCAGCTCATCTAGGAGAAGGAAAACTCTGATCTCAAACCTCCGCTGCCTTGTGGCCGTACCCGCTCATGGGGAAGGCTTCGGGAGTAAACCCCGAGGGAAAATCCGAAGCTGGAGTCCCTAAGGCAGACCTACACTGAGTTCAATGCTGACTGGCAACTCCTGCGACGCCACTGGTGCCAAATGGTATCGGTCTCTGTCGTCTCTTGAATTCATCAGCTGCGAGGAGAGGGGGAGCCTGCCGCATGGGCAACAGCTTGCCCTCCATATTGTACTGCCCTGGCTTCCATTTAACAGAGACATCTAGGACAGAACATCCACGGTTGACCCCGGCCAATGGAGGACCTTGAAAAAACTTACACACAGAAACACCAGAGATTCTGCAGATGCTGGAAATCTTACGCAACACACACAAAATGCTGGAGGAACGCAGCAGGCCAGGCAGCATCCATGAACAGTCGACGTTTTGGGTGATGACCCTTCATGAGGACTGAAAATGAAGGGAGAAGAAGTCAGAAGAAGCTGGGTGAGGGGAAAATGTACAAGTGGGCAGGTGACAGGTGAGAGCAGGTGAGGGGGAACGCGGGTGGGTGGGTGGCAGGGGGGATGAAGTAAGAAGCTGGGTGGTGATGGGTGGAAAAGGTTAAGGGCTGAAGAAGGAGGAATCTGGTAGGAGAGGACCATGGGAGAAAGGAATGTAGGAAGGGCACGAGAAGAAGGTTCAGGCATGCATTTGAACCTCCCTACTTCTTTTTCCTTCTTATAATTAGAATCAGAATTTTTGGATTTAGATTTACAATGTATTTAATTCTTACATCCATCCTACAATGTAAGGGAGTGGTGGTAGGACTCTGTTCCAATGTACAGACATGTGAACTTAAAAGTCTAATAGATCGTAGAAAGAAGCTGTTCTGTAGACTGCTGGTCCTGGCTTTAATGCTGCTGTAGAGTTTGCCAGACAGAAGCAGCTGAAACAGTTTATGGTTGGGGTGACTGGTGTCCCTGATGATCTCCTTTCTGCAGCTGCTGCTATGAATGTCCTCAATGGGGGGGAAGTTCACATCTACAGATGCACTGGGCTGTCCCTACCACTCTCTACAGGGCCCAGTGATCAAGGTTGGTGCAATAATATATTTGGGCAGCCTTTTATGTTTATGAGGAATAAGACTCTAACCTGTTAACCCCTTACTAGTTCCAGAAACATAAGCTATTAACTTACTCCAGTGTGCATCTGGTTTAAGCAAACGGGGAGCATCTTGATCTGTTCGATCTTGTGCTCACCTGACTGGCAGACACACAGTACACTTCCAGCAGAGGTCAGTGTAGAGCAGTTGAGGATGGTTCTCTGGTGCCCTCAGCCCCCACTCCTGTTAGGCCATCTCAGCTCACTATCTAGTCTGGGTCTAATGGCCCGAATGATCCAAGTTTTTTTTTCTCTTGTTAACCCCCCTCAACAGCAAAACCACACTTAGATGTGAAAATTAAACACTGACACGAAGGAATTTAGCAGGTCAGGCAGCAGAGGGTTTAAGCCGAAATGTTAGCTATTTATTCATTTCCGTAGATGCTGTCTGATCTGCTGAGTTCCTCCAGAATTCTGTGTGTGTTACTCTCGATTTCCAACATCTGCAAAATCATTTGTGTTTATGGACATGAAGGCACCTGCCTAGCTGAATATTATTCAAAATACACCAGATCCTGTATTAGATCAATTTCATGGTTTTGTCTTCCTTCCACTTGTCCTGCTGAAGGGTCTTGGCCCAAACATCCACTGTTTATTCTCCTCTATAGATGCTGCCTGACCTGCTGAGTTTTCCAGCATTTTGTGTGTGTAACTCTGGACTTCCAGCATCTGCAGAACCTCTTGTGTTTAATTATCCCGTTCTCCTTTCCACTTGGGACGTTAAAAAAGTTTTGAATCTTGAATCGGTGGGATGGCAACGCCCTGCCATTAGCCGGGGAATGGTACCGCTCATCACCGAGTGCCGAATTGACTAAGTTGTAACAAAGGTCATGACAGGTCAGGACTGGCACAGCGTTTATCTCCCTTTCCAATGAGAGAGAGGCAGCAGCTATTTATAGGTACTGAAGTGGCGGTGTTGTAATAGGCCCCGAGAAGTGTGATTTGACTCGTCACTGGCTCAAGTTTCTTGTGGCCGATTTCAATTTTCCATCGGAGCCTTTTGACAAAAGAAGGAACAGGCGGGTATTACAATGGGCGAAGAAGTGCCCAGCTGGGAACTGCAGAGGGCCAAGAACGACCCCAAAACTTTGGTGTACACCAGGAGGAGGGGGTATGACATTACCAGGAACCCGCATCTCAACAAGGTAAAAGTTAGGCACGGGGCGGCGGGGGGTCAGTTCCGGGGAGCCGGTTCGGCGGCGCTACATCGGGGCAAGGTGCCTGGGTTGTCAGGTGTCTGCGCTGTGTCTCTACATGGAAAAGGCCTGTGGTTTGCCAAAGCAATTGGTTCAGGCTTGTCTCCCGTGGGCTGGGCTGCTCGCTGCACATTTCCCTGTTGTGATCCCCCCCCCCCCCCCCCACCTCTTCCTAGCGGCGAAGGAGGCTGCCTCACGGTCGGGCGTAGATTAACCTCGCCCCTGCTTCGCGTTCGCTCCCGGTAATGTGAGCGCGGGTTCCGCGGCTCCCGGGTTGTGCACAGTCAGAGGCGATGCCGCTCCAAAGCTGGGGAGGGATGTTTCCGGCCAGAAACACTCGACCTTTCACCTCCCCAGTCAGGAATAAGCAGACTGCAAAGGCAATATACAATCACCGGCAGCTTCGCGTGTTCCCCAGCGAGGCAGCGCCCACTCCCAGGGTTTAGGCGTTGGTTGCGGCTTCGCAACTGTTCCGAATTCCAAGACCCGTGGCAAATTCACTTAATGCTGTCTGGGTACGTGAAGTTTCCAGCTCTGGAACAGAGATGAGGAAGAATTTCTTCAGCCAGAGAGTGGTGAATCTGTGAAATTCACTGTTAAAAAGGAAGGCAATTCATTGAGTATATTTAAAGTGGAGGTTGGTAGGTTCTTGATTAGTCAGGGTGTCAAAGGTTACTATGAGAAGGCAGAAGAATGGTGTAGAGAGATAATAAATCAGCCTTGATGGAATAGCAGAGCTGACTGCGTGGGCTGAATGGCCTAATTCTGATCCTATGTCTTATAAAATGATTTGTCGGTCACTGTGATCGCCATATATTTAGGGGCGAGAAGGTAAACCCGGGTATGGTCTGAGATCATTTCATAGTTGCATTGCCAGTCTGCAGTTTTAATTGCATTTTTAAAAATGTTACACACCCATTAGATTCAAGATTATGCCTTTTCCAGTACAGAAGTGTAAAGGATTCAAAGGAGACTTACTGTCACATTTCACGTATGTCACCGTACAGTTCGTTTTCTTGCGGGGCATTCACAGTAAATCCGAGAAACACAATGGAATCCAGTAAAGACTGTGCCCAACAGGACAAACGATCAATGTGCAGAAAGATAATGAACTCTGCCAGTACAAAAAGGCCAACAACAATAATAAAATACAAAGCAGGATGAAATGATTGTTACTCCAGATATAATGCAGTACAAGAAACAACACAGTAAGATAAGGAACGCTAGTTTTTTTTAAAAAAACCCAAAATAAATACAAGATAGCTTGCATACACGGGTTGATTGTGTGCTCGAGGAGTGAATTAAATTAAATTAAATCCTGTAGGTTAAATTAAATATCTAAACGGGAAATCCATTCCATTTCCTGCAGTCAAAACTGTGAAGGTAAGATCTATCCCAAGGGCTTTTGATTTTTAATCTTTAACTTAAATTGCTGAGCGTTCCTTTGGAACTGGGCAGGGATCCTGTATTCGCTCGTGTTGGGACGTTTCCTGAGCTGTCCTAAATGTGTACAGTCAAGGAGTCTGAATATAGGGTCTTTGACCTGAAACGTTGACTCTTTCACTTCCCCACAGATGCAGCCTGACCTGCTGAGAATGTCTTGCATCTTCTGATTTCCACTCGCCCCTGCCCCCTTTCCCCAGATTCCCAGCACCTGTAACTTTTTAACAAACACAATAGATTCTGCAGGTGCTGCAAATCCATTAAAATGCTGGAGGTCTAGCAACGTCTATGGAAATGGATGAGATTGGCTGAGACCCTTCATCAGGACTGCAAAGAAAGGGGAACGTGCCGGAATAAGAAGGTGGGGAGAGGGAAAGGAGTACAAGCTTGAGGGTGTTAGTTGGAGCCAGGTGAATGGGGAAGGCGGGGGGGGGGGGGGAAGAATGAAGTGAAAAGCTGGGAAGCGATGGGAAAAGGCAAAGTGCTGGAGAAGAAGGAATCTGATGGAGGAGAATGGACCATGGGCGAAAGGAAAGGAAAAGGAGCACCGGGGGAGATGGTGGAGAAGGGAGGAGGAGAGATAAGGGGCCAGAGTGGACATCTGAAGAAGAGGGAAGGGTGAAGGGGGGGGGGGGGGGGGGAAATTGCCTGAAGGAGAAATCAATGTTCATGCCATCAGGTTGGAGGCTTTTAAATTTGCTTTCACTGAAAGTTATCCAGTGTGTTCAAGAAGCTGTCTGCTTTAACTCTTTTCTCTTGGAATGCCTGCAGATACTAGTAAAACAGAATTTGAACAACTTCTGAATTTTTTTTTCCCCCCCTGCAACGTTAAAGGGAATAGTTCAATTCTGCTGATACCATGGACTCCTTGAAAGACGTGGCCAATATTTGGCCCTTCTATCATCTCCCTCACCATAGTACTGTATGTTCAATTCTCCTTGTACCTCACCTCTGGATCTTACACTTCACAATTTAGGGAATGAGTGTCCCATCAAAACTCGTGCCTTGTGCATCTAGCATCCTTGTCCAAGCCTGTGCCTCTGGTAATATGGGTCTTAGAGTCCAGACATGCCTCCAGCAATCAACAATCAGGTTCCAATTCATTTATTTATCACATGTACATCAAGACATGACCCAAGGAAATGCTTCCAGTGGCAACAGGGCATACCCACCAAGTTTTCACAACCCAAGGTTGCGCTAGGGGCAGCTTGCAAGTATCGCCCCACATTCAAAGGAGGTCACGGAGATGATTCCAGGACTGAATGGCTTGTCATGTGAAGAGCATTTGATGGCTCTGGGCCCTGTATTCACTAGAGCTCAGAAGAATGATGGGTGACCTCATTGAAACCTATCAGATGGTGAAAGGCCTCCATAGAGTGGATGTGGAGAGGATGTTTCCTGTGCTGGGAGAGTCTATGACTAGAGGACGGACATAGTTTCAGAATAGAGGGGTGTCCTTTTAGAATGGAGATGAGCAATTTCTTCAGCCAGAGAGTGGTGAATCTGTGGAATTTGTCGCCACAGGCAGCTGTGGAGGAGGGGGAGTATTCACTGGATGGTAGAGTTATCTATATTCATGGTGTTAGGTTGGAGGCTACCCAGATGGAATATGAGGAGTTGCTCCTCCAACCTGAGTGTAGCCTCATCGTGACAGTCGAGGATTAGCATGTCGGAATGGGAAGTCAAGTTGAGTGGTTACTGGGAAATCTCAACTTTTGTGGGATATTTTAAAAATATCGACCTTCAGTTTGGAAGACCAGATGCTATATATTTGTTTTTGTGCATAAAGCATGAAACATATCTTTTGGATTATTTCATTTCAAATGCCAACTATTTCAAGTGCTAGGTTAATAAATTGTTGTCAACAGCTTGTACTTTGGCCATCAATCTGTTCTGTGATGGCAATGATTTCAAGTTTGCAAAGACTCTTACTGTCTGTAGATTATATAGGATGTGTTTCATCAATATTGCTGAAAGAAGTGGGTTCTTTAGCTTGCAAAAACTTAGTGGTATGAAACTTTGTTTCAATTTCATTCTTGAACAGCATTTCACTGATCGTTCCCAGTGCGGAATTTTATGTGATTGGAGGAAAGCATAGTTAGTTTTATACAGGGTGGTGGGTGTGTGGAGGGCACTATCAGGGGAAGCAGAGTCAGATACATTGGGGACATTTAAGAAACTTGTAGACAGACAAATGGATGAAAGGAAAAGGGAGGGATAAGTGGGAAGGAAGGGTTAGATTGATCTTGGATTAGGTTTAAAAGTTGGCACAACCTCGTGGGCCGTAGAACACTACTTAACAGTATTGGCTTTATGTACTGAATATACTCTATAGAATTTAAATTTTTATTTTCTAATGTAATGTGTTTGTCTTTGAGACTTGTTTTAGTATGACTTGGAAACATCTGTGTTTGATCTGCCAATTATCGGTGACTCTGCAATGAGTCGTCGAGTGATACAGCACAGAAACAGGCCCTTCGGCCCAACTGGTCTATGCTGACCACAGCGCCCTCTCTGCTAGTCTCAGTTGCCTGCATTCAACGCATAACCCTCCAATTTCCTCTCCTCCACGTACCCAGGAGCATGCTTATCGGGCATCGATTTGTGTAGTTGTGTGTCTGACTTGGGAGTGTGATCCTGTCCTGGCTGGTACTTGTGTGGCAGTTCCGAACCACGGGAAACAATTAAGGCGGCAGCTCAACTTGTGGCTATTTATTTCTTTGTTTTGTTTTTTTTTGCAATTACTGCCCCTCGAACGTTAGGCTCCTGAACCAGTGTGGATAACTTCGCTCACCCATACTCTGAGCTGATTCCACGACTTATGGACTCTCTCTCAAGGACTCTACAATGCAAGTTCTCAATATTATTCATTATGATCTTGCTTTTCTGTTTGTATTTGCAGCTTGCTGTCTGTTGCGCGTTGGTTGTTTGTCTTGCTGTGTGTGGCTTTTTACCGATTCTGTTGTGTTTCTTTGTATTTACTGTGAATGCCCGCAGGAAAATGAATCTCCAGGTACTGTATGTACTCTGACAGTAACTTTGCATGTTGATGGAGCGGTTAGATTCAAATGTGAACTCCAGGAACAGTGGAGTTACAAAAGATCAGCAGAAAATGAATTCAGGTTTCTTTGTACCTTGTTGATAGAACTGAAAATGATTAGCTTTATTTGTCACATGTACATCGAAACATGCAGTGAAATGAGTTGTTTGCGTTAATGCCCTACACTGCCTGATGATATGCTGGAGGCTGCCCGCAATGTTTCCAGCACCAACTCAGAATGCCATAAACACCATAAATCAGCAAGTTGTGTTGTCCTGTCTCCCCTCTCGCTGTGAAAGGGGACGCCCCTTTTCCCCCCTTTGTTAGGCAGAGAGAGCGCCCGTGGTATGTCGAGTTGTTGGGTGAGCGATTGGTTTTTGTTGTACCGCAGATCATGGTCTTTATTGGGGGGGGGCTTGTATGGTGGGTGGAGGGTGCTGATGCTTGTTTTTCTGCAGAAAGGAGTGGGGGAAGGGCTTTGCTGCTTGTGTGGGAGGGGGAGTAGGGGGGGGTTTGGGTTCTAATGTTTTAACCGTTAAATTCCTCAGGGCACTTCTGTTTTTGTGGATATCTGTGAAGAACAAGAATTTCAGGATGTATATTGTATACGTTTCTCAAATATTAAGTGGAACTATTGGATGCCTGCAGCTTACTCACCCTAACCCATAGTCTTCTTGGAATGTCGGAGCATGCAAAGGAAGCCCAGGCAGTCACAGGGTGAATGTGCAAACTCCTGATGAACAGTGGCGGGAATTGAACTCTGACATCGTAAAACGTTACGCTAAGCTGCCATTCTTCCCTGGAAGTCTGCTCTTCAAATGAAAGCCTTTCAGAATTTTGAAATCGCTCCAGTGTGAACTTGTTGACTGTAGTCCTGCTGAATCCGGTTTATTTTAACACCCTGCCCCATTCCTCCTTGGGAGAGGAGCACGAAGTTCCCACCTTTGTGTAGCGATGTGCTCTGTCCTCTGTTAATAGGCAGCCCCTTTGGCTAGTTTTTTGGGAGGTTCGCACAAATTCCAGACTCTGTCAATTTCCCACCTTCCTTGTAACGGATTCCAAAAGGCCATCAGACCCTGGTAGTTGACACCACCACTCCAAAGCTTGCCTAGCATTAGGCTTTGACCTGCCCCCGTTTTGCTAATAATTCATCCTCACACACTTCCTTCACCACACGACCATCACTTGGACTAATTCTGATGGCTTCTGTTCCCCAGTTTGATTTATTACTTTGGCACAGCCACAAAGTTCTTTTTAGCCACTTGATCATTTCTTTACGATCACAGAGCATGTGAAGTGTTAATCCTTCCTTGAAGCTGTAAGCGCTCTCGGAAAGACAGGTGTCACAAATGCCTTTCATGCCATGATTCTCCCCCTTCCCTCCCCTTTCCTGTTCCTTTTCAGAGCTTTTGCATGGTTGGATGCATGGAAAAGGCACAAATGTGAAGGAGGGAGGAGGAAGTCTTTCATTTAGACGTATTTCACATTCCTTTCAGGATGCATCGATGTGGTTCAGAATCAGGTTTATCATCACCGGCATATGTTGTGAAATGTGCTGTTCTGTGGCTGCAGTACAGGGCAAGACATAATAAAGTGGCCGCTGGGTATATTAATTTTTTTTATATCCCTTCTGTACCTAATAAAGTAGCGACTGAGTGTATGTTTGCGGTCTTCTGCGGCTGTAGCCCGTCCGCTTCACGGATCTGCGTGTTGTGTATCCAGAGATGCTCTTCTACACGCTACTGTTGTGACATGTGGTTATTTGAGTTGCTTTCTCCTCCCGTCAGCTTGAACCAGTCTGGCCACTCTCCTCTGACCTCTCTCGCCCACAGAGCTGCTGCTCACTGGATGTTTTTTGTTCTCTTTCTCGCACCGTTCCCTGTGAACTCTAGAGATCTTTTTCTGCGTGTAGTGGAATTAGGCCATTCGGCCCATCAAGTCTGCTCTGCCATTCCAACAAGGCTGATCTATTACCCCTCTCTACCCCGTTCCCCTGCTTTTCCCGTAACCTTTGGTACACTGACTAATCAAGAACCTATCAATCTCTGCTTTAAGTACATGCAGTGCCTTGGCTTCCACAGCTGTCTGTGGCAATGAATTCCACAGATTCACCACCCTCTGGCTAAATAAATTCCTCCTTATCTATTCTAATCAGACAGGCTGTGCCCTCTGGTCCTAGGCTGTGTATGTATATTTAAGTATTTCATGAGGGTGTACATATAAGTATTTCACTTGGTTTCTGAATCACAGCTTGTAATCTCTGTTCCTTTGCTCCCTTGCCAATAAGATTAAAAGTCTTCCCAAAACGGCTAAAAGCATTTCTCCATTGAGTATTCCTTCAGCCAGTTTTCCCAAGAGGCTGTCTGTGATATTCACTGCCTGAGAATCTGACCAGGTCCAGCATTTGCTCATGGACTGTTTGTCCCAGTCCCATCAGGGAGGAGGCTCCGTAGTGTCCATCCACTCAGACTCAAAACAGTTATTGTTCCCAAGCAGTATGGCTGCTGTCGGCAACACCTCCACCCACCAGAGCCCCTACCTCCACCACTTTACCATTCGCTGTCAGAGCCACCTGGTGTATGGATTCTCCTGTACCTCGCATCACTTTGTGATCATTCAGTCAGTCTACCTTGTGTAGTTATAAAGGCATAGAAAAGTACAGCACAGAAATAGGCCCTTCAGCCCATCTAGTCTGTGCTGGAGCCATTTAAACTGCCTACTCCCATCGACCTGTACTGGGACCATAGCCCTCCATACCCCTACCATTACTGTATCTACCCAAACTTCTCAAACATTGATATCAAGCTCACATGCACCACTTGTGCTGGCAGCTCATTCCACGTTCTCTTGCCCCTCTGACTGAAGTTGCTTCCCCTCATGTTCCCCTTAAAACTTTTCACCTTCCACTCTTAACCCTTGACTGCTGCTTTTCATTCCATCCGACCTCAGTGGAAAAAGCCAACTTGCGTTCACCCTCATAATTGGTAAGGAAGCTGGTAAGGAAGGCGGGCTCTGTCGTGGGCAAAGTACTGGAGAGTTTAACATCGGTAGCTGAGCGAAGGGCGCTGAGTAGGCTACAGTCAATTATGGAAAACCCTGAACATCCTCTACATAGCACCATCCAGAGACAGAGAAGCAGTTTCAGCGATAGGTTACTATCGATGCAATGCTCCTCAGACAGGATGAAGAGGTCAATACTCCCCAATGCCATTAGGCTTTACAATTCTACCGCCAGGACTTAAGAACTTTTTAAAAAGCTATTATTAATGCTTCTTGAGATAGTGATTTAGATGCACATCAAATTTTTTACTGAGTTAAGTATTGTATGTAATTAGTTTTGCTACAACAAGTGTATGGGACATTGGAAAAAAGTTGAATTTCCCCATGGGGATGAATAAAGTATCTATCTATCTATCTATCTATCTAATTTTGTATACCTCTATCAAATCTCCTGTCTTCTACATTCCAAGGAATAAAGTCCTAACCTAGTCAATCTTTCCTTAGAACTCAGGTCCTCCAAACCTGGTAGCATCCTTGCCGATTTGTTTCTACTCTTCCAGTCTTATTTGTATCTTTCACCCGGTAGGAGGTGACCACACTGGCACAAAATACACCGAGCTGGGTCTCACCATTGTCTTGTACAACATAAACCTGACATCCCATCTCCTGAACTGAGTACTTTGTATTTATTGAGGTTATTGTGATCTTTATTTTTAGTGCATATTTTAATATGCTACACTGGATCTGGAGTAACAATTATTTCATTCTCCTTTTACATGTATGTACTGGAAATGACATTAAACAATCTTGAAGCATTAGCAATAGAATAAAGCCAATCTAGCCCCAAGCTGCAGATCGCTGGACATCTGTGCTTCAATGTTCTACCTACTTGGTTTAACATATCAAATGACAAATGTATTCTAATCCTTTTAGGCATAGTTAAGACACCAGTTCCTGAAAGATAGTGCATTTTGAGCCACACAAACTATTCTCTTTATGCGGCTCTCTCCATTTATCTCCGGATAATTTTGCTAGTAAGAGTGCTTTCTTTCATTATCAATCAGAGATCAAAAATGAATTGCTTGATCTTTGAGATGTAATGGAACGTGGTCTTCAATTCCAGTATTTGTTTGATGTTTCGGAAGATTGGTCTTTGGGAATTTGCGTGCTTTTCACGACATAGCAAAAACAAAGGAGCTGGTTGTGGAATACAGGGGGAATGGAGACAGGCTAGCCGCTATTGACATAAATGGATCTGGGGTTGAGGGGGTAAACAGCTTTAAGTTCCTCAGTATAAACATCACTGAGGATCTCATGTGATCTGTGGTGGGGGTGGGTGGGGGGGAAGCACAGCAGCACTTCTTTCACCTCAGTCAGTTGAAGGAGTTTGGCATGACTCATCAAATCCAAAAAACTTTCTACAGGGGCACAATTGAGAGCAACCTGACTGGCTGCATCACTGCCTGGTATGGGAACTGTACTTCCCTCAATCGCAGGACTCTGCAGAGAGTGGTGCGGACAGCCCAGCACATCTGTAGATGTGAACTTCCCATGATTCAGGACATTTACAAAGACGGGTGTGTAAAAAGGACCCAAAGGATCATTGGGGACCCAAGTCACCCCAACCACAAACTGTTCCAGCTGCTACCATCCGGGAAACGGTACCGCAGCATAAAAGCCAGGACCAGCAGGCTCCGGGACAGCTTTATCCACCAGGCCAGTAGACTGATTAATTCACGCTGATACAATTGTATTTCTATGCTATATTGACGGTCCTGTTGTATATATTATGTATTGCAAATTACTGTAAATTGCACATTGTGCATTTAGTCAGAGAAGTAATGTAAAGATTTTTATTCATGTATGTGAAGGATGTAAGAAATAAAGTTATATTGAATTGATAGCCTTTGGGAAGGCTTCACCTTCTAGTCAATATGGGGGGGGGATATACTTTTTGATGTGATCTTATTTCTACACTCAGCAGCCATTTTATTAGGTACACATGCTCATTAATGTAAATAGCTCATCAGCCAATCATGTGGCAGCAACTCAGTGCATAAAAGCATGCAGACATGGTCAAGAGGTTCAGTTAATGTTCAGATCAAACATCAGAGTGGGGAAGAAATGTGATCTAAGTGACTTTGACGGTGGAGTGATTGTTGGTGCCAGATGCAGTGGTTTAACTATCATAGAAACTGCTGATTTTCTAGGATCTTCGCACACTCCATGCTCCAGAGTTTACAGGGAATGCTGCAGGAAACTTGGAAAAAGTCAAGTGAGTGGCAATTCTGTGGGCAAAAGTCCCTTGTTAATGAGAGGGGTTAGAGGAGAATGGCCAGTCTGGTTCAAGCTGACAGGAGGGTGACAGTAAGTCAAATAACCACAGGTTACAACAATGGTGTGCAGAATGCACAACACGTTGAAGCTTGAAGCGGGTGGGCTACAGCAGCCGAGGGCCATGAACATACAGTACACTAAGAGACAACTTTATTAGGTACAGGGGGTAACTAATAAAGTGGCCACTGAGTATAGTGCTCAACCTCCAAATACTTGAAAGAGCTTGTTCGTCACGCGGCAAGATCTGGTGTCTAGACTCAAGCTTCATATTCCTGTTCGGAATTTTCTTTCGCGTTGAGTCCACTGGAGGCTGACAAAGGGCTGTCCTGGGATTAGAAGGACTGTGTGTGTGGGAGGGAGGGATGAAAGGGGCTTGTTGATCTGTTGCTCATTATGTTCTGTTTTGTTGAGCCGCTTTGTATTTATGACTGGCTAGTCCCAGCTCCAGTGCCTATTAAAGTTTGCTGACGACACCAGAACCAAAGGTGTTGATGGATCAGCTTATCGGAGGGAGATTGAAAATGGGACTGGGTGGTGCCACAACAACCCCTCACTCAATGGCAGCAAGACCAAGGAGCTGATGATTGACTTCAGGAGGAGGAGCTAGTCCTCCTCAGGGGATCGGAGATGGAGAGGTTCAGCAACTTTTAATTCCTCAGTGTTAACATTTCAGAGGACCTGTGCTGGGTCTGGTGTGCAAGAGCCGTTATGAAGAAAGCATAGCAGCACCTCTACTTCCTTAGAAGTTGGTGAAGGTTTGGCAGGTCATCTAAAACTTTGACAGCTGAAGATGCCTGCAAGAAGCTGAATTTCGGGGTTGTGTATGGTGACATATACGTACTTTGACATAACTTTGAACTTTGTTCAGCCGAGCATTGTGGGACTGTTCTGTTGGGGCTGGAACATGTGGTGACGCCTATGGGCTGCCCCCCCCCCCCCCCAAGCATATCCTTCAGTGTTGGTTGTTAAGGCATGTTTCAATGTACATGGGTTAAATCTGAATCTACTCCCTTCCCAAATCCAAAAATAAATCTATCTGTGCCTTGAGTACGCTTAATGGTAGAGGACCCACGGTTCTGTGAGGTGGGGAACCTGAAAGGTTTACTGCCTTCAAGGGTGGAAATTGGACTTCAGTTTGGTTTTAACTGTTTGGCGCTGCTTGTATTTCCTCCTCCGTTTGGACTTCGCCCACAGAGGAAACATCCTGGTATCTACATTGCATGAAACACCCTCAGTCCTAAATGTGTTGATGAGTTTTGGGTCTGTAGTTGAGTTTACCAAAGTTCAAGTTTATTGTTATTCAAACAGGCACACACACACGTGCAGCAAAACAAACCATCGTTCCTGCGGGGTCAAGTTGTAAAGTGAGATGCTGAAGATGTTCTATAGGTCAGTTGTGGAGAGCGCCCTCTTCTTTGTGGTGGCGTGTTGGGGAGGCAGCATTAAGAAGAGGGACGCCTCACGTCTTAATAAGCTGGTAAGGAAGGCGGGCTCTGTCGTGGGCACAGAACTGGAGAGTATGACATCGGTAGCAGAGCGAAGGGCGCTGAGTAGGCTACGGTCAATCATGGAAAACCCTGAACATCCTCTGCATAGCACCATCCAGAGACAGAGAAGCAGCTTCAGCTATCGATGCAATGCTCCTCAGACAGGATGAAGAGATCATTACTCCCCAATGCCATTCGGCTTTACAATTCAACCGTCAGGGGTAAGATATGTTAAAGTGCCAGGGTTAGGACTGAGCTTAAGTTACCATTCAATGTATTTTATAAACTATTTAAGAACTTTTTAAAAGCTATTTATTAATGCTTTTTGAGAGGGTGATTTTAGATGCATATCATATTTATACTGAGTTAAGTATTGTATGTAATTAGTTTTGCTGCAACAAGTGTATGGGACATTGGAAAAAATGTTGAATTTCCCCATGGGGATGGATAAAGTATCTATCTATCAAAATAATCGGCACATGTCCGAATGGCATGCATCAACAACATACTGCTGCCGCAAAGCAAGTTTCTCGCCATATGCCCGAGGTGTTCGACCTGATTCGCTCTGACAATAAAACGAGCAGTAGTAGTGTAAATGTGTGAAATGGCAGCAAAGATGAAACGCGACCAGTACAGGATGAGAGTGTGTCTGTGAGTTGGGGAGTGGGTAGGTGAGGGCATCACTCCGACTGTAAGGATCTAAGGGATTTCAAAAAGGAAGTGCCATCTACTTCGACACTGGAAATACAATCGGCCCTCCTTATCCGCGGGGGATTGGTTCCGAGACCCCCCCCCCCCGCGGATACCAAAAAACGCGGATGCTCAAGTCCCTTATTTAACCTGACTCACTGTGGTGGTCTTTAGGACCCAGCAGAGCCCCGGACTTTATTTAACCTGTTCAGTGTGGTGGACATTAGGACCTGGCGGTGCAGCTCTGAATCCGCAGTGTTTCTGTTCACGAAAATAATCACAATTGAAAATAAGGTGGAAGTAATAAAGCGATTGGAAAGAGGTGAAACGCCATCGGTCATTGGAAAAGCGTTAGGCTACAGTCAGTCAACGATTGGAACAATTTTAATGGAGCATATGAAAGGCCCTGCCCCGATGATAGCTACAATTATAACTAGGCAACGCAGTGGTTTAATTATTGAAATACGTATGTTTCTTAAGTGTTTTATATGCATAGAAAGGTAAAATATATACTATATACTAAGAATAACGTTTGACTAACTGACACTAAATAATACCGGATGTACCTATTCTGACTTCAAATCCGACTTAAGAAGGACTCGGGAACAGAACTCGTTCATAACCCGGGGACTGTCTGTACTTTTAAGTAATTTCTAGATTACTTATAATACCTAATACAACTTCAGTGCTATGTAAATACAAACCCCATTTCCAGAAAAGTTGGGATATTTTCCAAAATGCAATAAAAACAAAAATCTGTGATATGTTAATTCACGTGAATCTTTATTTAACTGACAAAAGTACAAAGAAAAGATTTTCAATAGTTTTACTGACCAACTTAATTGTATTTTGTAAATATACACAAATTTAGAATTTGATGGCTGTAACACACTCAACAAAAGTTGGGACAGAGTTAAAATAAGATTGAAAAGTGCACAGAATATTCAAGTAACACTGGTTTGGAAGACTCCACATTAAGCAGGCTAATTGGTAGCAAGTGAGGTATCATGACTGGGTATAAAAGTAGCGTCCATCAAAGGCTCAGTCTTTGCAAGCAAGGATGGGTCATGGTTCACCCCTTTGTGCCAAAATTTGTGAGAGAATTGTTAGTCAGTTCAAAAGGACATTTCCCAATGAAAGATTGCAGAGAATTTAGGTCTTTCAACATCTACAGTACATAATATTGTGAAAAGATTCAGAGAATTCAGAGACATCTCAGTGCGTAAAGGGCAAGGTCAGAAACCACTGTTGAATGTGCGTGATCTTCGAGCCCTCAGGCGGCACTGCCTAAGAAACTGTCATGCTACTGTGACCATTATAGCCACCTGGGCTCGGGAGTACTTCGGAAAACCATTGTCACTTAACACAGTCCGTTGTTGCATCCAGAAATACAACTTGAAACTGTATTACGCAAGGAGGAAGCCATACATCAACTCTATGCAGAAACGCCGGCGAGTTCTCTGGGCCTGAGCTCATCTCAGATGGACCGAAAGACTGTGGAACCATGTGCTGTGGTCAGATGAGTCCACATTTCAGCTAGTTTTCAGAAAAAACGGGCGTCGAGTACTCTGTGCCAAAGATGAAAATGACCATCCTGATTGTTATCAGCGAAAGGTGCAAAAGCCAGCATCTGTGATGGTATGGGGGTGCATCAGTGCCCACAGCATGGGTGAGTTACATGTATGTGAAGGTACCATTGACTCTGAGGCGTATATTAGGATTTTAGAGAGACATATGTTGCCATCAAGGCGACGTCTCTTCCCGGGACGTCCATGCTTATTTCAGCAGGACAATGCCAGACCACATTCTGCATGGGCTACAACAGCGTGGCTTTGTAGACACAGAATGTGTGTGCTTGACTGGCTTGCTGCCAGTCCAGATCTATCTCCTATTGAAAATGTATGGCGCATCATGAAGAGGAGAATCAGACAACGGAGACCATGGACTGTTGAGCAGCTGATGTCTTGTATCAAGCAAGAATGGACAGAATTTCCAATTGCAAATCTACTGCAATTAGTATCCTCAGTTCCAAAACGATCTAAAAAGTGTTATTAAAAGGAAAGGTGAAGTAACACAAATGGTAAACATGCCTCTGTCCCAACTTTTGTTGAGTGTGTTGCAGCCATCAAATTCTAAATTTGTGTATATTTACAAAATACAATTAAGTTGGTCAGTAAAACTATTGAAAATTTTTTCTTTGTACTTTTGTCAGTTAAATAAAGGTTCACGTGAATTAACATATCACAGATTTTTGTTTTTATTGCATTTTGGAAAATATCCCAACTTTTCTGGAAATGGAGTTTGTAGTTATACTGTATTGTTTAGGGAATAATGACAAGAAAAGATAGTCTGTCTGTACATGCTCAAACAACGAGTGCTGGAGGGAGAACTTCCGGGTTTTCCCAATCCGCGGTCGGTTGAATCCGTGCATGCGGGATCCATGGATAAGGAGGGCCGACTGTATTACACTGATTTGGTACTGAATGAATTTGAACTGTGTATACCAGCTTGCTGGGTATAGAGTGGCCTGTTCCAGTTGGATGTTGCTTTATGTGGAATACAGTCCCGAGTTTGTTACTTGCTGTAATCTGCATTTCAAGTTCATGTTCATTATCACCTGCCTGTACTTTGAGCAAATGAGAAAACACTCGTGACCATGGTGCACCCACAGAACATGTTGTACATCACACAGCACATAAAACAAAATATTACCATAAATAATTTCATAAACTATAACTTAAAAATACATGTGAAGCGTGTGCACACAGGCAGACAGCACTCTGTCCCAGTGATGAGGCCTGGGCAGTGGCAGGATATCTATTTGTCTCGCTGCCTGAGGGAAGAGGCTGTTACCCAGTCTGCTAGCCCTAGTCCTGATGCTCCTATACCTCCTACCTGATGGTAGTGGGGTCAAAGAGATTGTGGGATGGGTGGAAGCAAATTTTTTTTTTAAAACCATATAACAATTACATCACGGAAACAGGCCATCTCGGCCCTTCTAGTCTGTGCCGACACTTACACTCACCTAGTCCCACTGGCCCGCACTCAGTCCATAATCCTCCATTCCTTTCCTGTCCATATACCTATCCAATTTTACTTTAAATGACAATACCGAACCTGCCTCTACCACTTCTACTGGAAGCTCATTCCACACAGTTACCACTCTCTGAGTAAAGAAATTCCCCCTCGTGTTACCCTTAAACTTTTGCCCCCTAACTCTCAAATCATGTCCTCTTGTTTGAATCTCCCCTACTCTCAGTGGAAAAAGCCTATCCACGTCAACTTGATCTATCCCCCTCATTATTTTAAATACCTTTATTAAGTCCCCACTCAACCTTCTACACTCCAAAGAATAAAGACCTAACTTGTTCAACCTTTCCCTGTAACTTAGGTGCTGAAACCCAGGTAACATTCTAGTAAATCTTCTCTGTATTCTCTCTATTTTGTTGATATCTTTCCTATAATTTGGTGACCAGAACTGTTCACAATACTCCTAATTCAGCCTTACCAATGCCTTGCACAATTTTAACATTACATCCCAACTCCTATACGCAATGCTCTGATTTATAAAGGCCAGCATACCAAAAGCTTTCTTCACCACCCTATCCACATGAGATTCCACCTTCAGGGAACTATGCATCATTATTCCTAGATCACTCTGTTCTACTGCATTCTTCAATGCCCTAACATTTACCATGTATGTCTTATTTGGATTATTCCTACCAAAATGTAGCACCTCACACTTATCAGCATTAAACTCCATCTGCCATCGTTCAGCCCACTCTTCTAACTGGCCTAAATCTCTCTGCAAGCTTTGAAAACCTACTTCATTATCCACAACACCTCCTACCTTAGTATCTGCATACTTACTAATCCAATTTACCACCCCATCATCCATATCATTACTGTATCTGACAAACAACATTGGACCCAATACAGATCCCTGAGGCACACCACTAGTCACCAGCCTCCAACCTGATAAACAGTTATCCACCACTACTCTCTGGCATCTCCCATCTAGCCACTGTTGAATCCATTTTACTACTTCAATATTAATACCTAACGATTGAACCTTCCTAACTAACCTTCCGTGTGGAACCTTGACAAAGGCCTTACTGAAGTCCATATAGGCAATGTCCACTGATTTACCCTCGTCAACTTTCCTCGTAACCTCTTCAAAAAATTCAATAAGATTTGCCAAACATGACCTTCCACGCACAAATCCATGCTGACTGTTCCTAATCAGACCCTGTCTATCCAGATAATTATAGATACCATCTCTAAGAATACTTTCCATTAATTTACCCACCACTGACGTCAAACTTACAGGCCTATAATTGCTAGGTTTACTCCTAGAACCCTTTTTAAACAATGGAACCACATGAGCAATACGCCAATCCTCTGTTTCTAATGACATTTGAAATATTTCTGTCAGAGCCCCTGCTATTTCCACACTAACTTCCTTCAAGGTCCTATGGAATATCCTGTCAGGAGCCGGAGATTTATCCACTTTTATATTCCTTAAAAGAGCCAATACTTCCTCCTCTTTAATTGTCATAGTTTCCATAACTTCCCTACTTTTTTCCCTTACCTTACACAATTCAATATCCTTCTCCTTAGTGAATATAATTCAATATCCTTCTCCTTAGTGAATACTAAGGAGAAGGATATTGAATTTTTTTTTTGCAACTCTGTGTACAAGGCTCCCGGTAAATATCACAAATAGTGGGAGGGAGACCCTGGTGATTCCCTCAGTGTTTTTCTTTACTGTACGCTGTAGGGTTTTGCAGCCTCTTTCCACACCACACAACGTAGCTGGCAACAATCACAGATGCAGAGGATAAAATGAGCAATATGCTGCAAAAACTTCTGAACTCTGATTTTTAAAAACACAGGACTTGTTTTAGTTTCTCATTAGTTTCTTAAATGAACGTAGTTCCTAACATGAAGTACTGTGCTCGTTGTGGCTTTTTTCAAGTTCAGACTTTTGAGTGTGTGCTTAGCATTTTGTGTGATTTGCCTACACTAAATGTTTGAAGAGCGGCGCCCTTCTCTAGTTTTCAGCACAGTGCTGGCAAGGTCTGCTGGAAAACTGTTCTGAACTTGCAAAAACTCATTTTTGTTTTGCAAACCAAAAGACAAATACGGTCTAACAAATAGGATCTTAGTCCTGTTGAGCATAGTCGTTTAGTATTTCCCACCAGAATGTGCTAAGCTTTGCATGTTCAAGTATATTGTCCTTTCAATCATACACGTGTATACTGTCAAACGAAACAAAGTTCCTCTGGACCAAGGGGCACAACACAGTAGATATAACTCACACACAACACAAAGTAATATTGTCACAAATAAATTAACAGATAATAAGGTGTTTTTATGACAAAAGTTAAGTAGAAAACAGTATAATGCTAAAATGCTACTGCTGCTTCAAGTGATGAGACCTGGGTGGTGTCAGGGAGTAGTCTCAGACTGGGGAAAGAAGGGGTTTCCCATCCTAACAGTCCTTGTCCTAATGTTATGACCCCTCCTGCCAGATGGTGGGGTGGGAAGGGGTTGTCAAAGACGTGTTTGTACACATTTTTAAATGTGTCAAATTTTCCAATCTCTAAGTATTTCTAATTGAAATTTGAATCCCAAGACCTTAAGATTCAGGAGCTGAATTAGGCCATTTGGCCCAATCAAGTCTGCTCAGCCATTTCATCATGGCTGATCCAGTTTTCTCCTCAGCCCCATTTTCCGACAAGCAAACTTGGCCTCCACAAAGAATTCCACAGATTCACCACTCTCTGGCCAAAGAAATGCCTTGTCATCTCTGTTCTAAAAGGATGCTGCTCTATTCTGAGGCTGTGTCCTCAGGTCTTGGACTCTCCCTCCATAGGAATTGTCCTTTCCACATCCACCTTATCGAGGCTTTTCAGCATTCAATAGGTTTCAATGAGGTCACCCCTCATTCTTCTGAATTCTAGTGAATACAGGCCCAAAACCATCACAAGCTCTTTGTATGACAAGCTATTCAATCCTGGAATTATTTTTGTGAAATTCCTTTGAACTCTCCAATTTAAGCACATCCTTTCTTGGATGAGGGGCCCAAACCTGCTCACAATACTCCAAGCGAGGCCTCACCAGTGCTTTATGAATTTTCGACATTACATCCTTGTTTTTTATGTTCTATTCCTCTTGAAATGAATGCTAACATCATGTTTGCCTTCCTCTCCACAGACTCCACCTGCAAATTAACCTTTAGGGAATCCTGTACCTCAATCCAAACTCCCTTTGCACCTCAGGTTTTTGTATGTTCTCCATTTATAAAATGGTCAACCCTTTCATTTCTTCTACCAAAGTGCGCGACCATACACTTCCCGCCATTGTATTCAATCTGCCATTTCTTTGTCCATTCTGCAAGTCCTTCTGTAGCCTCTCTACTTCCTCAAAGTTACCTGCCCCTCCACCTATTCTCATATTTTCTGCAAACTTTGCAACAGAGCCATCATCCAGATCATTTGCATATAACGTAAAATGAATCTGTCACCACACTTGCTCTGTGGAACACCACCAGTCACCAGCCAACCAGCCAGCCTTTATTCCCACTCTTTGCCACCTGCCGATCAGCCAATGCTCTATCCATGCTAGTATCTGTCCTGTAATACCATGGGTTCCTAGCTTGTAAGCAGCCTCACGTGTGGCACCTTGTCAAAGGCTTTCTGAAAATTCAAGTACACAACATCCATCAATTCTCCTTTGTCTATCGTGCTTCTTATTACTTCAAAGGATTCCAAACAATTTTTACCCTCGAGGAAACAATGCCAACTACAGCCTATTTTGTCATGTGCCTCCAAGTATTCTGAGAACTCATCCTTAATAATCAATTTCAACATCTTCCCAACCACTATGGTCAGACTAACTGGTCTATTGTTTCCTTTCTTCTGCCTCTCTCCCTATGCCTCCACAATCTCTTCACCCAGCTCTTTCACAACTCTGGTTTATACACCTTCTGGTCCGGGTGACTATCTAACTTTCAATTTCCCAAAAGCGTTCTCCGTAGTAATGGCAACTTCATACATTTCATGTCCCCTGAACCTGGAACTTCCACCATACTGCTAGTGTCTTCTACCGTGAAGACTGATATCAAATACTTATTCAGTTCTTCTGCTATTTCATTGTCCCCCATTCCACCTCCCCAGCATCGTTTTCCAGCAATGCAATATCCACCTTTGCCTCTCTTTTACACTTTATGTATCCTTTTGAACATTATCAGCTAGCTTACTTTTGTGTTCTGTCTTTATCTCCTTAATGACTTTTTTAGTTAGCTTCTGTTGGTTTTTAAGCTTCCCAATCCTCTTAACTACCAACTAATTTTTGCTCTATTATATGCCCTCTTTTTGGCTTTAACTTCTCTTGTTAACTTCTCTTCTATATATATCCTGTGCCTTCCAAATTACTTCCAGATATTCCAGCCATTGCTATTCTGCTGTCATCCTGCCTGTGTTCTTTTCCAATCAATTCTGGCCGACTCCTTTCTCATGCCTCCTGTAATTCCCTTTACTCCAAAGTATTACTGATACATCTAACCTTGGCTTCTTCTCAAACTTCAGGTGAATCCAATCATATTATGATCACTTTCCCCCCAGGGTTCTTTTATATGCCCTCTCTTTGGCTTTATGTTGGCATTGACTTCTCCTGTTAGCTGTAGTTGTGTCATCTTTCCTTCAGAATACTTTTTCTGCTTTGGGATGTATACATCCAGTGCTTTCTGAATTGCTTCCTGAAACTCCAGCCATTGCTGCTCTGCCGTCATCCCTGCCAGTGTTCTTTTCCAATCATTTCTGCCCAACTCCTCTCTCATGCCTCTGTAATTCCCTTTACTCCACTGTAATACTGATACATCTGAACTTAGCTTCTCTTTCTCAAATCTCAGGTGAATATGATCATATTATGATCACTTGTAATCCGGCATCAGCCTGGTCCCCCATGAGTACAGTAACATTGCCCTTTTGGCATGTATTTTCTATCTCCCATTGTCATTTGTAGATCACATCCTTACTACTGTTTGGGGGGGTCTGAATACAACTCCCATCAGAGTATTTTTACCCTTGCAGTTCCTTAGCTCTATCCACAATGAATCAACACCTTCTATCCCAATGTTACCTCTTTCTAATGATTTGATTTCATTTTTTACCCACAGCAATGCCACCCCTCTACCTTCTTGCCTGTCCTTTTGATACAATGTGTATCTTGGACATTAAGCTCCCAGCTATAATCTTTCAGCCATGATTCAGTGATGTGTACAACAACATACCTGCCAATCTGTAACTGTGTTGCAAGTTCATCTACCTGATACAATACAATACAAATACTTTATTGTCACCAAACAATTGATACTAGAGCGTATAATCATCACAGTGATATTTGTTTCTGCGCTTCGTGCTCCCTGAAGTACCAATCAAAGTAAATATAATAAAAATTTAAATTATAAATCATAATTAGAACAATAGAAAAGGGAAAGTAAGGTAG
This sequence comes from Hemitrygon akajei, assembly GCF_048418815.1. Classification (NCBI taxonomy): domain Eukaryota; kingdom Metazoa; phylum Chordata; class Chondrichthyes; order Myliobatiformes; family Dasyatidae; genus Hemitrygon; species Hemitrygon akajei. Next base: position 35,310,813 of record NC_133132.1, read on the forward strand.
TGCAAGTCAGGTCTGGATATTTGGAAGGTACGGCCCAGATCCGGGTCAGGATCTGTTCAGCAGTCTTATCACAGTTGGAAAGAAGCTGTTCCCAAATCTGGCCGTACGAATCTTCAAGCTCCTGAACCTTCTCCCGGGGGGAAGTGGGACAAAAAGTGTGTTGGCTGGGTGGGACTTGTCTGTATACTGTGCGCATTCAGATACAACACCTTCAGTCCTGCATTCACCCTTTGATTTTTGTCTGCTGTTTACATTGTAACTAATCCTGTTGGCTGCAGTTTTGCCCCATCTCCAGGGTCTCGGTCTGAAACTTTGACTAACTCTTTTCCATAGATGCTGCCTGGCCTGCTGAGTTCCTCCAGCAGTGAGTGTGTGTGAGAGTGTGAGTGTGTTCTTTACCAAGTGGAAGTACAACTTATTGTCAGTGTGTATATGTCACCATATACCACCCTGAGATTCATTCACAGCAAAATAAACATGACGAGTTCTTTGGGCCTGTGCAGGCGCTGGAGAACGTTGGGGTCTGAGGTTTCCAGAGCAGCTGAATTGGTAAATTGTTTTACAAGAATTGTTAATTGTTTTTCTCGAGTAACTCATTCTTTGTAACATGGTCTCCTGATGCTTTGTGTTTAAACTTTTAGAGTTTATTTTGATAGGCTGGGGGATTTCATGTTCATTTGTATTATTTGAGGATGCCTGATTAACACTTATCGCTGGGTCCTAGTTTTGAGAATATTACTTCTTGTGCCAATGTTCTTTTGCAATTATTATAAATTAACCATATAACAATTACAGCAAGGAAACAGGGCATCTCGGCCCTTCTAGTCCGTGCCAACGCTTACACTCACCTAGTCCCACTGGCCCACACTCAGCCCGTAACCCTCCATTCCTTTCCTATCCATATACCTATCCAATTTTACTTTAAATGATAATACCGAACCTGCCTCTACCACTTCTACTGGAAGTTCATTCCACACAGCTACCACTCTGAGTAAAGAATTTCCCCCTTGTGTTACCCTTAAACTTTTGCCCCCTAACTCTCAAATCATGTCCTTCTCTTGTTTGAATCATCCCTACTCTCAATGGAAAAAGCCTATCCACGTCAACTCGATCTATCCCCCTCATTATTTTAAATAATTTATTAAGTCCCCCCTCAACCTTCTACGCTCCAAAGAATAAAGACCTAACTTGTTCAACCTTTCCCTGTAACTTAGGTTCTGAAACCCAGGTAACATTCTAGTAAATCTTCTCTGTACTCTCTCTATTTTGTTGATATCTTTCCTATAAATTGTCTCTACATGAGTATTTTTCCTCTGCACTTGGTTTCTGACAGTTAAGAAATACGATAGAACTTATTTAAACAAAGGCTGACAAAAAAGTTGCAAAAAAAGCTGTGCAAATGAAACAATAAATAATACTGAGAACATGAGTGGTAGAGTCCTTGAAAAGATTGTAGAATTGGTTCTGATTTGTGTAGTTATCCACACTGCTACAGAAGCTTGATGATTGTAGGGTAATAATTGTTTCTGAAACTGGTGCTCACTTTCTTTCAAACCCAGTCAGCTGACTACTTCTCCTCACCGGACCTGTTATGATTAACCATGCTATTTTGACTTCCTTAATTCTTTAATGGGTCTGTAAATCTAATTTCGGTACTGCAGAGAGGAAAAATAACTGTAGTTTTCCCAGATCTAACAATCTCCTGCTTCATTCAACTTTTTTTGGCTCCTATTTCAAACCAGTCACAGGGAGAACATACAAACAGCTTACAGGCGGTGGCGGGAATTGAACCTGGGTTGCTGGCACTGTGATAGTGTGCGCTAACCGCTACGCTTCTGAGACACACAATGTATTCCCATGCCATTTCTTCTGAAGGCGCTAATCATCATGGAGATGGTTTAAAGGTAAAATTCAGTGGTTGTCAGAACTATGAATTACTGGAAACACTCGGGTGTGGAGAAAAGTGTAGAGTTATTGTTTTTTTTCAATGTTCTGACGCAAACATTGTTTGGGCCGAGGAACTTTCGAACATATTGGTCATTAGTTTATTAGTCTCAGTGGAAAAACTTTGTTCTGTACATTCCCACAGTAAACATAATAAACAAAGTGAAAAGCAATAAGAGTGTAGAATGAGCTGCACCATAGCAAAGAGGTCAACACAATGCTTTACAGCACTGCCTATAAGATCGGGTTTGATTTCTGTCAGTGTCTGTAAGGAATTTGCACGTTCTCCTTGTGACCATGTAGGTTTCCTCTGGGGGTACAGGTTTCCTCCCACATTCCACAGTTGGCGTTAGTGAGATGGGAGCGTGCGATTTTTGGCACTGGAAGCATGCTTTGTTGCGGGCTGCCCAGCACAATCCTCGCTGAATAGATTTGAGGCTTCACGGTATGACGAATAAGCTAATCTAAATTTCTACAGTTATTGTCTACTGTAAAACGTAAGTAGACAATACGGTTCACGTCCATGTTGAGGTAGATTGAGAGATTGAAAATTATCCTTATTGTGTAAGGATATACAATTACAAAAGCAGGATCAAAACTGTCCTTGAACCTGGCAGTGCTTGTTTTCAAACTTTTCTATCTTTTGGCTGATGGGGGGGGGACAACATTGACTCTTGTTCTGTCGAACAGCTGCTTGATCAGGGTCTAAAAACAAGAGATTCTGCAGATGCTGGAAATCCAGAGCAACACACACAAAATGCTGGAGAAACTCAGCAGGTCAGGCAGCGTCTACTGGGGGAACTAAACAGTTGATATTTCAGTCTGAGACCCTTCATTAGGACTGGAGAAGGGGGAAGAAGCCAGAATAAGAGGGGGGAGGGGAAGGAGACCAAGCTTGACATGATAGGTGAGACCAGGTGAGGGGGAAGATGGGGGGGCATGGCAGGTCCGCCTGGACCGACCCCTAGCCCCTCTTCCGAGGATACATTCATGCCCAGGTGTCCTGAGAGGGATCATGCAATCACCATGGGTACAGTGGGGGGGGGGGGGGGTGGATTTCTGGGAACGGTGGGACCCCCAGGGAATTGACTGTTTTATAGACAGTAATAATTATATTTTGATTTGAATTTGTTTCCCTGTCTTGTAAGTATTTGGCATTTGTATTTGGTGTGGTTTTGTGTGAATAAACTTTTTTGTATTTTTGAGAAGCAAAAAAAGATGGGTGGGTAAATTGCCTCTTCACTCTCTTCTATATCCATCCTGTAATGAGGTGACCAGAATTGAAGACAATATTCCGCGTGTGGTCCCTCCAGGGTCTTATAGAGCTGCAACGTTATCTCACGGCTCTTGAGTGCAATCCCTGACTGATGAAAGCCAACACACCACATGCCGCCTTAACAACTCTGTGAACTTGTGTGAGATCTGTGGATGTGAACCCCAAGATCGCTCTGTTCCTCCCCACTGCTAAGAATCCTGCCATTAACTCTGTATTCTGCCTTGAAGTTTGACCTTCTAAAGCGAATCTTTGGAGTGAAGGAGTTTGAGAAGTGACTTGATAATGAGGCACAGTTAGTGGAGAGCTAGCACTTTCTCCGAGGGCAAAAGTTATTACTGGGGGGCATAACTTGAAGGTGATTGGCGGAAAGTATAGGGGGTCAGAACGGTAGATGCGTGGAACACCCTGCCAGGGATGGTGGTAGAGGCAAATACACTAGGGACGTTTAAAAAAACTATTAGATAGGCACATGGATCCTCGGTAGAGTTCGTTAAGAGCACCAAATTTCTTGGTGTTCACCTGGCGGAGAATCTCGCCTGATCCCTCAAAACCAGCTCCATAGCAAAGAAAGCCCAGCAGCGTCTCTACTTCCTGCGAAGGCTGAGGAAAGTCCATCTCCTCTCCTCTTCCCCCCCCCCCCCCCCCACCCTCATCACATTCTACAGGGGTTGTATTGAGAGCATCCTGAGCAGCTGCATCATTACCTGGTTCAGAAATTGCACCATCTCGGATCGCAAGACCCTGCAGCGGAAATGGAGGTCAGGTGAGATCATCGGGGTCTCTCTTCCTGCCATTACAGACATTTACACTACACACTGCATCCGCAAAGCAAACAGCATTATGAAGGACCCCACGCACCCCTCATACAAACTCTTCTCCCTCCTGCCATCTGGGAAAAGGCACCGAAGCTTTCAGGCTCTCACGACCAGACTATGTAATAGTTTCTTCCCCCAAGCTACCAGGCTCCTCAATACCCAGAGCCTGGACTGACACTAACTTACTGCCCTCTACTGTGCCTATTGTTTTGTTTATTATTTATTGTAATGCCTGAACTGTTTTGTGCACTTTAAGCGGTCCTGGGTAGGTCTGTAGTCTAGTGTAGTTTTTTTTTCTGTGTTGTTTTCACATAGTTCAGTGTAGTTTTTGTACTGTTTCATGTAGCACCATGGTCCTGAAAAACGTTGTCTTGTTTTTACTGTATACTCTACCAGCAGTTATAGTCGAAATGACAATAAAAAGTGACTTGACCTGGCTTGATGGATGAAAGAAAATGGAGGGTTATGTGGGAGGGAGATGGTTGGGTTGAAATGGTTAGGTTAAAAGATCAGCACAATGTTATGGGCTGAAGGGCCTGTACTGTTCTGTGTTCTTATCACTTCAAATAAATGTTGGCCTTGGCCACTCTTTGGCAACCAAAAATTTCAAGCGTACAGAGGAAAATTTACAAGGATGTTACTGGGACTTGGGGACCTGAGTTATAGGGAGAAGGCTGAATAGGCAAGAATTTTATTCCCCGGTGTATAGGAGAATGAGGGGAGATTTGATAGAGGTGTACAATACTATGAGGAGTATGGAGAAGTTCAAAGTAAGCATGGAGATGGATGAAACTAAAAATGGAGGCCATAGCGTAAAGGGTAAAAGGTGAAATGTTTAAGGGGAACATGAGGGGGAGCTTAACTCTGAGGGTGGTGAGAGTGTGGAGCGAGCTGCCAGCAGAAGTGGTGGGTATGGGTTTGATGTCCATGCTTAAGAGAAGTTTGGATAAGTACCTGGATGGGAGGGTTATGGCAGGCTATGACCAGGTGCCGTTTGATGGGTCGAGGCAGAATAACAGTTCAGCATGGACCAGGTGGGCCAAATGGCCTGTTTTGCTTTGTGGTGCTCTGAGTAATTGTTTATTACAAGTGCTGAATTGCAGCTTGATTCCTGTGAATCTGTTTGTACTCAACACTTAGAGTGTAGTCAATCTGACTTCCTTTTTGAAGTAGAGATGGTTTTGGAAGTTGACACAGCTGCAGTCTGCTTGCCTCTTTTAATTTGGCTAACTTTCTGGACATGGAAAGTATGTGTGCAAGTAGTAATCTGAAGATAGATTTTAGTTTCTGCAAATAATTTCAGCCACAACATAGATATGAGTTTAATAATTTGTGCACAGCTGAGGGGATTAGCTTGTGATCAATGTGCTTCACCCAAACATGTTTGAGTATATTATGGGTCAGTATTTTGTGTATGTTAACAATTATAGTCTCGTACTCTTGACAGCTGTTTCCTGTTCTTTGGCTCTCCAGTATTGGTCGCGATGTGGTATTTGTTTTGATTTGAACAATTAAGGGTGTTCAGATTTTTAATAATGTATTGTGGATATTTCTGAAATGCGCCTGTTTTGTTCTGTGTAATAATTAGGCTTTTGCTTTTGCTTTGATCTAGTGCAATAATTACTTAAAACCATCTGCTTAAATCAGTGACGTCTTTGATAGGAAATAGTGACTAGTTTTCTTAGTGGCTGAGTTTTGTTGCTTTTGATAACGGTACAGAAAGCGTTTGGTAAACAAAATTTATAAGTCTGTCAAATATACTTGGTTTCACTGTCTGAAAGTGAGCTTTGTTTATGGTTGAAAATTGCTACAAGAAATTATTACAAAGCAACTAAGAAATTTTAATTATGTATTTGTGTTCACTGTTGGCAAAGGAAAGGTTCCACTGCACTTGGAGAACACCATAAAACATAGGAGCCATTCAGCCCATCAGGTCTTTTCCACCATTCCATCATTGCTGATTTTTATTATTGCTTTGAACCCCTTTCTTCTGCTTGTTCTCCATAATCTTCGATGCCTTTATTAATCAAGAACCTATCAACCTCTGCTTTAAATACACCCAATGACTTGACCTCTACGGCTGTCTGTAACAATGAATTCCACAGATTTGCCACTCTTTGTCTAAAGAAATTCCTTCTTATCTGTTCTAAAGGAACATACTATTCTGAGGCTGGGCCCTCTGGTCCCAGACTCGCCCAATATAGGAAACCACCTCCTCACGTCCGCTCCATCTAGGCCTTTCAATATTCAAGAGGTTTACAGTGAATGAGCTCTGGGCATTCAAAATTATTGTGTGGCTATTTTGTTAATGATCAGATAGTCTTGTGGTTTACCATTTACCTTGGTGGAATAATCACTTGGACCAGCTCAATGTTTCCTGAGGCATGGAATGGAACAATGTGTTTGACAGCAGCAGAGTTGATCGGTCTCATTCCAGTCTAAATTACAATGTGTTGTTTAACTGCTCAATTGTTGTTGACTGATAACAATGTGGAGAACATTTGTAGCTCTACAATTACGGCTCCTGTTTCTAACTCGTTTCAGATATTAGAACTGTTTTGTCTATTGGTTAGTTTATTATCAGCAAACATTGAAGGAGAGGAATTTGGAGGGCAGTGTGATCTTACAGAAGGTTAAAATGTCAGCACCACTTTGTGAGCCTAAGGGCCTGTACTGTGCGGAATTGTTCTATGTGATCTAACACTGGGATCAGCCCTTGGGGCACTCAGGGTTAGGGTGGAGTTGAGGGCAAGACAATGTTTACTTGCTTTGGGGCAAAGGAAACGAAACCTAGGTGGACTGATGAAGACCAAAGAGTACTTTGGAAGAAATTTTAAGTGCCCCAAGTACTGTATAGGAAAGCAAGCTTCTTCATGGGTGCTTGTAATGTAGCTTGGATATGACAACCAGGGTTTGCCAGGATGCTGCCTAGATTAAGAAGCATGCCTTGAGAGGATGGGTTGAGCAAACTACAGCTTTACCCTTTGGAGTGAAGGAGGATGAGAGGTGTACAAGATGATAGAGGCATAGCTAGAGTGGATAGCCAGAGACTTTTTCCCAGAGCAGAAATGGATAATATGAGGGGACATAATTTTAAGGTGATTGGTGGAAGGAACTGCAGGGGGACAATGTCAGAGATGATGGTTTTTTTAAAAAACAGAATGGTGGGTGTGTGGAACATTGCTGGGGTGTAGAGGCAGATACATTAGGGATGTATAAGAAACTCTTAGATGGGCAGATGGATGATTTAAAAAAAGATGGAGGGCTATGTGGGAGAGAAGGTTTAGAGTGATTGTAGTGGGTTAAGAGGTCAGCAAAATCGATTGTGATGATTGACGAGGAGGTAGCCTTGTGGGCTGTAAGGGCCTGTTACCATACTGTTTCTTCAAGTAATCTTTTTTTTTGGGGGGGGGGGGCAGAGGAGCCTAAAACCTCAGGGCTCGGGTTTGAGGTGGGGGGGGGATTTAAAGGGAACGTGGGGTATGAGCTGCTTCAGACACTGGGGGGTGGGGGTGGAATAAAAATCGACTTGCCAGAGGAAGTTGTGAAGGCAGGTACAACTATAATAACATGGAGCAGATTAATAATGGTTTATGGGTCAAACGGGGGTAAATGTTTTTCAATTTTTGCAATAATTTCTTATTTTAATTTGTAGTATATTTTGTGTATTGCACTGTACTGCTGCAGCAAAACAAAGTCATACCATACTGTGTCAGTGATATTAATTCTGATGACATTGAGCTGAACTGGGGGCTTGTTCAGTGTGAGTGAGTTGAAATGAGAGGCTCTGCATCCATTGACTCTGCAACAGCTGCCTCCAGTGAACTCCACTGTTTGAGACTTCCAGTTGCTGCTTCAGCATGCATATTAAAGATGTGGGCAGTTTGCCCTGTAGCATAATGTGATTGGTGTCGACCTGGCGGTTATCATCATGCTGGTCTGGCACAAGGTCAGCCAGCTCCACCCTGGATGGGCTCCAGCTGACCGTGAGAGGAGGAGGGTTGGGGAATGGGAGCTAGCGGCCCCACCCCGTAGAAAAACCCAGTGCTACAGAAAGGCCAACGGAAGCTCCAACGACCCTTCCCCTGGGAGAGGAAGTATCTTCGCTGAGAAGACGTATGAGGTCTTGTGAGAGCGGAAGCCACGGGGCCGATCAGCCTTTGTCCCGGGATGCAGGTGAACAGCCGCTGGCAGCCTATATCCCAGTGGGGGTGATGGGCTTGAGGAGAAGAGAAGATGAGATGAAGCAGACATCATGTCACCCTGGTAGAATGGTCTGCTTGGTGCATTTCAGACCGCTCCATTGCTCAAAAGGCTCCAACCCACCAAAGGCTCAATAGCCATCGCCCCTTGTAACTGAGGAATGCAGGAACATTCGTTCATACAGCAGACTACCAACAGGTGCCAAGACAAAGATGTCTGGTCTGGTCAAATGATCAAAAACTTGGCCAATGAACTGGAGGTTTGCTGAAGGTAGAATCTCCACAGCTGATGAACTGAATTTCTAGCTAGAAACTTGCAAGTGAGCCATTGGAGTCTCTAATAAGAGTTGAGATCGTTAGATTAGAATTGATTATATAGAAAAAAACTTCCTGTTTTAATGGATTTCCAGTAGAAGCCACTGAAGATGAGGCAGATGGTTAAATGTAGTTGGGTGTGGTGCACAACATGGCAGTGATGTGAACTTGAGAGTGGAACACTAGAAGGCCATAGTGTGAGCAGAATAAGACCAGTTGTCCCATCGAGTCTGCTCCCCATTCCGTGACTGATCGATCATCCCTCTCAACTGCTCCCTGTAACTTTCGACACCCAGACTCATCAAGAACGTATCAACCTCTGCTTTAAATATACCCAATGACTTGGGCTCCACAGCCGTCTATGGCAATGAATTCCACAGATTCACTACTCACTGGCTAAAGAATTTTTTTCCTCATCTCTGTTCAAAATGGACATCCCTCTATTCTGAGGCTGTGCCGCGTGGTCCCAGGCTCTTCCCCTAAACTCCACATGCACTCTGTCTGCACCTTTTGATGTTTGATAGGTTTTAATGAGATCCCCTCTCATTCTTCTAAACACCATTAGTGTGGTTGTGAACAGTTGAACTCGCTCTGTTCTCTTCATTTTGTTTTTAAAACTAATATTGAGCAATTTTCCAAAATAAACCATGGCTGCCAGGATGCAAAACACAATAATTAACATTCAAGTTCTGTAGATGTTGGAAATCCAGAGGAAAACAAAATGTTAGAGGAACTCAGCAGGTCAGACAGCATCTATAAAATATAATGAACGGTTGACGTTTTGAGCTGAGGCCCTTCATCAGGGGAGCAATTCAGCCAGCAAAGCAAACTGTCACCAATTCTGTTGGATAGATATAGATATAAGAGCGGTTTGAGATATTGTCCATTGGTGAAGGGAAGCTGAAAGGTGAAACCTCATCTTGAGTAAATTGCATATAAGTTTCATTCAGTTTGAATGGTGAGAGGGACACAGAATTAGGTGAGGGAATGAACCTCTAATCTGAGGACTGAAACTGTAGTTTTTCTTGCATAAGAAGAGCTTCTGCAGATGCTGGAAATCCAGAGTAACACAGAAAATGCTGGGGGATCTCAGCTGGTCTGGGTACCTCCTCTCAGGAGGAGCAACTCCTCGTGTTCTGACTGGATGGCCTTCAACCTGATTCTCTAACCTTCTGTAGTTTCACCACTCCCCCATTCTCTTTTCCATTCTCAATTCTGTCTCCCCTATCACCCCATCTCTTCTCACCTGCCCATCACTTCCCTCTGATACCCCCCCTTCCCTTTCTCCCATGGTCCATTTTCCTCTCCTATCAGAGTCCTTCTTCAGCTCTTCCACCTCTCACCTCCCAGCTCCTTACTTCATCTTTCTCCCCACCCACCCCATCTGCCAATCTTGGACTCCATCCCCTTCCCCCAGCATCCTATCCTGGCTTCTACCCTCTTTCTTTCCAGTCCTGATGAAGCGGTTGAGCCTGAAATGTTGACTGTTTATATCCCCTCTGTCAATGCTACCTGACCTTGTGTGTGTGTATGTGTGTGTGTGTGTGTGTGTGTGTGTGTGGCGTTACTTGGCCTCACTTATCAGGACATGAAAAGAATTTTGGCTGTGTGTCTGTGTCTGATCCTGATCTTCGGAGAGAGAAACATCTGACAACCAGCAGATGGAAAGGTGTTGGAGCAGGTCTGGATGAATGCCATTGTCGAGCAAGGTGGAACTGGTCTTTATTAAAGAGGAATAACAAAAACACAAGAACTGAACGTTTTCCTTTTGTCTTTCAACCATCTGGAATTTGTCTTCGAACTCTGAGCGTTCCATTGGGTTGTACTCTAACTTCAGATTACATCACTGGGAATTTCTTGCAGATTCAGCACCCTTTGCTGACGGGTGGTTTAGCATGGCCTGACTCCGCCACAACAACATTTTCCCAGGCACACAGAGTTCCTGGTGAATGATTAGGAGTCTGGTTTGAGGTAACTAGAATCATAGGACACTACAGCACAGAAGCAGTGGAATGGCGGGTAGAGATGGGGCTCTATCAAAGGAGGTCTACGGTGCTTCTTCCCTCTGCTAGCCTACAGGTCATCCTTGGGCAAGGTGCTTAGCCCCCCCCGACCAGGGTCATGTGAAGCCACAGGAGCAGGCGGTGGATATCACAAGTCCTGATTATGCGACCAGTGACGCCAGGCAGACAATCTCTGAAGAGCATTGATAGTGGCTGGGGTGTCTGGTATTGTAAAGACACTGCCCAGAAGAAGGCAGTGGCAAACCGCCACTGTAGAAGAATTTGCCAAGAACAATCACGGTCACGGGCAGGCCATGATCGCCCACGTCATGCCGCATAATGAACAAACAGAAACAGGCCCTTGGACCCATCTGGTCTCTGCTGAACCATTATTCTGCCTAGCCCCATCGACCTGGACCTGGAACCGAGCCCTCCATACCCCTCCCATCCATGCACCTTTCCAAATTCCTTTCAAATGTTGAACTCGAACCTGCATCCACCACTTGTGCTGGCAGCTCATTCCACACTCTCACCACCTGCTGAGTGAAGACATTTCCCTTGTGTTCACCTTAAACATTCCACCCTGGCCCTTAATCCACGACCTCCAGTTGTAGTTTCACCCAGCCTCACTGGAAAATGCCTGCTTCCATTTGCACTTGATTTTGTATACCTCTATCAAATCTCCTTTCAATCTTTCTGTGTTCTAAAGAATGCAGTCCTAACCTATTCAGTCTTTCCCTATAACTCAGCCCTCAAGTCCTGGCAATATCCTTGTGAATTTTCTCTGCATTCTTTCAACCTTACTTGCACCTTTCCTGTAGATAGGTGACCAAAACTGGACCCACTATTCCAAATTGGGCCTCACCAAAGTTTTATACAATTTCAATATAACATCCCAGCTCCTGTACTCCTTACTTTGATTTATTAAGGGCAATGTGTAAAACGCTTTCTTTATGACCCTATCTACCTGTGATGCTACTTTCAAGGAATTGTAGATCTGCATTCCCAGATCCTTCTGTTCTACCACACTTCCTCTGTGTCCAACCACTCGTGGTGTAAGACCCACTCTGGTTCTCCCAAAGTGCAACACCGCAGCCTTGTCTGCATAAAATTCCCTCTGCCACTTTTCTGCCCATTTTCCCAGATGCAAGTTTTGATAGTCCTCCAATCTACACTCCCTAATTTGGTGCTATCTCTAAATTTGCTAATCCAGTGACAGTCAATGAAGGATCCAGCACCGATTCCTGCGGCACACCACTAGTAACAGGCTTCCAGTCAGAGAGGCAATCCTCTACGACCACTCCCTGGCTTCTTCTGTAAAGCCAATGTTTAATTCAGTTTACTACCTCACCCTGAATGTCAAGCGACTGAACCTTCTTTACGAACCTCCTATGCAGGACCTTGTCAAAGGCCTTGCTAAAGTCCATATGGAAAACATGTACTGCCTTGGCTTCATCAACTTCCCTGTTAACTTTCTCAAAAAAACTAAGATTGGTTAGACACAACTTGCTACGCACAAAGCTATGTTGACCAATCAGTCCCTTGAATATCCAATCTTTTAGAATACCTTTCAATAACTTTCCCACTGCTAATGTCAGGCTCAAAGGCCTATAAATTCCTGTATTACTCTTAGAGCATTTCTTGCACAGTGGAACACCAATAGCTGTCCTCCAGCACCTCATCCGTGGCTAAGGGCTGCAAATTCTGCAGTAGCCTCCCACAGGGTCCAAAGGAACACCTTGTCAGGCCCTGGGGATTTATCCTCCCTAATTTGCCTCAAGATAGCAAGCGCCTCCTCTGTAATCTGTATAGGATCCATTACCTCGCTGCTGCAATTCGGCCTGAAACGTCAACTGTACTTTTTCTTCCATAGATGCTGCCTGGCCTGCTGAGTTCCCTTGGGGGGGGGGGGGGGGCGGGTGTGTGTGTGTGTGTGTGTGTGTGTGTGTGTGTGTGTGCATTTCTTCCTATTTTTTTGACTCTGTGTCCATCTCCCGACAAAACTTAAAACAAAAAAATCCATTTAAGATCTCCCCATTTCTTTCAGCCATTATGATCTTTCAGAGGACTAATTTTTGTCCCTTTCAATCCTTTTGCTAGTAATATATTTACAGAACCCCCTTAGGATTCTCCTCCACCTTGTCTGCTAGAGAAACCTCATGCCTTCTTCTAGCCCTCCTGATTACTTTAAGTGTTCTCTTGCATTCCTTGTACTCCTTTGTTCCTACCTGCCTATACCTACTATGCACCACCTCCTTTTTCTTAACCAGCGCTCAATATTTCCCAAAAAATGGAAACACAAAAAAATCTGTACTCTCAAAATTTCACTTTTGAAGGCCTTCAATTTACCAGGTACATCTTTGCCAGAAAGCAGCTTGTTCCCATCCACACTGATCCTTTCTGATGCCATCAAAATTAGCCTTTCTTCAATTCAGATTCTCAACCTGAGCTCCCAGCACATTCTGTTCTATAACTGCCTTGAAACTAATGGCATTATGAACACGAGATGCAAAGTGTTCCCCTACACAAACTTCTGTCACCTGCCCTGTCTCAGTCCCTAATTGCGGATCACTCTCTAGCTGTGACTTCAATGTAGTGATTAAGGAAACTTAACACATTTGACAAACTCTTTCCCATCTAGCCCTTATTAACTGGGAATCCCAGACTCTAAATGTAGTAAGTTAAAATCACCTACCATAACAACCTTGTGTTTCTTGCAATAGGTTTTGATTCCTCTATAAATTTGTTCTTCTAAATCCCTCTGACGGTTGGGTGGTCTGTAATATACCCCCATTAACATGGTCATACCTTTCTTATTTCTCAGTTCCACCCACAATGCTTCACTAGCAGAATATTGAGCTGCCAGTCCTGTTCCTCCTGGAACCAAGTCCCACTAATGGCTAGAATATCATAATTCCAAATTTGATCCATGTCCTGAGCTCATCTGCCTTTGCTACGATAGTACTTGCATTGAAAGTCATGCAACTCAGGACACTAATAGCACCGTGCTCATTTTGATTCCTGACTTTGTCTGAGGTCTTGCCAACATCTGCCTCCACAACCTCTCCACCAACAGTTCTGGCACTCTACTTCCCATCCCCCTGCAGCTCTAGTTTAAACCCCACCGTGTGGCATTAGCAAACCTTCCTGCTAGAATATTAATCTCCTTCTAGTTCAGGTGCAAATGCCCCTTCTGTACAGGTCCCACCTATCCTGGAAGAGAGCCCAATTATCCAAAAATCTTATGCCTTCCCTCCTACTCCCAACTCCTTAGCCATGTGTAAAACAGTATAATCTTCCTAGTTCTGGTCTCAGTAACACATGGTGTGGGTAGCACTCCTGAGATCACAACCCTGAAGGTCCTGCTCTTTATCTCAGCACTGAACTCCCTATAGTGAACTTTGTGACTCATCCCAGCCATGTCATTGGTACCTCCTTTGGACCACACTCTCTGGCTGTTCACCCTCCCACTTGAGAATGCTGAGGACTCAGTCGGAGATGTTCCGCACCTGGGAGGAAATATACCATCCAGGAATCTCTTCCCGCCCACAGAATCTCCTTTCTGTTCCCCTACCTAATGAATTCCCTACTACCATAGTGTGCTTCTTCTCTCCCCTTCCCTTCTAAGTCAGAGCCAGAGGCCCTAACGCTGTGTCTTTCCTCTGCCAGATCATTTCCCCCACCCCCAGCAGTATCCAAAGTGATATACCTAGTGGCCTATTTTTGAGGGGGAGGCCCACAGGGGTTCTCTGCACTGGCTCCTTAACCCCTTTCCTCTTCTTGACCACCCAGTCTCCTGTGTCCTGCACCCTGGTGTAACTACCTCTATGTTCTGTCTATCACACCTTCAGCCACCCGAATGATCCAGAGTTCGTCCAGTTCCAGCTCCAACTCCTTAACACAGTTTGTTAGAAGCTGCAGCTGGATGCACTTCTCTCAGTCGTAGTCGTCAGGGACACTGGAGATCCCCCTGCCTTCCTACATCCTGCAAGAGGAGCATTCAACCATCTTGCCTGGCATCTCTACTGTTCCAGCTGAGCAAATGTAAACAAGACTGTGGATTCGATTCGAGATGAACCAGACCCTGGCACCTGGGAGCTTGCCACCTATAAAACAGCCAGTCTTTCTAATCAGTTTATTGAGCCTGTTGGCATCACCCATGTTGATGCCATTGTCCCAGCACACCACCACATAGAAGATTGTACTGGGAACAACAGACTGGTAGAACATATGAAGCAGAACCATGCATACTCTAAAGGACCTCAGTCTCCTCAGGAAGTAAAGGCAACCCTGGCCCTTGTACACAGCCTCTGTGTTGGTGCTCCACTCAAGTCTGTCATCCAGGTGTACCCCCAGGTACTTGTAGGTCCTCATCACATCCACGTCCTCACCATCAATAGTAACAGGGAGCAGTGCAGGTTTGGTCTTCCTAAAGACCATCACCATCTCCTTTGTCTTACTGATGTTGAGCTGCAGATGATTCAGCTTGCACCATTTGACAAAGTCCTCCACCAGGGCCCTGTGTTCATCCTCCCATTCTCCCTTAATATGCCCAACTATTGCTGAGTCATTAGAGAATCTCTGTAGATGACATGACTTCACTTACCTCCAAAACTGACCTGATTCCACAACCTATAGGCTCACTTTCAAGGACTCTACGATACATATTCTCAATATTTATTATTCTGATTTTTCCTTCTTTGTATTTGCACAATTTGTTGTCTTTTGCATATTGGTTGTTTGTCCATCTTTGTGTGCAGTTTCTCAGTGATTCCATTGTGTTTCTTGGTGCCTACTGTGAATGCCTGTGAGAAAATGTATCTCAGGGTCGAATATTGTGAGATATATTTCCATATGTACTTTGATAATAAATTTACTTTGAACTTTTATGCTGATGGACAGACCAGATTTTCAGGGGACATTGGTAGCTGAATCCATTGTGCCAGCAGTTGTGGTGGTCACAAAACTGGAATTAGAAAAATGTTGATGTTTCTTCCCCCCACCCCACTACTCTGACCTTTCACCTCTATCACTTCTTCCTGGGTCCCCTCCTACTTCCCTTTCTCCCATGGCCCTCTCTCCTTTTCGATTGGATTCCTTCTTCTCCAGCATTGACATTTCCCACCCACCTGGGTTCACCTATCACCTTCCAGCTAACCTCCTTCGCTTGCCCCCACCCTTTTATCCTGGCATCTTCCCCCTTCCCTCTCAGTCCTGAAGAAGGGTCTTAGCCCGAACTGTCGACTGTTTACTCAGTTTCATTAGATGCTGCCTGACCTGCTGAGTTCTTCGAACATTTTGTGTGTGCTGCTGATAATTCTGCTGTTTCACTTTTTGGATAAGGGGGCTGTTGAAATATGCACAGGCTTTGGGAAGGGAAGTGGGGCTGTTAAAAGGACACTGAAATAGGAAGGAAGTTGAGAGGGATCAAATTCACATTAGTAGATAAAGTTTAAGGTTAGTTTTATTTGTCGCATGTACATTGAGATGTACAGTAAAATGAGTTGTTGGCATTAAAACAAATCGGCAATTATTGTGCTGGGCAGCCTGCAAATGTTGGCACACTTTCAATACCATCGCGGCAAGCTCACAGCTAACTAACCCTAACCAGTCAGCTCGTGCATCTGCAGATTTCCTGTTGTGTTTTCAATCCTGACCTGTATGTCTTTTGGAATGTGGGAATGGAGAATTTTTGGAATGTCGTTTGGAATGGAGAACTTGGAGGAAACCCTCAAAGACCCAGGTGGAATGTAGAGGCTCCTAACAAGCTGCGGAGGGGATCGAACCCCAATCTTCCAGCTCGTGCTGCAAGGCGCTGCACTGACTGCTCCGCTGCAGTGCTGCCCAGTGAAGTGACATGTTGGCTGCAGAGGCTGGAATTAGAAAAGTGTAGATATTGCAGTCGCGTCACATCTGCCTGAGGTGGTTGTGCAATATGCACAGGGTGTGGGGGAGGGGTATGGGGCTGTCAAAAGGGCACTGAACTATAAAGGAAGCTGAGAGGGACAAATTTACTGGCAAATTTGGTAATGAGTAATACAGAAGATTGATTTAAGAACTAGAAGGAAGGAAGTTATAAATTCTTCTCCGCAGTTTTGAACTTATTGAAATCATGTTTCACAGTAAATTAGTTATCAAAATATGTGCTGAATTTGTCACCATATACAATTCTAGGATTCATTTTCTTGTAGGCATACAGAGTAGAACAACGAAGTACAACAGAATTAATGGAGGGTGGGGGGGGGAACTACACACAAACACTTGTAATAGACTTGCTGAACTTGGAGTCTGGTTTATCATCATTGATGTATGTTGTGAAATTTTGTTTTGCAGCAGCAGTACATTGGAAAAACATTAAAAATTACTCCGTTGCAAAAATATATAAGTGGTGCAAAAGACACGTAACGAGGTAGGGTTCATGGACTGTTCAGAAATCTGAGGGTGGAGGGGATGAAGCTGTTCCTAAAATGCTGAGTGTGGGTCTTCAGGCTTCTGCACCTCACTGGTGATAGTAGCACAAAGATGGCGAGGGTCTTCAATGACGGATGCTGCTATTCTGAGACACCACCTTTTGAAGATGGTGAGGAGGGTTGTGCCTGTGCTGGAGCTGGCTGAGTCTACAACCCTCCGCAGCCTCTGTTGATCCCGGGCATCGGAAGCTCCGTACCAGGCCGTGATTCAACCGGCCAGAATACTCTCCACTACACATCTGTAGGTATTTGCTCGAGTCCGTGACATACCAAATCTCCTCGGACTCCAAATGACGTTGAGCTACTGCCGTGTTAGTTTTGTGGCTGTGTCATTGTGTTCGGGTCATACCCAAGTGATAAGTTAAACGTGCCATTCTCTAACCAAGAGGGCTGTGAAGGCTTGGGTGCTCGTGCGAATTATTTGAGACTGAGGATAGGATTTTGGTCACTGAAGGTCGTGGGTGCTGAGGTGACAGTCAAAGTAAATTTATTGGCAAATTACATGTGTCGATTTTGCCATGTACCGTGTTGATATTCATTTCCTTGCAGGCATTCACAGGAAATTGGAGATACAATAGAATTTATGTAAAACTATACTTAAGTAAGGACTGACAAACAACCACTGTGCAAAGGAAGGCATTGATAGATAGATAGATAGATAGATACTTTATTCATCCCCATGGGGAAATTCAACTTTTTTCCAATGTCCCATACACTTGTTGTAGCAAAACTAATTACATACAATACTTAACTCAGTAAAAAATATGATATACATCTAAATCACTATCTCAAAAAGCATTAATAACAGCTTTTAAAAAGTTCTTAAGTCCTGGCGGTAGAATTGTAAAGCCTAATGGCATTGGGGAGTATTGACCTCTTCATCCTGTCTGAGGAGCATTGCATCGATAGTAACCTGTCGCTGAAACTGCTTCTCTGTCTCTGGATGGTGCTATGTAGAGGATGTTCAGGGTTTTCCATAATTGACCGTAGCCTACTCAGCGCCCTTCGCTCAGCTACCGATGTTAAACTCTCCAGTGCAAATAAATATATAACACTGAGAACAAGAGTTTTTAAGAGCCCTTGAAAGTGAGTCTGTAGGTTGTGGAATTGGTTCAGAATTGAGGTGAGTGAAGCTATCCACTCTGGTTCAGCAGCCTGGTGCTTGGAAGGTAATAACTGTCCCTGAACCTGACGGTGTGGGACACAGGTCCCCTGTACCTCCTGTCTGATGGCAGTAGCGAGAATTGGGCATGGCCTGGATTTGGGGTCCTTGATGGGCGCTGCCTTCTTGTGGCTGTGCTCCCCATGCCAGTGTGGTCAATGGTGACGAGGGCTTTGCCTGTGATGGACAGGGCTGTGTCCATCACTTCCAGTAAACTTTTCCGTTCCTGCTGGTGAGAGACTGGCCGTCACCTCATTGAGTGATGGCTTCGTTGCGACAGTCGGAACGGCTAACTTTTTTTAAATGCTCTTAATTAAAGGATCATTGTGCTTATAATGACAGGAATACTTGCTTCTGCGTAAAGTTGCTGAGGGGGAATGCAGGCTGCTAGTTCAATCGATGTTGTGTTCCTTCTGCAGTGTTTTCTGTGCTACCAAAGGAGAGACTGGCACAATCTGCAGAAGTGTTTAGACACTGAACCGATGTGGTGCAAGCGAATGAATCTGCCGTTATTGAACGGTTCTTCAGCAGTAACCCTCGCCCCTGCTTGGAGTACGGGCACTGTGCTTTGCACCTTGGCCCTGGAGTAACACTGTTTACTGTATTCAGGAGTATTCTTGCATGGCTGAATGACAACTCAGTTGAATGAATTGCAGAGTAATTGAGTGTTGAGCTCTGGACTAAATCCATCATCCATTTAAGCATGATTGACCTTCTCTTCAGCACTAGATTTTAAACACAAATTTTAATGTTTTGTCTTGATTTTTACTGATGAAAATGGATTCCTAGGCTCTGAATTATCTATTCCGTCCGGAGCCATTGATGTTCATTTTGAAACAGAGTTTCAGTAGTTTACAATGTGCATAACGGCATGGTATGGTAACTGCACTGCATGCGTCTACGGTAAACTGCAGGGAGTTGCGGACACGGCTCAGCACATTATAGAAACCTACCTCCACCCATGGACTCTGTGCGCTTTACAAAGACGGTGAGAAGTACAGACAAAGACACCACCCATCCTGGACATTTTCTCTTCTCCCTTCACCCGCGCCTCCCTCACCCCCGTGCCCCCATCAGACAGAAGATACGAAAGTCTGAAAGCACATACCACCAGGCTCAAGGACGGCTTCTACCACACTGCTACAAGTTCCCTAGTATGATAAATTGGATTCTTGACCTGGTGATTTACCTTGTTTACCTGCACTGAACTTGCTTTGAAGTTGTTACACTTTATTCTCCATTATTACTGTTTTAACTTGCTTTACTTCGGACCTCCAGGGACAGCATGCACGGGTAGGTTAAGGGGTCAGTTTAACACTGTGAGCTGAAGGGGTCTGTACTATGTTGTAACGTGCGACGCTTGGAGTTCTGTTTCAGAAGTGGAGGCAGTGCAGTGGTTAGTGTGACACTTACAGCTCATCACGTTGGAGTTTGGAGTTCAATTCCGACCGTCTGTAAGAAGTTGTGCTTGCTCCCCGTGAATGCGCGAGTTTCCTCCGCGTGCTCCGGTTTCCTCCCACAACCGAAGATGTACGGGTTAGTAGGTTCATTGGCCATTGCAAATTGTCCTGCAATTAGGCGAGGGTTAAATGGGTGGATTGCTGGGCTCGTTGGGCTGGAAGGGCCTATTCCACACTAACTCTAAATAAAACGAGAAAAGCTTTTCGCTGGACCTTGGTACATGTGACAATATCAGTCATGTGTATTGAATGTTGATGTGAATGGTTAGCACGTTACCTGTCAGTTTGTATTTCTAGTACATAAGTATTTTCAGTTGTTAACCATTTATTTCACCAGTAGAAATGATAACGTTTAGATTGTGCACAATTGTTCGGTGACATTGTTTTTAGTTTGTAAGACATGGGAGCAGAGTTGGGTGTCTCACTCATCCAGTTTGCTCAGCTGCTCCATCGTGGCTGATTTATTATCAATCACAACCTCATTCTCTTGCTTTCTCCCCATAACCTTTGAAACCCTGACTAATCCTTACTATTATCCTCCGCTTTAAATGTACCCAAAGACTAGGCCTCCACAACCATCTGTGGTGATGAATTCCACAGGTTTACCACTCCCTGGCTAAAGAAATGCTTTCTCATCTCTGTTCTAAGTGGACATCCATCTGTTCTGAGTCAGTGCCCTCTGGTCCTGGACTCTCCCACTACTGGAAACATCCTCTCCACACCCACTCTATCTAGGCCTTTCAATATTCCTGAGGTTTCAAAACTCCAGTGAGTTCAGGCCCAGAGCCATCAATTGTTCATGTATTAACTGTTTCATTCCCAGAATCATTCTTGTGAACACCCTCTGGACTCTCTCCAACGCCAGCACATCTTTTCTTAGATAAGGGGCCCAAAACTGCTCATAATACTCCAAGTGAGGCCTCACTGCTGCCTTATAATGCCTCTGAGTTACACCTCTGCTGTTATATTCTATTCTTCTTGAAACGAATGCTGATATTGCATTTGCCTTTCTTACCACTGACTCAACCTGCAAGTGAGCTTTTTGGGAATCCGACATAAGGGCTCCCGATTCCTTTTGCTCCTCGAACTTCTGAATTTTCTCCCATTTAGGAAATGACATCCTTTCACTCTCCATCTGGGAATCCTCAGTGAGGGGAAAAGCATTAATGTGGTTAAGGAGCATTTTGAGTGGATAGCTTCTTCAACCACTTGGTTCCAAACGAGTCTTATTTCACTGATAAGTGCAGAGCAGACCCCTACAGCCCTTCGAACCACACCGCCCAGCAGTCCTTAATTTAACCCTCAGCCTAATCACAGGCCAATTTACAATGACTACTAGCCAGGACGTCTTTGGACTGTGGGAGGAAACTGGAGTACTCGGGATGACCACAGGTCCGGGGATGACCCTTTTACAGAAGATGTCGAAGTTGAATTCCGAATCTGATGACTCAAGCTGTAAGTGTTGTGCTTCCGTGGTGCCCCCCCCCAATTGAGTGGGTGGCCAGGATTAGGGAGCATGCTGATGAGGGTAGGTTGAGTGAGCTGGAGCTCTTCTCTCTGGAGCGAATAAAATGGGAGATGACTCGATAGAGGGAGAGAGGATGCTGTGGAGATCTACCTGAACTAGAGAATGTGTTTTATGAGGGTAGGTTAAGTGAGCTAGAGTAAAGAAGAATGACTAGATGGAAATGTACGTGATGATAAGAGGTATAGATCAAGAACCTTTCTTCCCCAGGGCAGAAATGACCAAATCGAGGGGGCATAATTTAAGGTGATTGGAGGGAAGTTACAGAGGAGGCTATCAGTGCTAAGTTTTATACACAGGTAGTGGTAGGTGTGTGGAGCGAGGTGGCTGAAGCAGATTTATTAGGTGCAGTTAAGAAACTCTTGGATAGACACATGGATGATAAAAAACTGAAGGGCGAGGTTGGAGGGAAAGGGTTAGATTGACTGGAGTAGGTTTAAAGTTGGCACAACATCGTGGGCCCAAGGGACTGGACTGTGCTGGAAATGCTTCGTGTTCTATTTCAAAAATTTACAGACTTTTCTACAGCAGTGCGATCTGTGCCTTGAACAATGTACTGCAGCATTTTGAGGTTTTTGAATGTGCTGTACTCCATTTTATCGACATACAGCATTTGTGTTGAGTTTCAATAGAATGTCAAACCCCACCCTAAAAGGAATTGCCAATTGGATGCTGAAAATAGATCAAGAGTTTGTTGTTTTTCTGTTACTGTGAACGCAGCTCCTCTATCCACAGTTTTTCATCCAGGAAAAATAATTTATCTTTATTTTTATTTGGAGAAATCAGTGCAAAACTGGCCCTTCCAGCCCTTTGAGCAGTGCCACCCAGCAGCCCACCTATTTAACATGGTCCTGATAGGACAGTTTCCAATGTCCAATTAACCTACTAACCGGTAGGTGTTCTGACTGTGGAGGAAACGGGAGCACCCGGAGGAAACGCACACGCACGGGAAGGAACGTGCAGACCGGCTTTACAGAGAACGCCGGAATTGAACTCCAAACACCGGCGCCCGGAGCTGTAACTGTTGCGCTAACTGCTGTGGTTTCCCCTTCCTTTAAATTATGCAAATGCAGTAATGATTACTGGTAACTTTTTCTATTCGAATCAGCTGATGCTTCGTTCAGTAAGCTGCAGTTAAATGTGTTACTGCTTATTCATCTTTAAAGATGTCACTGGGCAGAGTTTTAAAAATGCCTGTCGCATTTTTTAAAAATGTTTTCCCATTTATAGTGGTGAACTTCTGGTTACTTTTTCTGGTGTAGTTTTCTTTCGCCACTCTTCTCTCATTGCCGTTGGATGGACGTGATTTCTCAGGGCAATTGCCTTTCCCGCTCATTATCGGGAGTGAATGTTTAGATTGTTATTGTTGACGAATGACCTCTTAGATTGGGAAAGTTGTCCATATAAAGTCAGACACACAACCCAGTTCAGAACGCATCCGCAATTCCAAACAAGTCAAGGCACCATGATAGTGTTGTGGCTAGCACATCACTTTACAGCGCCAGCGACCGGGGTTCAATTCCCGTCGCTGCCTGTAATGAGTTTGTACGTTCTCCCTAAGACTGAGTGGGTTTCCTCCTGCATTCCAAAGACGTACAGGTTGGTAATTCAATTGGTCACATTGGTGTAAGCGGATGGTGCAGGCTTGTTAATGTAGAAGGACCTGTTACCCTACTGTATCTATGAATTAAAATGATGTCTTTTGAATTATAAACTTATTACAAACCCTCTAAAATTATTTAACCGAATTGTTGGGCTTCAATATTTGTTATTGATCAAAGTTGCCAAAGGAATGGAGGGGAAAGAATCTGAAGTATCGGCTTTGGGCACACTTTGCTGGTATTCTAAATTAGGCTCATTGGGGTTTATGAAATTATTTTGGTGTAAAACACACAAAATGCTGGAGGAACTCCCTTCCTTTCTAGTCCTGATGAAGGGCTTTGTTTTTATTCCTCCCCGTAGCTGCTGCCTGGCCCGTTGATTACCTTCAACATTTTAAGTGTGCTGTAGATTTCCAGAACCTGCAGAATCTTATGTGTTTTAATCTTTGCAAATGCCTCTTCAATGGTGATTCTCTGCGATCTTTTGGACCTTCTCTTATCCAAGGACTTTAATGTTTTGAGATGTTATCTTGTTGTATCAGCTTTCTAGATAGCACCAAGTTTCTGGAGGTGTGGGGCGGGCATGCAGTAAGTGGAGTTGAGCGCACTTGACTCTATAGCAACAAACACCAATCAGCCAAGGTATGTAGTGCAGACTATGATGTGAAATACCATGCTGATATCTTTATAGTTTGATGACCTGAAGGCTGTTGATTCCCCCTTAGATCCAGAAAGTGGTGGACACAGCCCAGTACATCACAGGAAAAGCCTTCCCCAACCATCGAGCACATAGGACCACAGGATGTTATGACAGAGGAGCAGAATTAGGCCTTTCTGCCCATTGAGTCTGCTCTGCCTTTCCATCATGGCGGAATTATTATGCCTCTCAACCCAATTCTCCTGCCTTCTCCCTGACTAACCAAGAACATTACAACCTCTGCTTTAAATATACCCAGTGACTTGTCCTGCACCCTCTGGCTACAAGGAGCAGCACTGCCACAAGAAAGCCACATTCATCACCAAGGATGGCTACCATCTTCTCACTACTGCCATTGGGCAGGATGTACAGGAGCCTTGGGTCCCACACCACCAGGTTCAGGAAGAATTATTACCCTGCAACCATGGACTCCCGAAGCAGTCTAGATTACTTCAGTCATCTCAACTCCGAACCACTTCCACAACATACAGACTCACTTTGAAGGACTCTCTGCAGCTTCAACATTATTTATATTTGCACAGTCTTTTGCACCTTGGTCATTTATCAGTCTTTGTGTGTAGTTCTTCATAAATTCTGTTGTATTTCTTATTTTCCTGTAAGTGCCTGCCTCAGGATTGTGTATGGTGACATACTTGTACTTTGATAATTTTGTTTTGACTTTGATCGCTTTTTACTGACTCATTTTCAAGGACTGTAGAACTCGTGTTCTTAGTATTTACTTTTCTATTTGCACAGATTGTCTTTTGTACCTTGGTTGTCTGTCAGTTTTGCTTATACAGATTCAGATTCAGTTTATTGTCATTTAGAAACCACAAATGCAATGCAGTTTAAAAAAAAATGAGACAAAGTTCCCCCAGAATGATATCACAAAAGCATAAATTAGACAATAGACAATAGGTGCAGAAGTAGACCATTCGGCCCTTCAAGCCTGCACCGCCATTTTGAGATCATGGCTGATCATCTACTATCAATACCCGGTTCCTGCCTTGTCCCCATATCCCTTGATTCCCCTATCCATAAGATACCTATCTAGCTCCTTCTTGAAAGCATCCAGAGAATTGGCCTCCACTGCCTTCCGAGGCAGTGCATTCCAGACCCCCACAACTCTCTGGGAGAAGAAGTTTTTCCTTAACTCTGTCCTAAATGACCTACCCTTTATTCTCAAACCATGCCCTCTGGTACTGGACTCTCCCAGCATCTGGAACATATTTCCTGCCTCTATCTTGTCCAATCCCTTAATAATCTTATATGTTGCAATCAGATCCCCTCTCAATCTCCTTAATTCCAGCGTGTACAAGCCCAGTCTCTCTAACCTCTCTGCGTAAGACAGTCCGGACATCCCAGGAATTAACCTTGTGAATCTACGCTGCACTTCCTCTACAGCCAGGATGTCCTTCCTTAACCCTGGAAACCAAAACTGTACACAGTACTCCAGGTGTGGTCTCACCAGGGCCCTGTACAAATGCAAGAGGATTTCCTTGCTCTTGTACTCAATTCCCTTTGTAATAAAGGCCAACATTCCATTAGCCTTCTTCACTGCCTGCTGCACTTGCTCATTCACCTTCAGTGACTGATGAACAAGGACTCCTAGATCTCTTTGTATTTCTCCCTTACCTAACTTTACACCGTTCAGATAATAATCTGCCTTCCTGTTCTTACTCTGAAAGTGGATAACCTCACACTTATTCACATTAAACGTCATCTGCCAAGTATCTGCCCACTCACCCAGCCTATCCAAGTCACCCTGAATTCTCCTAACATCCTCATCACATGTCACACTGCCACCCAGCTTAGTATCATCAGCAAATTTGCTGATGTTATTTTCAATGCCTTCATCTAAATCGTTGACATAAATCGTAAACAGCTGTGGTCCCAATACCGAGCCCTGTGGCACCCCACTAGTCACCACCTGCCATTCTGAGAAACACCCATTCACCGCTACCCTTTGCTTTCTATCTGCCAACCAGTTTTCTATCCATGTCAATGTCTTCCCCCCCAATGCCATGAGCTTTGATTTTACCCACCAATCTCCTATGTGGGACCTTATCAAATGCCTTCTGAAAATCGAGGTACACTACATCCACTGGATCTCCCTTGTCTAACTTCCTGGTTATATCCTCGAAAAACTCCAATAGATTAGTCAAGCATGATTTGCCCTTGGTAAATCTATGCTGGCTTGGCCCAATCCTATCACTGCTATTTAGATATGCCACTATTTCATCTTTAATAATGGACTCTAGCATCTTCCCCACTACTGATGTTAGGCTGACAGGTTGATAGTTTTCTGTTTTCTCCCTCCCTCCTTTCTTAAAAAGTGGGATAACATTAGCCATTCTCCAATCCTCAGAAACTGATCCTGAATCTAAGGAACATTGGAAAATGATTACCAATGCATCCGCAATTTCCAGGGCCACCTCCTTTAGTACCCTAGGATGCAGACCATCTGGACCTGGGGATTTGTCAGCCTTCAGTCCCATCAGTCCACTCATCACCATTTCCTTCCGAATGTCTGTTTCATTTCCTCTGTTACCCTATGTCCTTGGCCCATCCATACA
The DNA here is from genome assembly GCF_048418815.1 of Hemitrygon akajei. Classification (NCBI taxonomy): domain Eukaryota; kingdom Metazoa; phylum Chordata; class Chondrichthyes; order Myliobatiformes; family Dasyatidae; genus Hemitrygon; species Hemitrygon akajei. Next base: position 35,336,859 of record NC_133132.1, read on the forward strand.
TCTGGGAGATTGCTTGTGTCTTCCTGAGTGAAGACAGATCTAAAGTACTTATTAAATTCTTCTGCCATTTCTCTGTTTCCCATAACAGTTAAACCCAATTCATTCTTCAAGGGCCCAACATTGTTCTTAACTATCTTCTTTCTCTTTACATACCTAAAAAAGCTTTTGCTATCCTCCTTTATATTCCTGGCTAGCTTGCGTTCGTACCTCATTTTTTCTCCCCATATTGCCTTTTTAGTTAAGTTCTGTTGTTCCTTAAAAATTTCCCAATCATCTGTCCTCCCACTCACCTTAGCTCTGTCATACTTCCTTTTTTTTAATGCTATGCAATCTCTGACTTCCTTTGTCAACCACTGTGGCCCCTTCCCCCTTTTGAATCCTTCCTTCTCCGGGGGATGAACTGATTTTGCACCTTGTGCATTATTCCCAAGAATACCTGCCATTGCTGTTCCACTGTCTTTTCTGCTAGGATATCCGTCCAGTTAACTTTGGCCAGCTCCTCCCTCATGGCTCCATAGTCTCCTTTGTTCAACTGCAACACTGACACCTCCGAGCTGCCCTTATCCTTCTCAAATTGCAGATAAAAACTTATCATTCTATTGTATTTCTATTCTATTGTATTGTATTCTATTGTATTTTCCTATAAATTCCTGCAAGAAAATAAATCTCAGGGTAGTATATGGTAACCTAAACATACTTTGATAATCTTACTTTGACTTTGACTCCAGAGGTGTGGCTAACCATCAAACAATGCCTGGAGTATTTCACATGGGTAATGGAGCATTTGGGGAAAAAATGTAAGAGCATTCCATTTGACTTAATGTTCCTGAATTCACTTTGGTATGTAATCCTTTAAGCAGTTTATACTTCACCCTTAAATAAACAAATTGTTGGCAAAAAATTAACAATGCGCCAAGTAACTTGATCCTTATAAAGAGGAGGAGTTCTTTTAAATTCTGCGACAACTTCCTGCAGTTTTAACAGACTGGAATTAGAAATTGTGTGAGGAAAAAGAAGCCAGGTTTATCGGCTGTACAGTACCTGTGTATTTGCATAGCCCTTTGTTAGCTCTGAATGATGTATCTGAGTTGCGTGCTGCTGTTTCACCACTCTTTTTTCACAGCACGTAAATCAGTGACTCCCAGTGTAGCAGGATGCCCCACGTTTGAGCCGTTGTGGTTAGGGTTTTGTGCTTATTCCTTCAAGATTCGGCAGACTCTGAGTCGATTACTTGTGTGACACACAATTGCAAGTCATCTGTTTCTCATAGATGGAATATTGTGTTCTGTTCTACTCTCCTCACTATTGGGAGGATGTGGAAGATTTAAAGAGGTTTCAGAGGAGATTTATAAGGATGCTGCCTGGATTAGGGAACGTGGTTCATGAGGAAAGGTCAAAAGCTAGGGCTGTTCCCTTTGGAGCAAAGGAGGATGAGAGGTGATTTGATAGGAGTACAAGATGTTACAGAGACGAGATTATAAGGCATAGGAGCAGAATTAGGCCATTCAGCCCATCTAATGAGTCTTTTCCACCATTCCATTATGGCTGCCTTATTAGCCCTCCCACCCCATTTTCCTGCCTTCTCTCTGTAACCTTTGACACCCTAACTCATCGAGAACTTATCAATCTCCGCTTTAAATATTCTCAATGACTTAGTCTCCACAGTTGTCCGTTGCAATGAATTCCACAGATTCACCACCCTCTGGCTAAAGAAATTTCTCCTCGTCTCTGTTCTAAATGGAAGTACTTTTAATCTGAGGCTGTACCCTCTGGTCTTAGACTCGCCCACTATAGGAAACATTTTTCAATGGCGATTGAATGATTGACTGGAGACTTGCTACCAGTGCAGAAATGGCTAACACAAGGGGGCATAATTTTAAGGGGATTGGAGGTAAGTATCCGGGTCATGTCAGAGGTGGGTTTTATTAGGGTGGCGGGTGTGTGGAACACCCTGCGGGGGTGGTGGGAGAGTCTGATACATTACAGATATTTACAAGTCTCTTCGGGAGACACATGGATGTTAGAAAAATGAAGGGCTACATAGGAGGGAAAGGTTACATTGATCTTTAGAGTACCGTAGATTCCGGACTACAGAGCGCACCTGATTAAAAGCCGCTGGCTCTAATTTTAGAAATAAAATCAATTTTTTACTTGTACAGGCCGCACCGGATTTTAGGCCGCACCGGATTTTAGGCCGCACCGGATTTTCGGCCGCACCGGATTTTCGGCCGCAGGTGTCCCACGTTGTAATATGAGATATTTACACAGAAAGATATTACACGTGAGGATTTTTTAACTTTTAATTAAATCCATATGGTAACATAAACAAATACATATTGCAAATGCTTTTTTTCGAACCGTGCCTGTAACGCGGCTACTTTTAAATATACGTTGCGTATACTTTTTTACTGAACAACATTCCAATATCTCCTAACAACTGGTAAAAAATATATATACTGCAGCCTACCAGGAAAAGTTATTGATCGTCTTTAACTTAAAAGCAGCGTTTCGCTCGGGTCTAATGCCGCTCCGCCGCTCGCCCCCGCCATCCCGTTTATCGCAAACCAGTATATTTCCCACAAGATGCGGCGAAACCGGGTGTGACGTCATAGCATCCCGCGATGTAGTACAGAAAACAAATATAGTTAAAACACTTCTAACTTTAACTAGAAAATGAATTACTAAGCGAAAATATTATAAACTAAATAACTGCCATAAAGGCAGCACAATGCTTTTCTTCGAGTGTTTTCCATGTTGATGAGGGTGAGTACAAATGACTGATTTACAATAATTTAATTGTGAAAGTGCGCTTGATTTATCGTACAATTTCATTGGACCTCTGTGAACTACTCATCAATTTTATTGGTCTACTGTTACGAGGCAAAATGTTTTTGGCGGCATGAAAAAAATCATGCATTAGCCGCACCATATTAAAGGCCGCAGAGTTCAAAGCTGTTCAAAATGTGGGGAAAAAGTAGCGGCTTATAATCCGACATCTACGGTAGGTTAAAATGCCGGCACATCATCGTGGGACAAAGGGCCTGTACTGTGTTGTAATGCTCTATGTTTTGGTATTCTACAATCCATTAAGGATAAATTAAATATTTTATGTCTATTTTGGGTCTATTTTTTCCTCTCTGAAGAGATGTTTACTAAATGTTTAATCTTTCAAGTATGTTGGTTGGAAAGTTGATTGCTGTTCACTTTTATTCCAACTCTTATATTTAATCCCTATCTTCTCAGGCCAGCAGGGAACTTGGTGAAAATGAACTGGGGTTCAGCCATTTCTAACTTTGGGAAGCCTTGGCTTTCAACACCTGGTAGTTCACTGGTGGAAGAAGAACCATATTTGCTGATTGTGTATTGCCCATGTTCTCTGTTGGAGAGATCCCATGGATCCTGTAGCACAGCTATGTCCTGTAGGAATTCTGGAAATTGCCATGTATGGGTTGGGGGTAGAAATGGGGACACCACTGATTTCACTAGGGGCTCACTAACTGCAGAAAAGGAGGCAGAATACAGGTTAGATTATTTATCCAGTCCTGCTGATGGGTCTTGGCCTGAAACGTTCATTTCCATAGATGTTGCCTGACCCCTGCTGAGTTCCTCCCGCAGAGCGCGTACCTGTGCGCATGTCTTTGCGTGTATGTGTTCTCAATTTTTAAAATCTTTTTCCATTCTTAAATATTTATGGCATTTTGAGATATCCAAAAAAAAACCTCCAGAAATCCTCACATCTTCTGAGGGCAAACCTCCCAGCTGCTGCTTGCCTCTTGTGAAAGGCAGTAGACATTCCCCCTTGTGATCCACCATCACCCGGATCTGACTGACCAACTCTGCTCCCGGCTTTCCAGTACAGTCACAAAGCTGGCGAGCCTCAAGCTGCATTAGTTTGGCCTGATGATTTCCAGTTGTCATCCGAAAACTCTTTTCCCCACCCACAGGCTTGAACTTGGTACAGTACAGTACATGCCCTTTGGCCCATGATGTTGCGCTGTCCTTTTAACCTTCTCTAATTTCAGTCTAGCCCTTCCCTCCCATATAGCCATCCATTTTTGTTTCATCAATGCGCCTCTCTGAGAACCTCTGTAATGCTCCTGATGTATCAGCCTTGCTTGCAACCCTTTGAGCGAAAGGCGCTTGAGAATGAAGAGAGGGGACACCATGTTAGCATAGTGGTTAGCACGATGCCGTTATCGATCGGTGTTGGAGTGCAGAGTTCGATCTGTAAAGAGTTTGTACATTCTCTCTGTGAATGGTGTTTCCTCTGGGTGCTCAGGTTTCCTCCCATAGTGTAACGATGTACCAGTTAGTAGGGTAACAGGTCACTGTAAATTGTCCTGTGAATAGACTACTCAAGAGGGGTTGTTGGGGAGTGCGGCTTGTTGGGCCGGTAGGGCATATACCGTGCTGTATCTCTAAATAAGAAGTCCTGATATTGGGCCTCCATCTGAAACATTGACCATTCCTTTGGCTCCACAGATGCTGCCTGACCTGTAGATCTGTAGATCCTTCTAGCAGTTAGGTTTTTTTGCTCTAGATACCTGCATCTGCATGCCCTTCTCTCAATTTTGAGACTGAAAACAGGATGAGAAAATATGATTGGTTTTTCTCCCATCCTTGTGTGTTTCAAAACACTCGTGTAGGATGCCCTTTAGAAAGACTATGAATGTTTTTAGACATTCACTGGCCACTTTATTAGGTACACCTGGTTATTGCAAATCGGCCAATCATGTGGCAGCAAGTCAATGCGTAAAAGCATGCAGTCATGGTCAAGAGGTTCAGTTGTTGTATAGATGAAGCAACAGAATGGGAAAGAAACGTGCTCTAAGTGACTTTGACAGTGGAGAGTTTGGTGTCAGATGGGGTGGTTTGAGTATCTCAAACTGCTGATCTCCTGGGTTTTTATGCACAACAATCTCTAGAGTTCATGGTGACTGGTGCAAAAAAAAACAAAAACAGAAATCCAGTAAGTGGCCTATTTGTGAGCAAAAATTCTTTGTCCATGACAGAGGTCGGAGGAGAATGGCCCATCTGATTCAAGGTGACAATAACTGAAATAACAAAAAGTTAAAACAGTGGTGTGCAGAAGAGAATCTTTGAATGAACAACACATCAAACTTCAAAGTGGACGAGCTACAGCAACAACAGACCACACCAGGTTCCACTCCTGTACTTAATAAAGTTGGCATGACTGTCTATTATTGTCTAATGTTGTTGAAAACCACACGAGCAGAGGGGACAGAAGCAAGAAGTTTAATTCCTGTTCTTGATAAAGTAGCCACTGAGTTTATAAGGAATGAAACCTTGGGGTATATTGCTTTGTCAGCAGTTTTTGCTAAACTGAATCTGGCTGTTGGGGTTGGAATTTTCCATCGTTGAGCTCAGAATTGTCAATAGAAAAAAAACAGAAACCCAGCAATTAGCACATTAGCAAATTCCCTGGTTCCAGACTTGGGAAAAGTTTGTTATTTCTTTGCAGAGAGCATATAAAAGGAATGCTTTAGAGATTAAAATAACAAAACAAGACTCAATAGTTGAATTTGAAATGGGGTGTGGGGGAGAACAATCTGTGTCTTTTGCAAACACGAGGAGATCTGCAGATGCTGGAAATTCAAACAACAACACACACAGAATGCTGGTGGAACACAGCAGGCCAGGCAGCATCTATAGGGAGAAGCGCTGTCGACGTTTCGGGCCGAGACCCTTCGTCAGGACTAACCTCTTATTATCTTTCCTTTCGGTTAGTCCTGACGAAGGGTCTCGGCCCGAAACGTCGACAGCGCTTCTCCCTATAGATGCTGCCTGGCCTGCTGTGTTCCACCAGCATTCTGTGTGTGTTGTTGTATCTTTTGCCCTATTTTATTCTTAAGTCTGTCACCCCTTTTGGGGCATAGGCGGCTGATAGCAAATCAGCAGAGACTTCGGTCCTCGGCAGAGAGAGGGTTGATCCTGTTGTTTCATCACATGATTTCATATATCTCCCAGGCAAAGATGGTTCCTCTCCCAGGAATGATGCATTTGGAGCCTCTGGCGTTTCTGTAGCTCTGGGATTTTATGGGATGGTGTTGCTGGCGCCATTCCCAGCCCTCCTCCTTTCACATCGGGCTTGGGACCATCCATGGTGGAGATTTTTGCCCTACGGCCTGAGTTTATCTCTCGTTTCCTCCCCCATCACCTACTTGAGAGTATATCCAGATCTCTGAGTTCATGTGGAATAGCATTTTTGGTGAATGTGTGTTTCTTCGTTTTTCTCACGAGTTGAAATGGGTGATTACATATCTCACTGGAGATTCAAACAACTCTGAAGTCCTGAACTAGGGAGAGGATGAGTGAACTTGGTCGTCTGTCAGAAACTGGCAGCTCAGTATGAATGGAATTTGGTGCTGACTAATACTTGCTCTTTCACAACAGGATCAGTGTTAGTGTGGGTGTGAAATGGACAGCCTGTATCCAGCTTGTTCTTTGTTGCTCCAGATTCCAGCATAGGCAGTCCCTTGTCAAAGCACTTACAGTACTGTCCTCTTTGCCCTTGATGGGTTAACATGCCAATGTAAAGCATTTCAGCTCTTTTGCTGAAGATATTCCTGAGGTATGGTCTGGAATTGTAGAACATAGAACGTGCAAAGAAGATTACAGCATAGTACAGGCCTTTAGCCCATTATATTGTGCTGACCTTTTAATCTACTCTAATATCAATCTAACCCTTCCCTCCTACATGGCTCTCCATTTTTCTGTCATCTATGCCCCTATATAGGAGTTCCTTTAAATGTCCCTAATGTATCTGTCAGTGATCACAAATGAACCATTATTTCCAACTCTGTTGTGTGACTTGGAAGGGAGTTTGCATTAAGATGTCCTTGCCTTCCTAGGTGCGAAGCCGACTTGATGGGCCAAATGGCCTAACTCTGCTCCTTTGCCTTATGGACTCAGTTTGGGTGTGGCTGCTGCGGTAGTTTTAAGTCTTGTTTTCTGTGTTGGCAGGGTGGATCTTTCTCTTTGCCTCCCAGTCTCAACACTGTGCCTTTGCTGACTAAGTATTCTGGCTTGGTATATGAAGGGAGGTGGGGTATTTCTAAAATCTTAGTCATGCAGCACTATGGTGTGGAAACAGGCCATTTGGGCCATCTAGACTGTGCTGAACTGTTCTCCCTAGTCCCATTGGACTGCAACTGGTTCATGGCCCTCCATAGGCCTTCCTTCTATGTACATCCAAATTTCTTTTAAATATTGAAATCGAACTTGCATCCACCACTTCTGCTGGCAGCCCGTCCCACACTCCCACTTCTGAGTGAAGTTCCCTCTCAGGTTCCCCTTAAGTACTTCACCTTTCACCCTTAACTCATTACCTCCTAGTTCTAGTCTCACCCAACCTCAGTGGAAAAAGCCTACGTGTATTTACCCTATCTATACCCCTCATAATTTTGTATACCTCTATCAGATCTCTTCTCATTCTCCTTCGCTTCGGGGAATAAAGTCCTAACCTATTAAATCTTCCCCTATAACTCAGGTCCTCAGGTCCTAGCAACATCCTTGTAAATTTTCTGTTCTCTTTCAGTCTTATTTAGATCTTTCCTCTAGGTAGATGATCAGAACAGCACACAATATTTCCGAATTAGGCCTCACCAACTTTAATATAACATCCCATCTTCAGTAGTGAACACTCTGATTTATGAAGGTCAGTGTCCCTGAAGTGCTCTGTACCTTTCTGCTTACCTGTGACGGCACTTTCAAGGAACCTACTGTATTTTAATTTTCCATCTCAATTAATTTCACTTCTGTGTTTGGCTTCTTATACTGAAACGATGGACTCCTGATTTTTTTTTCCTTCAGTGGGGAAATAGCTTTAGCAACTCGCAAGATGCAAACACTCGGTCTAAAGCAGGCAATTAGTTATTGGGTGTCCAGAAATGAGATTGTTGTATGGTGTCGTTGCTTAATCCCATTCAGTTGTGACCTTTCAAACTTCCCTCACTGCAACTCAGGGCTGATTCCACAACTTGTGGACCAACTTTTAAGGAGTCTGCAGCTTGTGTTCTCTATCCTTGTTGTGTTTGCACAGGTTGTTGTCTTTTAAACATTGTTTGCTTCTTGGTCTCTATTCACATGTAGTTTTACATTATTTTGATTGTCTTTATTTGCGTCTACTGTGAATGCCCACAAGAAAATGAGTCTCTGGCTAGCAGATGGTGACATATACCTGCTTTCATAATAAATTTACGTTGAACTTCATGTGTTTGTTCTTGTATCAGGAAGGTCCCTGAGTTGAGGCCAAGTGCTTTTCTTCAGCTCTACTTGTCTTTGACTTGTTTTTAATTTGAGTTGCACTTGCATTCAAAGGTGACCTACTTTCCCTCTGTGGAAAAGATTGTGGGAAGATTTGAGATTGTTAAAACCAGCAGATGCTCACTGGGAAAGGGTTGCAAATTAACTATAAACCTCATTTGTAAGTGTGTGTGTGAGTGTGTGTTATTTCTTTTGCTCTCTTCAGCCTTTAGGAAATGTTATTACTTACAAACATGTGGTCTTTTCTCTACTTGATTCTGCCCAAAGCATTCTTGAACTGACCGCTGTTACTACTCTGCACAATTGCCATGGCTAATGCCGGGCGCCTAACTTTAAGGTGCTGGAGGAAAGTATACGGGGGAGGTCAGAGGTCAGATGTCACAGGGAGTGGTGGGTGTGTGGAACATGCTGCCAAGGATGGTGGTAAAGGCAAATGAATGAAAGAAGGAGGGAGGGCTATGTAGGAGGGGAGCATTAGATAGATCTTTGATTAGGTTATAAAGTGGCAAAACATCACTGACAGCCGTCAGTGCTACCATTTTATTCCTCAGATCAATAACTCAGTTGTCATGGAAACTGAAATAAAACAATTTTAAAAAAAGACACATTTAGAGATGCAACATAGCAGCAGGCCTTTCCAGCCCAATGAATCCATGCTCCCAATTATACCCATGTGACCAGTTAACTGAGTACAGGTTTCCCCCGCTATCCGAAGATAGAGCGTTCCTATGAAACCGTTTGTAAACCGAAATGTCGTAAAGCGAAGAAGCAATTACCATTCATTTATATGGGAAAAAGTTTTGAGCGTTCCCAGACCCAAAAGAATGACCAACCAAATCATACCAAATAACACATAAAACCTAAAATAACACTAACATATAGTAAAAGCAGGAATGTTATGATAAATACGCAGCCTATATAAAGTAGAAGTAATGTATGTACAGTGTAGTTTCACTTACTAGAATCGGGGAAGATTTAGCCAAAACTGATCTGTAGAAAAAAATCGGCATGTACACGCATGTGCACACACCTGCCGGTGCAAGGCTTCACGGTCATGGTTGTCCTTCTCGGGGTAAACACAAGTTTAAAGCAGACGCCTTTTTTCGTAAAAGCGAAAATCCTCATCGGATTTCTTTCAGTCAACAAAAACAAGTACATATATAGGTCTCTTGTAAAAGCCAAGTGGCGTAAAGCAGGAGACACCTGTAACTTGTATGTCTTTGGAATGTGGGAGGAAATGGGAGCACCCGGAGGAAACCCCCAGGGTCACGGGGAGAACGTACAAACCCTTTACAGACAATGATAGGAATTGAACACTGGTCGCTGGCACTGTAAAGTGAAGCACTTTATTGCTGTTGTGCCGCTGAAAACTGGGGTTTTGTGACAAACAATGTTCTTAATACTTAAAAAAAACTTAAAATCAAGGTTAACTTGCATAAGCAAAGTTTATTGAAAAGTCTAATGTAAATATAACCCTTTCGTAAGCCTCTTCAGTATGGGTTAAACAAAATGTTTTGAAACGCTGCTTCTGGCTTTGATAACTTAAACGTTTATTTCCAAATTCGCTGATCTAATGTGCTATTATGGGTGTTATGATTGGCAATAAAAGTATTCATAAGACCCAATGACTACATTTCTGTGTGTAACCACTTGTATATTCAACATGGTTAACTGCAGACATAAAGCAATTATCAAAATATTTTTGCTGGAGTAATGGAAAAAATAATCTGTGATGTGGAAGAGTGAAAACCAGATTTTTTTTGTCTGAAACTTAGTGCTCTGTTCACCGGGATGCCCTCTAATTTGGGCAGTTTGTAGTATGACACTTGCACCTTCGTACAATGCTACATTTTGTGTCTGCTTTGGGATAGGAACCCTCCTCTGGGCAGGGTAGACCATGTTTCTTGTATCCTAGCTGATGCGCGAGCCAGTTTGCAAGTAAGGACAGTACAACACGGAGAGCGAGCCATTGCCCATGCGGCAGGCTCCTCCTCTCCATTCAAGGGAACGACGGAGACTGATGCAGTTTGGTACCAGCGGTGCTGCAGGAGTTGCCAGTCAGTGTTGAACTCAACACGGGGCTGCCTGAGAGATTCCAGCTCAGGACTTTTTCCCTTGGGGTTTGCTCCCAAAGCCTTCCCCATGAGTGCATATAGCTACAAGGCAGCGGAGGTTTGAGACCAGAGCTTTCCTTCGAAATGAGCTGCCAACCACGGCTGAGCTCCATCTGCCTGAAGCAACTGATTTTTGAGATGCCAGTGACCCGCCTTTGCCCCTTCTCCCGTTAGTAGAAGTGGTTCCACCAGGCTTGGTAGTTAAGCCATGTGAGGTACAGGAGCTGGACTCCTGTCTTGGGGTACTTACAATATTAATATGGATGTATAGGGTTCATGGGTGATTATTGTAGTATGGAGGCAAACAATAATTAAGAAATTCTCTTACACCCAGAGTATTTCAATTATCAATTGATGGCTTTGTGGTCAGGTTTGCAGATGATGCAAAGACAGGTGGAGGGGCAGATCTGCCACTGGAACTTTTAATACCTTTTGCCCACGTTCAGATTTTGTTAATGTGAAACTTTTTTAACCTTTCTACTTGAGGAAGCAAGGTGTCTGCAGAAGGATTTGGACAGATTAGGGGAATGGGCAAAGAAGTGGCAGAGAGAATATAGTGTAGCGAAATGTATGGTCAGGTACTTTGGTACAAGGAATAAAGGCATGGACTATTTTCTAAAACGGGTCAAATTCAAAAATCAGTGGTGCAAAGGGACTTGGGAGTCCCTGTGCGGGATTCCACAGACTCCTTGGTTAACGGTAGGGGTCCATGGAATAAAAAAGGTTGGGAACCCTTGCCCTAAAGATGAACTTGAAGGTTGAGTTGGTGGTAAGGAGGGCAAATGGAATGTTCACATTCATTTCGAGTGGGCTGGAATATAAAAGCAAGGATGTAATACTAGGCTTAATAAGGAATTGGTCAGACTGCACTTGAAGTATTGTAAGCAGTTTTGGGCCTCTTATCTAAAAGTATGTTCTGGGATTGGAGATGGTCCAGTGGCTGTTCACCAGAATGATCTCTGGAATTAAAGGGTTAAAGTTTGAGGTGTGTTTGCTGGTCTGGTCTTGTACTCTTTGGAGTTTAGAGGAATGGGGGGGGGGTGGTGGGAGGAGCTCATTGAATCATCGAATATTGAAAGGCCTAGACAGAGTATGTGGAGAGGATGTTTCCCATAGTGGGGGATTCTGTGACCAAGGGGCACAGCCTCAATGGAGGGATGTCCATTTAAAACAGATATGGAGGAATTTCTTTAGCCAGTGGAAAATCTGGAGAGTGGAAAATCTGTGGAATTCATTGTCACAGATGCCTGTGGAGGCCAAGTCATTTAAAATGGAAGTTGATAGGTTCTTTATTAGTAAGGATGTCAAAAGTCAGCAGAGTTTGGTTGAGAGGGATAGGGCTACGACAGTATGGTGGAGCAGACTCGATGTCTTAACGCTGCTCCTATGTCTTATTCACAAATATTTCACTCTATAGTGTAAGCTGATTAAAGCTATCCTTTAATTGCTAGCATCTGTTTATGTCAATTAAAAGGCAGAATAGTTGAAATGGAGCCATCGAGTCAAAAGCCGTTGTGTTATTGACCTGATGTAAAGGTTCCCTGGGAAGTGGCTAAGACATTAGCCGAGTGTCGCTTACTTAGCTTGCATTGGCTTAGTTTCAAGATGTTGCCTAGTTATGGTTTTCAGATGCTGAAAATCCACAGTAGTTCTGAGAGGTAGCACCCTCTTCTAAATTCTGTGGTTAGGATATAAACTGGCGCCACTTAATGGGTAAATACAGTTGTCCTTTGTGTGCCTTAGTGTTTGAGATGATGGCAATCTGTGGACCTGTTTGTGTATGCTTTTGTTTGTAGTTTGGTTGTTTTCATAGAACATTATGGCACAGTACAGGCCCTTCAGAATACATTTTAACCCTTCCCTCTCTTCCAATTTACTATCTTCCAGTTGCCTATCTAAGAGTTTCTTAAATGTCCCTATCGTATCTGCATCTACCCTGGTAGGGTGTCCATGCACTCACCACGTTTTGCATAATAAAAACAATTTACCTCTATTTTCCACCAATCACTTTACAGTTATGTCCTCTCTTATTAGCCATTTCTGCCCTGGAAAAAAAAGGTCTCTGGCCGTCCACTCAATCTGTGCCTGCTGACATCTTGTACATCACCTCTCATCCCCCCCCTCCCCTCCAGAAAGAAAAGTCGTAACCCACTCAACCAATCCTCCTAAGATATGCTTGCTAATCCAGGCCACCAAAGCCCAATAAAGTAAGCTGCTGATTTCCCAGGAACAAAAACTTGATTGTGCATTGCCTATAAACAATGTTATTTGCCTTTTTATAAGAATTTATTTCTTGCTGGATTGGAGGTCGTGATTTTATTTTTTGGATGGAAACTCCTATTACTTAAGCTTTAAAATGAGACTATTTGGTGTAACTAATTGTTTCCTTTTATTTGAAGTGTACAAAGTACAAAAATATCATAAATATTAGGAAAAGAGGTTGCATTAGAATTCTTGAAGCATTTCTTTAGATGATGATTCAGAAGTTTGTTTTAAAATAGGATTAAAAGATTTTCTTTCATTTAAAACCTAATACAACCATAAGGTCCTTAATACAAGTTGCAAGAACCTTTGACAGACCCTTTCAGTAGATGGTTCAAAGTACATTTATTATCAAAGTATGTACACTACATACAACCTTGAGATTTGTCTCCTTACAGGCAGCCACAAAACAAAGAAACCCAATAGAGTCCATTTTTTAAGAAAGACTGTACAGAAAAAAAACAAATTGCAAACAATAAAATTAAGTAACATTGAGAACTGACATTCAATAAAATGAGTCCACAACCACAAAGCCAGTTATCCCTGTAACCAATCCAGGAGCCCGTTTGTTGCAGGCCACAGCCTCAGTTCAGTGGAGGGAAGGGTAAACCTCATGGAACAGCGAGCCTGTCCCTCGACTCCGGCCCCAAAACCCCTGACCTTTTCGATCTGGCCCTGTGCTTAAATTGGCCAAACAGCGGTTGTTTCTGGCTCTCAGACCTGGGTCCTGTTGCTCTGATGTGCTCCCTGGCCTGCAATCTGCTGCAGAAACATTTAATACCTTTTGCTGATGTTCGGAAACTTTTTTCTAACCTTTCTACTTGATGCGTTTGCACTGGAGTAAGAGATCTAATTCATATACTGTTGATTGGCCTGTTATAGGCAGGATGTAGTTGAACTGGAAAGCATGCAGAAGAGATTTACAAGGATGTTGCCAGGTTTAGAGGGCCCGTGTCAGAGGAAGAGGTTTGCCAAGCTACGTCTTTGTCTTGAAACATTAAAGTATAATGGGCTAAATATAGAACATCCATCGGAACTTATCCCTTCGCTGGAATAAAATAAAATATAACCACTCCACATTTCACCAGTTTGATCAAACATTGAAAGGGTGGTGTGTTGGCATAGTGGTTAATGCAATTGGACCACTGTTACACCATCATCAAGACTGCCTACCATGCTATTCCACACCCACACCCACACTTTGGAAAGTCTGATCATCTGGCTGTACTTCTACTCTCTGAATATCGGCAGACTGAAGACTGCAGCACCATTTTGAGGACCAAGAAGGTATAAACCAGGGAAGCACGAATGCTTGCAGGACTGCTTTGAGTCAGCAGACTCGATTACTTTCTGAGATTCGTCTTCAAATCTGGATGAGTACGCCGCCGTTGTCACTAACTTCATTACAACCTGTGTGGTTGAGTGTGTACTGACAAAAACTTGCTGTGCATTTGCAGACCAAAAGCCGTGGATGAACTAGGTTTGCCATCTGCTGAAGGCTAGGTCCGTGGCATTTAAGTCTGGTGATCCAGGTCTGTACAGGAAAACCAGGTAGGACTTGTGAAAGGCTATTTCAAGACCCAAGAACCAGTTCCGAGCGAGGTTGGAGCACAATATCAGCACTGGCAGGGCTTGCAAGATATTACTTGCTACAAAGCAAAACCCAAGAGCATGAATGGAAGTGATGCTTCACGACCAGACACGCTCAATGCTTTCTATGCCCACTTTGAAAGGGAGAATAAAATACAAACTGTGAAGATCTCTGCAGCATCCGCTGACCCTGTGATCTCTGTCTTGGAGGCCGACGTCAGCCTGTCTTTAACCCTTGCAAGTTGGCAGGCCTCGATTGAATACCTGGTAAGACTCTGAAGACTTGTGCCAACCAGCTGTTGGGAGTATTGAAAGACATTTTCAATCTCTAACTGCTATGGTCGGAAGTTTCCTCCTGTTTCAAAAGCAGGACAATTGTACTGGTGCGCAAGGAGAGCATCCTGTAGTGATAGGCATCCGTCAGTCTCGTGAGACCGTGGATTTGCACCTTGGAAGGTCTGGGCAGGGTTGTATGGGAGACCGGCAGTTGCCCAAGCTGCAAGCCTTCCCCTCTCCACGCCACCGATGTTGTCCAAGGGAAGGGCACTAGGACCCAAGGTGTCATCGCACAGCAATGTGTTGTTAAGTGCCTTGGACACACCACAGTCAAGGACACACACGCTGCCTCAGCTGAGGCTCGAACCAGTGACCTTCAGATTACTAGTCCGATGCCTTATCCACTAGGCCACGCGCCAACACAATCCTGTAGTACTCACATCTATAGTGACGAAATGCTTTGAGAGGTTGGTCTCAGCTACAGAATTTTCCTTCTGTTCCCCTAACCAATGAATCCCCCATCACTACAGCTTGGCTCTTCTCTCCCCTTCCCTTCTGAGCCACAAAGCCCGACTCGGTGCCAGAGACCTGATAGCTGTGACTTTCTTCTGCTAGGTCATTCCCCACCCCAACAGTATCCAAAATGGCATGCCTGTTGTTGAAAGGAATGACCACAGGTTTACTCTGCATGGCTGTTTAACCCCTTTTCACCTCCTGGAGGTCACCCAGTTACCTCCTTAGATGTTCTGTCTATCAACCCCTCAGCCACTCGAATGATCCAGAGTTCATTCAGTTCTAGCTCTAAAGATGCAGCTAGATGCACTTCTCGAAGGTGTAGTCGTCAGGGACGGAGGTCTTTCTGCCTTCCCACATGCCGCAATATGAGCCTTACATGATCTTGCCTGGCATCCGCAATGTTCCAACGGTGCAAAAAAAAAAAGAGAAAGAATAAATAACAGAAAAGAAAACTACCTATGAGCTACGTCTTCCCTCGCTGAAGCTATAATTCGCCAATGCTTCAACTCCCCTCTCTATCACTGGCCCATTCACACAATGGCCGCTCCACTTCATCCTGACTTTGTACTGGACCTTTCCAAGTGCCTAACTATGCACAATCCAATGGCTCCTCGGGTACTGTGGTGCACAAAATGCTCCTGTTTGCTTCTTTTAAACCCATTGAACCTTGAAGTGAATGGGCTCAGCAGCAAAAGACTGCGAACGTACACTTAGAAGCAGGCCATGAAACTGTTTATGTACAACTGTTAAAAGAAAAGAATCTTAAGCAACTGACAATTCTGGAAGAAAGCTGCATTGACAAAGTAGAGCATGAGGGACATTTGAGTCTGTGGAATCAGTTCAGTTCAGAGTTGAGGTGTGTAAAGTTATCTACGCTGCTTTGGGAACCTGATCTTTGTAGGTTATAAGGTGATGAATGATGATTTGTGTGTTTTTTTAATATATATATATATAAAACAATTCACTGTGGTGAAAGTAAGTGCTGTGGCTTTCACGGACGTGCAGGCTGATGACTGTCGCTCTGGGTTGGAGTAGGGAAAGATGTGGGATGGATGGAATGTCCCTTGGGGATGAGGGCAGCAGGGTGGGTGGAAGTGTGATCGTGAAATGTGGAAAGTTGAATGTAGTAGCAGGTCTGGTATACTATCCTCTTGATAAACTCATAAAACCTTCCTGAAGGTGCTATTTCCTGCTAGAGACAGATGCTGGAATGATCTAAACCTATTGGCTGCAGCAGTGGGTGGGTAGCATCTGGATTGGTTAATTGGGATACACCTAATAGACTTCTTCATAATAGTCTAGAGAGTGTGAGTGTGAGTGTGTGTGTGAGTGTGAGTGTGTGTGTCTCTCTGGAATTCCAGCATCTGCAGAATCTCTTCTGTTTGGTCTTCATATTGTTTTTTTTTTAAAGAGTACCAAGCAGATCTAATACATTGTGTTTAGCAGCCAGGTTTATAAAACGATTTGTTTTCCACCTAATCCTCATTTATACAGGGATAGAGAGAAGGTAATGTAATGCCACTTTCCAGTTGAAAGGAGTGCCTTTGTGCCAAAAACACCATATGTAAAGCATCTGGATCATTGAATAGTCAACGCTATAGCTGAAACTATTCAATTCTGCAATTGTAAACCATATGCTCTTCACATTTCCCTTCATTCTTCAACGCCTTTGAATTTATAACCTGCCATCTTGTTTTACTTCCTGGCAGCAGAAAGTTTGAATGTGTTATTCCTACTGCACTTGTGAAAGAGAGGTGTAGTGTAAGATGAACAAAGTATTAATAAAGTTCAAAGTATGTACTATATGTCACCATATACAACCCTGAGATTCATTTTCTTGCATTCACAATAAAACAAAGAAATAGCATGGAATCGATGCAGAATGGCAGTGTTTGTCACAATATAAGGTTGGTTGTCCTATGGGGAATTTTGCTTTCCATGTCTTTCAGTAATGTACAGTGAAGATGGAGTAGAAATGCTTGCTGAAAGAAAATACTGTTTTATCTATTGAGATTTCTTTCTGTGAGTGTACAACATTTACTCCACATACATCTTGGTTACTGTATTCAGCTGCTTCAGTTCATGTACCTGTGTGGTTACCATAGAAGTTAAGGTGCTCAAAACTGGGAATAATCCGTACAATTTTACTCCTAACCTAATCGTATTTCTGCCATAAACTCAGATTAAACCAGTGAAGTTTGACTGAGGCATAGGGCTATAGATAACTACAACGCAGAAATCCCTTTGGCCTGTTGAACTATTATTCGACCCAGCCCCATCAATGTGAATGCAGACCACAGCCCTCCCATCCATGTACTCTTAAATGTTCAAATTGAAACTGCATGCACCACTTGTGCTGGCAGCTCGTTCCACACTCACCACCCTCTGAGTGAAGATGTTCCCCTTAAATATTTCACCTTTCACCTTTAACCTATGACCTCCAGTTCCAGTGTTACATAACCTCAATGGAAAAAGCCTGCTTGCATTGATAACCTTCATAATCTTCTATACTTCTATCAGATCTCCCCTCAATCTCCTACACTCCAGGGAATAAAGTCTTAACCAATTCAATCTTTCCCTGTAACTCAGGTCCTCAAGTCCTGGCAACGTCCTTGTAAGTTTTCTCTGTACTCTTTCAGTGTTATTGATTTCTTTCCTGTATCATGTTTCCTTCAGGTGACCAGAACTGCACACAGTACTCCAAAGAAAGCCCCACTGTCTAATGCAACTTCAACATAACATCCCCCAACTCCTATACTCAGTATTTGGATTTATGAAGGCCACTGTGCTGAATACTTTCTTTCCAACCTTATCTACCTGTGATGTCGCTTTCCCAGAATTATGGACCTGTATTCTTATATCCCTGTGCTCTGAAAGCCCAATCAGCAGCATAACGTACATCTGTCTATATCGGTGGACAGAAATATTTAGCAAAATAATGTTGTGATGTTGTCATAACCTGGACTCTGCCTTCACAGTGCCTGATAAAGTGGGAACTGTCAAATGGCTTTCAGAGTTCCTCTTGGGGGGGGGAGGGGTTCGGTGGGTGGTGATGGAATGAGTGAAATCTACCGTCATTTTTGAAAATGACAATAGATAATTATAACTCACTGCTATGCATCTTCTGTGTCCTACACATCTGGTTTAATGTGGTTAAATTTTTGCTAAAGGCTTTGGGCTTTTGAACAGTTATATCTGGAATCGTTTGCTGGGTTTTTATTGCAGCACAAGGGACGTGACTATTCAATTTCACAGTAAGCTCTCGACATGAATGAGTTCAGAATTAGTGATCTGAGTGCAAGATGTCTCCCTATCTTTCAGCCAGTTTTCTTCAAGAGGTCTGGGATGTTTTCAGATTGACTTTCGCTGCAGGGTGGTTTTCATAGGCAATCTTCCAAGTTCATTCAGTCTAATCCAATAAACAGTCTTCTCTGTCTGTTCTTGCAAGGTTGTTGCCGTGTGAGAACGCACTGGGATTTGAGCAAGCACTGGGTAAAGACCTCACTTTGATATCAGCTCAATAAACTCAAAGTCCGGTTTATCATCACTATAATATGTGAATTTTTTTTTGCTTTGCAGCACGGCAGTACAGTGTAAGACACAAAATAGTCAGGACTGCACAGGCAAGCACCTCCCAGTCTCCAGTGGAGTCACCTGCCACTTGTTTCCCAACTCATCACCTGCAGCCTATTTAAACCCAGCTCTCACTGCCCGTCCTTCTTCACTCATACGAACCAGTCACGATCGCTCAACCAATATCAACCGGTCGCTCCTAGCCTTCGGTTCCCTTGTTGCCTTGTTGTGTTTGGTATCTGTTCTCTCCTGTTTTGCGGCCCCTTGTGGCTTGTTGTTCTGCAGTTCCTTGTTGAAGTTGTTGCTCACCGCTAAATCGTGTCTGCTGCTCTGTGTTTGTGTCAAGACACCTTTACATTTCATGACCAAAATTACTGTAAATTACAAAATAAATAGTGCAAAAAAGGAATTGTGAAGTAGTGCTCACGGACCGTTCAGAAATCTGATAGTGGAGGAGAAGAATTTGTTCCTGACTCATTGGATGTGGGACTTGAGACTCCTGTATCTTGGTGGTGGTAATAACAAGACAAAGGCATGACCCAGATGTTCAGCATCCTGAAGTGAAGGTTTCTTTTGTGTGGGTGGTGCTAAGACAGAATAAAACGTTTTCCTGCTCTGGAAGGAAGTGTGAGTGCACGAGAATTAATCAGGGACTTGACCTGGGATTGGGGCTGTGTGATGGGAATATGGGAAGGGGGCTCGTTTTGAGGTATTTGTTTTGTTGTTGCCCGTGTTCTGTCAAACACTGTGAGCATGCTAGGTTGTTGTTAGATTATGTAACAACACTTGCAGGCTGCCACCGTCACATCCATGAGTTGTTTTGGCTGTTAACACAAAATGCTGGAGGAGCTCAGCAGGTCAGGTGGCGTCCATGGAGAGGAATAAACAGTCGATGTTTCGGGCCCAGACCCTTCAGGACTGGAAAGGAAGGGGGGAGATGCCAGAATGAGGAGCGGGGTGGAGGGGAAGGAGGGCAAGCTTAGAAGGTGGTGGGGGGTGGGAATCCAGGTGGGTGGTAAAAGGGGAATGAAGTAAGAAGCTGGGGGGCTAGTAGGTGGAAAAGGGAATGGACTGAAGAAAGCATCTGAAAGACACATTTTTCTTTGATGTACACGTGATAAACAAATGTGAATCTTGACCGTATTTGTGGAAGGGAGTTTGAAAACCATCCTCTTGCGTAATGTGGTTTGTAACTGGAAGCCATCGATCTGAAACAACAAGTATTCCCCTGACATCTCTAAGGCTTTCAATCACTGCTGCAACGACTGTACAGTGGTTTTTGTAGCCACATCTTTAATTTCTTTATTTAGAGATACTACAACGTGGTAACAGCTCATTCTGGCCCATAATTGCACCCTAATTACACCCATGTGACCAATTAACCTACTTTGGAATGTGGGGGGAAGCTGGAGCACCCAGAGGAAACCCACGTGGTCACGGGAAGAGCAGACAAATCCTTACAGACAGTGGCAGGGATTAAACTGGGTCACTGGCACTACAACAGCATTGTGCTGACCTCCCCTTAAAATGACAATATTGCTGCATTCCTAGTTTTTATTTATTTATTTTGAATTTTATCTTGGCTCCAGTGATCTGGGTGTGATCCTGAGCTCAGTGCAGTCTCTGACCGTGAGGGCCTTCCCCCGCCCACGTCCTAAAGGCGTGCAGATGGATTGATTGGCAACTGCGGGTTGCCCACGGTGAAGGTGGGGGTGGGAATGAGAGACGGAGAAAGATGTAAGTATGTATCTGAGCAAGAGCAGTTATAGAAATGAGTTGTTCTGATGGTGTGTTTGGAGCTCAAGCCTGAAGTGATGCACACAGCTGATTCTGTGCTAAACAGAAATGTACAATAATTTTAGTACCTATTCAATTGTAGATAATTAAATTAACTGTTTTCTGTCTTGCCCGTATATTATTTGCTTTTAGGAGTTTGTACCAAGACTTCAGAAGAGAGGTTGGAGAAATGAGTGTAGGCTTTGAGCCAGTTATCTAAATGTGGGATCTAAAGGGTGGCATGGTAGGATTTTCCATTGAAGGGCATCTGTTTCCATACCAGGCCGTGGTGCAACCAGGCAATATTCTCTCTGCCACACATCTACAGAAGTTTGTCATCATTTTAGATGTCATACGGAATCTAATTGCACTTGCGTGTTAGGCCCAGAACACGTCCTCCGAAATGAAAACACTGAGGAATTTAAAGTTGCTGACTCACTCCACCTCCGACCCTTTGACGACTGGCTCATGGGCCTTTGGTTTCCTCTCCCCGAAGTCAATCATTAGCTCTTTGATACTTTCAAATCTCTTACTATCTTTCCTTTCAGTTAGTCCTGACGAAGGGTCTCGGCCCGAAACGTTGACAGCGCTTCTCCTTATAGACGCTGCCTGGCCTGCTGTGTTTCACCAGCATTTTGTGTGTGTTGTTGTTTGAATTTCCAGCATCTGCAGATTTCCTCGTGTTAGCTCTTTGATCTTGTTGACATTGAGTGTGTGGTTGTTGTTGTGGCCCTACTCGGCTAGATTTTCAATCTCCCTCCTGTATGCTGATTCATCACCACTTTTGATTTGGCCCACAACAGTGGTGGTGTCAGCAAACTTGAGTGTGGCATTGGAGCTGTGCATAGCCACACAGTCATAAGTGTAAAGTGAGTAGAGCGGGGGGCTAAGCACACATCCCTGTGGTTCACCTGTGCTGATGGAGATCATGGAGGAGATGTTGTTGGCAATCCGAACTAAATGGGATCTGGAAGTGAGGAAATTGAGGATCCAATTGCACAAGGCCTATGTCTTGAAGCTTATTGATTAGGATTGAGGTAATGAATACGCAACTGTAGTAAATAAGTAGCATCCTCGTGTAAGCACCTTTGCTGTCCATATGCTCCAGGATTGAGCGAAGAGCCGATGAGATGGCATTGTGGACCTGTTGGGAAAATTGGAAGGGATCTAAGTCACTTCTCAGGCAGGAGATGATGTGATTCGGCACCAGTCTCTCAAAACACTTCTTCACAGTGGATGCAAGTGCTACTAGATGTTAGTCATTGAGGCAGGAGACTACATTCTTCTTCGGCACTGGTATAAATGAAGCCTGCTTGAAGCAGATGTTAATTACTTGCGTGTCACCACCTCTTCTTTAGCCTAGCACCTGTACTGGGGCATAGGTTGCTGACAGCAGCTCATTAGAGTACTCTGTTCTGGGCCAAACTTTCAAGTTGTCCCCAGGTGTATCCATTTTCAAAGATATGTGATCTTTGGAGAAATGTGGTCTTTGAAGCTTCTGTTGCATTTCTGTTTTTTGTAGTTCTGGGTTTTCACTGGCCCCTAACCTTTCTCATTTCGCAGCCGGGCTTGGGACTGTCACCACATACTGCATTGAGATTCATTTTCTTGCAGGCATGTACAGGAAAATTTGGAGTCTGAGAAACAAGTAGCTCCACTGAGAAAGGGATGTGGAAGAGGTGATTAGCCTAGCAGTCTGACGGCCTTCTTGTTTCCAGTAACTCAGTGCGGTCCGATAGGAATAGTTCTGTTGAATAACTGAACAGTAACAAGAGGGCTCGATGATGGGTGGTGGACACATTATCAATGACCTAGCGCTTATAAAAAGTATTCACCCCCCTTTTTTCCTTTTAACAACATTGAATCACAGTGGATTTAATTTGGCTTTTTGACACTGATCAACAGATAGACTCTCTCATGTCAAAGTGAAAACAGATCTCTACAGTGGTCTAAATTAATTACAAATATAAAACAAAATAAATGATTGCATAATTACTCACCCCCTTCAAGTCAGTATTTAGATGCATTTCTGGCACCAATTACAGCCTTGAGTCTGCATGGATAGGTCTCTATTGGCTTTGCACATCTGGACTCTGTAATTTTTCCCCATTCTTTACAAAACTGCTCTAACTCTGTCACATTGCATGGGGATCATGAGTGAAGAGCCTTCAAGTCCAGCCACAAATTCTCATTTGGATTGAGGTCTGGACTCTGACTTGGCCACACCAGGATATTAATTTTGTTGTGTTAAGCTATTCCTGTGTCGCTTTGGCTTTATGCTTGTTGGTCATTGTCTTGCTGGAAGACAAACCTCAGAAGTCGCAGCTCCCTTGCAGACTGTATCAGGTTTTCCTCCAGGATTTCCCTGTATTTTGCTGCATACATTTTACCCTCTACCTTCACAACCCTTCCAGGGCCTGCTGCAGTGAAGCATCCCCACAGCATGATGCAGCCATCGCCTTGCTTCATGGGAGGGATCATGTGATTTTTGATGTCGTGTGGTGTTCGGCTTATGCCAAACATAGCGTTTAGTCTGATAGCCAAAAACTCAATTTTGGTTTCATCAGACCATAGAACCTTTTCCAGCTGACTTCAGAATCTCCCACATGCCTTCTGGCAAAGTCCTGTGAGATTTTTTTATCCACAGTGGCTTTCTCTTTGCCACTCTCCCATAAAGCTGTGACTGGTGAAACGCCCAGGCAACAGTTGTACGTGTAGTCTCTCCCATCTCAGCCACTGAAGCTTGTAACTCCTCCGGAGTTGTCATAAGTTTCTTGTTGGCCTCCATCACTTGTCCCCTTCTTGTACGGTCACTCGGTTTTTGAGGATGGCCTGTTCTAGGCAGATTTACAGCTGTGCCATATTCTTTCCATTTCTTGATGATTGACTTAATTGTACTCCAGGGGATATTCAGTGACTTGGAAATTTTCTTGTATCTATCTCCTAACTTGTGTTTTCAATAACCTTTTCGTGGAGTTGCTTGGAGTCTCCATGGTGGAGTTTTTGCCAGGATACTGACTCACCAGCAGCTGGAGCTTCCAGACACAGGTGTATTTTTACTCCAATCAACCCTGACTGCACACAGGTGATCTCCATTTTACTAATTATGTCACTGGTGAAACCAATTGGCTGCACCAGTGATGATCTGGTGTGTCCTATTAAAGGGCTTGAATCAGTTATTTTGTATTTGTAATTAATTGAGAACACTCTGTAGAGATCTGTTTTCATTTTGACATGAAAGAGTCTTGCTGTTGATCAGTGTCCAAAAAAAAGGCCAAATTGAATTCATTGTGATTCAATGTTGTAAAACAGTAAAACGTGAAAACTTCCGGGGGGTGGGAAATACCCTTTTTTTATATAGGCACTGTAAATGTGGAAAGATTCCAGAAAAAGTCCAGTAACATTATGAAGGATTCTATCCACCCTGCTCATGGACTGTTTGTCCCTCTCCCATGAGGGGAGAAGCTATGTAGTATCCAAGCCAGGACCACCAGCCACAGAAACAGTTACTTTCCCCAATCAGTCAGGCTGATCAACACCTCCACCCACTAACCCACCCCTCCACACCCCCACCACCACTACTTTATCATCTCCTGTCAGAGGCACCTTATGTACAGACACTCTGGTGCTTTATGGATGTAGAATTACTCTAAGTATGTACGCTGTCATATGTATTTGCTTTTTGTATATCATTCTGTTCTTTCTTGTATTTTTTTTTGCTGAATTGGATCCGGAGTAACAATTATTTTGTTTTCCTTTATACTTGTGTACTGGAAGTGACTTTAAACAATCTTGAATCTTGGAATGTACTTTTATTAAGATGGTGTAAGTTACGCTTGTTGGAAGGAATTCATAGGGAGTGGAGGTGAAGCTCGTCACAAACCTGCTTTATCCTGGATTTTAAACAAAGGACAATGTAAACGTTCAGGCTGGATTGAAAGGGAAGGATTGAGTTATGGAAATATTCCATTCCCCCTCTCTGCAAGACATCATGGATTGTTTGTCTTCGCCAGCAGAGCAACTATTTTAATCCTTGACAAGTTATGTATGTATTTACCAGGGTTGCCAGGCGCAGGAGTTACAATGTTTTATTGTGGAAATACAGCGTAAGCCAAGTCACCATTCGGAGATCTGTGCTTATGGACCTTGCCCAAGCCACATGCATGTGGCTGTATTTGCATAGTTTCATGCTGAGGTTGCCAAAGCTACCCACAATTTCCCACGCTGTAGTTGCCAAGTTGTCCTTGAGATCCCTATGACTCCTGAGTGTGTTTTGGGCTCCTGACTCATGGTGGCAGGATGGGATTTCTGCCCCAGCACACCCGTCTCCCTTCGATCACGCCTCGCTGTCTGTAGCACTTCCCGCATGGGAACTTCATTTTTGTAGAAGTAAGAGAGAGGAAAGCCCCACCCATCATCCCGACCATTCTCTCTCCTTGCTGCTGCCGTTGGGAAGGAGGTGCAGAAGCCTCGAGTCCTGCACCACCAGGTTTAGGAACAGGTACTACCCTTCAACCATCCGGCTTCTGAACCAGAGTGGAAAACTTCACTCACCTCGGCTTGGAATTGATTCCACAACCTATGGACTTGCTTTCAAGAAGTTTGCAACTCATTTACTCAATATTTATTGTTATTTTGTTTCTTTGTAATTTTGTAATTAATTGACTTTTGCGCATGGGTCATTTATCTGTCTTGTTGTGTACACTTCATTGATTCTGTTCTGTTTCTTTGTATTTTGAATTAACAACCAACTCGCTCAAGGTCGTGCAGAGAGGCAGCCCGTAAGTGCCGCCGCTACGCGTTCCGGCAGCAACACAGCATGCCCACAATGCTCGGCAGTACCACATAGAGCACAACAAGAGACAAACAGCAAAACAAACTCTGTCCCTCCTTTTCTCCCAGTTACCCACCCAGCATGAAAAGAGCATGGCCTGGGTGGGAGGATCTGACTTCCTTTCCTTTTCACGCAGATGTGCTCAGTGATTTAGAAGGGCTTTACCTGTGATGTACTGGGCTGAATTCACGACCTTTTGTAGGATTTTCTGTTCAAAGGCATTGGTGTTTCCACACTAGGCCGTGATGCAGCCAGTCGATGTACTCTCCATTACACATCTATAGCAGTTTCTCAAAGTCATACTGAATCTCTGCAGACTCTTAAGAAAGCTGAGGCACTATCGTGCTCCCTTCGCAATTGCACTTACGTGCTGGGTCCAGGACAGGTCCTCCGATGAGGACTGGCTCATGGAACCCTGGTTTCCTGCCCCTAAAATATCTACAATCAGTTCCTTGGTCTTGTTGACATTGAGTGAGTGGTGGTTGTTACGGCACCACTCAGCCAAGTTTTCAGTCTCCCTCCTGTATGCTGATTCATTACTATGGACCACAGCCGTGGAGTCATCAGCAAGCTGAATATGGTGTTGGAGCTGTGTATAAAGCAGGGGGCTAAGCACGTAGCCCTGTGATGCGCCGGTGCTGATGGAGATTGTGGAGATGTTGTTGCCCATCCGAACTGCATGGGGTCTGAATGTGAGGAAGTCAAGGATCCAATTGCACAAGAAGCTATTGAGGTTTAGGTCTTGGAGCTTACTGATTAGTTTTGAGTGGGGATGATGGCACTGAGTTCTGAACTGTAGTCGATGAAGAGCATCCTGATGTATAGATCTTTGCTGAGCAGATGTCCCAGGGTTGAGGGAAGAGCCAACGAGATGGCATCTGCTGTGGACCTGTTGCTCCATCCAGTAGGCGAATTGGAGTGGACCCAAGTTGCTTGTTGGGTAGGAACCGATCACCAGCCTCTCAAGACACTTCATCACTGAGAATGTAAGTGCTCCTGGGAGATGGTCACTGAGGCAGGTTACCATGTTCGAATTGGGCACTGGTATAATTGAAGCCTGCTTGAAGCAGGTGGGTACCACACACAATCGGAGCGAGAGCTTAAAGATATCAGTGATCACACCAGCCAGTTGGTCAGCACAGGTCTCTAGTACGTGGCAAGGTACCCATTCTTTCCTTGGCTTCACCCTCCTGAAGGCAGCCGGCATGTCAGTTTAATATACTGAGATCAAAGGATCATCAGAAGATGTGGGGGTTCACAATAGTTCCTCCATGTTCTGATGGACAGAACAAGCATAGAAGGCATTGAGCTCGTCTGGAAGTGAAGCCCTGTTGTTCCCCATGTCATGCATAGTAGGGGTATGGAGGGCTGTTGTCTCGGTAGAGGTCGTCGGGAGTTAGGCAGTTGAAATGGAGCAGATGGGCCGAAAGGCCTGTTTCTGTGCTGTTCTACTCTGTCACTTGATTTGATTTTGTAGGAGGTATTGGCATTCAAACCCTGCCACAGCGGTCGAATATCCCTTATTGATTCCAGTTTGGTCCAGAATCTCCACTTCACCTGTGAGATGACTTTCCAGAGGTGGGACCTGCACCTCTTGTAGCGTTGTTAGTCTCCAGATCTGAATACCTCTGATCTGGCCCTCAGCAAACTTCGGACCTCATGGTTCATCCAGGCTTCAGATTGGGGAAGACTGAATGATTTAGTGGGGACATGCTTATCTACAGCTACTTTAACAAACTCCATTACAACCCTGGTGTATTCGTTTAGATCACGCCACTGACTCAAAGCAATCCTGTAATTGTCCCTCTGCCTCCCACAACATCCTTGTTGTTCTAATCTCTCGAGCCTTGGGTTTTAGGCTCTGCCTTTATGCAGGTGGAAGGACAGCCAAGTGATTTGGTTTACCAACATTGGATCTGGGTAAGGAACGGTAGGCATTCTTTATCTTAGTACAGCAGTGGTCTAGTGTGTTGAGACCTCTGGTGATAATTGGACAGGGTTTTCTTCAAACGGATCTGGTTGAATTTTGACTATACTGTAATCGGAAATGCCTCGGGATGGGTTGTTTCTTGTCTGCAGTCACATCACGCAGTGTCGTGAGTGCTTGCTTATAGTCAGCCACTGGTGGTATATAAGCTGTGGTCAGGATCACAGATCAGAACTCCCGAGGCAAATAGTGGTCTACATTTGATCGTTAGATGTTCCAAGTTAGGGGAACATAACTGCCACGTCAGACGACCAGCGAGAATTGGCCATAAACACACACAGTACCTCTGTGCGGTCCATTCTAAAAATCATAAATCCTTCTGGTCTACCTGCCATGTCTGACGTATTCACAGTTAACCATGTTTCAATATCACAAAAAATTGAGATATTCCTCATCTGCCTCTGATACAGGCAGTCTTGCCCTCAGATTGTCAACTTTATTCTCCAGTGATGCCAGGTAGAGAAAGGCCTCATCCCTCTGTTTCATCCTGGCTTGGATTCCCCCTCTCATGACTCGCCTTTGGTGTTAAAGGTGCCGTGCCTGACTGGTCTGGGTTCTTTAGTCGATTGTGAGATCTGAAGATCATTGACGTAATTTAGAAGTCCATTATTAAGAGGAAAGTTGCATGCTGCAGATTGCAGCAAAAGTAATTCAAAAGAGGTATACCTAAGAGGAAAAAATTTTTGTAGGCCACAGAAAGTTGCTGATTTTTGCTGGCCCCATCTTGCATAGTCAAGTACTTGTATGTTTACCTTTTACTATCTTGAGATTCAATTTCTTGCATTTACAGAAAAATAAAGGAGTGCAATAGAGTTTATGAAAAACTACACATAAGCAAAGATTGACAAACAACCAATATGTATGAGAAGACAAATTTATGGAAACCCAAATACTGAGAACATGAGTTATTGAGTCCTTGAAAGTGGCTGTAGTTGTAGAATTAGTTCAAAGTTCAAATGAAATTTATTGTCAAAGTATGTATATTTAACTATAGAGAATTAGGCCATTTGGCCCATTGGGCCAGCACCACCATTCTATTATGGCTAATTTATTATGCCTTTCAATCCCATTCTCATGCCTTCTCTTTATGCCCTTTGACATCCTGCGTGCTCTAGATCCTATCAACCTCCACTTCAAATCTGCTCAGTGACTTGGCCTCCACAACCATCTGTGGGAATGACTTCCACAGATTCTCCACCCACTAAAGAAACTCCTCCTTATCTCTGTTGTAAACAGCTGTCCTTCTACTCTGAGGCTATTCCCTCTTGTCCTTGGTCTCCGCCAACATAAGAAACATCTTCTCCACGTCCATTCTATCCAGGCCTTTCAGTATTTGGTAGGTTTCAATGAGTGCCCCCCTTCATTGTTTTACACTCCAGTGAATTAAAGCTCAGGCCCATCAAACTCTCCACGTATGGCGAGATCCCAGGTGGATACAAATGCAACAAATTCCCAGGAACAGAAGAGTTACTTGTGGCAATACAGGACCAGGTGATTAACGCAAAAAGTGATCAAAATACATAATAGAAAAAACAATAAATTCAACATAAATGCAGAAAATGTCAAGAGAAACCAGAAACAAGCCACCACCTTACAGGATCCTGCAGCAGTTTAACTCAATCTGATTACTTACACAGGCGCGATCAATAGGGAAGCCTCATTCACCAAAATCTTGCTTTAAGATACAAACTCATAAAGGACTCCACGTCTTACTATAAATACAAGCTTGATCCAGGTTTTGAGCTGGAGTCCTACAAATTTCAGCAGATCTATTATTACAGATAGGACAATCCATAATAACTGTCTGGATATAATAATAGAGGATAAATAAGCAAGAACAGCTTAGTTAATAGATATCGCCATTCCAAACATGCATAACGTATGGAAATCAGTAAGTGAAAAACACCAGAAATGTGCTGAGTTAAAAGAGGAAATATCTATGTAAATTTCCAGAGAGCCACAATACTAAACACCACCAGAGCAGTCCAAAAGTTCCTAGCAATTGACAAATGAGTGTGCTTGGCTCTACCCGAACCTCAGGTATTACCAGCTTGAGCTGAGAAAAAAAAATAATACACTCTCTAGTTCATTTTCCTTTTTTTATCTAGATCCCGCTGTAACTTTAGACAACCTTCTCAGTTGCTCACTATACTACAAGTTTTGGTGTCATCTGCAAACTTAATAATCATGCCATCTAAATTCTCTTCCAAATCATTAATATACAGTGGCATGCAAAAGTTTGGGCACCCCTGGTCAAAATTTATGTTACTGTGAATAGTTGAGTAGAAGACGAACTGATCTCCAAAAGTCATAAAGATAAAGATGACACATTCTTTTCAACATTTTAAGCAAGAGTAGTGTATTATTTTTGTTTTGTACAATTTTAGAGTGGAAAAAAAAAGAAAGGAGCACCATGCAAAAGTTTGAACACTCCAAGAGATTTAATTTCTCAGATAACTTTTACCAAGGTCTCAGACCTTAATTAGCTTGTTAGGGCTATGACTTGTTCACAGTCATCGTTAGGAAAGGCCAGGTGATGCAAATTTCAAAGCTTTATAAATACCCTGACTCCTCAAACCTTGTCCCAACAATCAGCAGCCATGGGCTCCTCTAAGCAGCTGCCTAGCACTTTGAAAATTAAAATAAATGACGCCCACAAAGCTGGAGAAGGCTATAAGAAGATAGCAAAGTGTTTTCAGGTAGCCATTTCCCCAGTTCGTATTGTAATTGGGAAATGGCAGTTAACAGGAATGGTGGAGGTCAAGTTGAGGTCTGGAAGACCAAGAAAACTTTCTGAGAGAACTGCTCATAGGATTGTTGGAAAGGCAAATCAAAACCCCGGTTTGACTGCAAAAGACCTTCAGGAAGATTTAGCGGACTCTGGTGTGGTGGTGCACTGTTCTACTGTGCAGTGACACCTGCACAAATATGACCTTCATGGAAGAGTCATCAGAAGAAAACCTTCCCTGTGTCCTCACCACAAAATTAGGCGTCAGAAATTTGCAAAGGAACATCTAAACAAGCCTGATGTATTTTGGAAACAAGTCCTGTGGACGGATGAAGATAAAATAGAACATTTTGGTCGCAATGAGCAAAGGTATACTTGGAGAAAAAAGAGTGCAGAATTTCATGAAAAGAACACCTCTCCAACTGTTAAGCACAGGGGTGGATCGATCATGCTTTGGGCTTATGTTGCAGCCAGTGGCACGGGGAACATTTCACTGGCAGAGGGAAGAATGAATTCAATTAAATACCAGCAAATTCTGGAAGCAAACATCGCACCGTCTGTAAAAAAAAAAGAGCTGAAGATGAAAAGAGGATGGCTTCTACAACAGGATAATGATCCTAAACACACCTCCAAATCCACAATGGACTACCTCAAGAGGCGCAAACTGAAGGTTTTGCCATGACCCTCATAGTCCCTTGACCTAAACATCATCAAAAGTCTGTGGATAGACCTCAAAAGAGCAGTGCATGCAAGACGGCCCAAGAATCTCACAGAACTAGAATCCTTTTGCAGGGAAGAATGGACAAAAATCCCCCAAACAAGAATTGAAAGATTCTTAGCTGGCTACAGAAAGCATTTACAAGCTGTGATACTTGCCAAAGGGGGTGTTACTAAGTACTGACCATGCAGGGTGCCTAAACTTTTTCTTCTCCTTTTTTGTTATTTTGAAACTGTAAAAGATGGAAATAAAAAAGTATTCTTGCTTAAAGTATTAAAGAAATGTGTCATTTTTAACTTTATGTTTTTTATGAATCAGGTCATCTTTTACTCACGTAACTATTCACCGTAACAGAAATTTTGACCGGGGTGCCCAAACTTTTGCATGCCACTGTATCTGATAAACAATGAAGGGCTCTAATTTCTGTGGCACGTTACTGGCTATAGGTCTCCACTCTGAAAAGTCAACTCTTTATTTACTATACTGAAGTTTATTTAATTAACCTAAGACAAATATAGAGGAGTTTTACAGTGGACGCAGCTTCTCATGAATGTGAATTGTGTATGTGGGAATGCTTCCAGGAAATTGCTTTCTGATGTGTCA
Organism: Hemitrygon akajei; assembly: GCF_048418815.1. Taxonomy (NCBI): domain Eukaryota; kingdom Metazoa; phylum Chordata; class Chondrichthyes; order Myliobatiformes; family Dasyatidae; genus Hemitrygon; species Hemitrygon akajei. The sequence goes on from NC_133132.1 coordinate 35,368,122, forward strand.
GCGCTGCTAATGGATCATGTAAAGTTAATTTGGAGTCTGAATGGGTTGAGAAGGGGGAGCTTTTGGACAGTCAGCAAAGATTGAAGCTGCACTCCCATATTCAAGGTTGAAGTGAATGACTGTGAATGTTAAACTCTGATCATGGATCAGAGGGTTTTGTTATGCCAGGTTCCCGATGTCAGCCTTGGCTCAGCCCGAGTGCCAGCGGTGCCCTCGCAGAGGCCCGTGCTACCCGCTGGCTCCACTCTCCACTGTTCCTGTTCTGAGCAGCAGACCGCAGGCCCAGAATTTCTCACCACAGCTAATAGCGCCATCAGACGGGGAATACACCAGGGTGATGGACTGTCCTCACTGCTGGACTGCATTGGCTTGACCCCCTCATCTCAGAGAGTGGCTGTGGGCACAGGTTCAGGAGTGGAGAGACCATCAGCCATGGATAACATCAGGAATGAGAGAGACATTGACTCACTAGACCACCTGACAGGGGTGTACAGCAGAAACATCGGGATGTCATTCTGACTGGAAAAGTGCAGCCGGAGGGTAGTGAGAAGAGGCAAACTCGTCAAGGCTGAAGGAGTCGAGTTACCTGAGGGCCACCTACCAGATGTACAGGACAGGTACACATACCTGGGGATCCTGCAGGTGTATGGAAGCCGTGATCAGGACACAGGGAAGGTTGCAACATCCAAGCGCTCCTGAAGAGTGAGACAGGTCCTAAAAAGCCAGCTGAATGGGGAGAACGAGGTCACATTCACTCTACCAGTCATCAGATACCCAGCCGCAATAGTGTACTGGCCAAGGAACAAACTGGAAGCTGCTGACATCAAGACCCAGAGACTACTAACAGTACATGGACAATTCCACCAAAAGTCCAATATTAAGCAACTGTACCCCCACCAGAATAAAGGAGGACAGGGACCTGGAAACATCAGGGCCACGGTCCTGGAAGCAATGCGAAACATCCATGAGCATGTCAGGACGATGGGCCCCTAAGGACAACCTGCTAGGACAATATCTCAGACAGCAGGCAGGGACAAGGAAATGGAAGTGGGTGAAGCAGAGCCAGAGGACCAGAGGCCATGACAGGACAAGGCACTGCACAGGATGTACCATCGCCAGATATCAGGAGTGGCTGACATAAGAAAGTCCTACCAATGGCTGGAAGTAGCAGGGCTGAGGGACAGCACAGAGGTCATGGCTACACGAGAACAGGTGCTGAGCACAGGAGCAATAGAAGCAGGGGCCTGTCACACCAGACAAGACCCAAAGTGCAGAGTGTAACCATCCAGCACATAGTAGCAGGGTGCGAGATGCAGGCAGGGACAGTGTACAATGAACGGCACAACCAAGTTGCAGGAATTGTGTACAGGAACATCTGCGCTGAGTATGGATTCGATACTCCCAAGTCCAAATGGGAAACACCCGAGAAGGTAGTGGAGAATGACAGAGCTAAGATCCTCTGGGACTTGGGGATACAGACTGATGAGCAGGTACTGGTCAACCAACCAGATGTAGTAACACTGGACAAGGAACAGAAGAAAGCAATAGTGATAGATGTGGCAATCCCAAATGACAGAAACATCAGGAAGAGAGAATATCAGAAGCTGGAGAAATACCAGGGCTTGAAAGAGCAGATAGTAAGGATGTGGAAGGTTAAAGCCAGAGTAATGCCAGTGGTGATAGAAGCACTGGGAGCTGGGAACAACATCTGAGATCTCGGCCCAGAAGAGTGTACTATTAGGAACAGCAAGGATACTGCGCTGAACCCTCAAGCTCCCAGGCTTCTGGTAGAGGACCCAATATTGAGGGAAAAAGTACACGCACACCACCCATAAGGATTGAAGGAAAAAAATATAATTAAGTACAGTAGTGCAAAAAGGGAGCAGAAAAAAAAAGTGAGTTTGTGTACTTGGGTTCATTGTCCATTCAGAATGTCTGCTTGGTCCTATTTCCTCACCAAAGGAAGTTGTACATCTTTAAAATTTATCAGTTTAAAGATTCTTTTGGGTCAGCCTTAATTTTGAAGTTCAGAAGTTCGTCCTCAATTTAACCCTGTAATTATAATTCTGTTGATTCTGCGGAGATTCTTCAAAACATCCCTCTAAAGTAAACTTATTATCAAAGTGGGTAGTGTTTTAATGTTAGCGTGTACCACCTTGAGATCCATTTTCTTGCAGGCATTTACAAAAACAAATAAAGAAATAACAATAGAGTCAATGGAAAACTACACTCAAAGACTGGCAAACAGTAAAAGAAGACCATCTGTGCAAATAAATAAATTAAATGAATAATAATAAAAAATGAGAATATGAGTTGTAGAGTCCTTGAACGTGAGTCTGTGGGTTGTGGAATCAGTGCAGTGTTGAGGTGAGTTAAGTGGTGTTAGTCCAAGAACAGCATTTCGTTTTTAAAATATTGACTAAAACTGAATGTTTCACTCCATTTGAGGTCTAATCAAGGCGCTAATGCAACTGGAATATCAAATTTAATTACTTGTATATGTGTTATGTTATTCATGCACATAAATCCTTTCAGACTCCCATAAGCGCTAAAATATTACCATTAAGAAAATATCTTGCTTTCCTCTGTCCTCTATGGTGGATCACTCAACACTTCTGTCTTGTCTTTCCTCCTTTGTCATGTCCTGTGGTAAAGAAGTGTGCAAAAGGCACAGATAGAGTGGGCAGCCAGGGTAGAAATGGTTAATACAAAGGGCCATAATTTTAAGGTAATTTGAGGGAAGAATAAGGGGATGTCAGGGGTAGTGTTTTTTTTACAGAGTGGTGGAATGTGTTACCAGAGTAGTGGCAGACGCAGATATATTAGAGATGTTTAAGAGACTGGTAAATTGGCACAAGATGAAAGAAAAAATAAAGGGCTATGCGGAAGGAAAGGTTTAGATTGATCTTGGTGTCAGCAGAACATGGTGGGCTGAAGGGCCTGTACTGTGCTGTTCTGTTCTTTGTTCTGTATTAAATTTTCATTGAAATGTAATTCAGATCAAAGCAATAAGTGATTCAAGTATTCATTAAACTATGATCAATAAATGTATTCGATTTGTTCTGATTCAGTGTTAATGGTATTAATGTATCTAAAGTGTTTAAAATCTAACTGTGCTGTTTGTTGCTTGCTGAGAAAGGAAAGGATGATTATAGCAAGCTGACAGGGGAGTAACTCTCAGGTTGAACACCACACCAAATGCTTGAGGAGCTCAGCCTGTCAGGCAGCATCTAAGAAGAGTAATTACCAGTCGATGATTTAGGCCAGGACCCTTCATCAGGGCTGGAAAGGAAGGGGGCAGATGCCAGAATGAGAAGGAGAGGGGAGGAGATGAAGCACAAGCTGGCAAATGATAGGTGAGATCAATTGGGTGGAGGAAGGAGAGTGAAGTAAGATGCTAGAAGGTGATAGGTGGAAAAGGTGAAGAGCTGAAGAAGGTACAAACTGATAGGAGAGTGGACCGTGAGAGAAATGTGAGAGGACACCGGAGGGAGATGATGGGCAGGTGAGAAGAATAAAAGGGTTAAAGGGGAGCCAGAATGGGGAATAGAGAAAGGGAGGGGAGGGGGGAGAAATTACCAGAGGCTAGAGAAATCGATGCACTTGCTGTCAGGTTGGAGGTTACTCAGATAGATATGAGGTGTTGCTCCTCCAACCTGAGAGAGGTAGTGGCTTCATTGTGGCAGTAGAGGAGGCCATGGACATATCTGTCGATGTATCTTTCCTCCTTAACATTCACAGTAACAACTGAAGGTATTATCTTTCCCCAGGTCTTGTTGATGGGAAGATAATTTGAGCTTGCTTAGATGATCCAAAATCAATTGCTACCTGCATTTCCTGATTTACAAAGGTTTTATAACACGGTTGCTGCATTTTTAGTTTGCAAATGGGGGAGGGGGGTGTCAGAGGTAGTTTTTTTTTCACAGAGAGTGGTGGGTGTATGGGAAGTTTTGCCAGGGGTGGTAGTTGAGGCAGATGCATAAGAGACTCTTGCATGAGCACAGGGATGATTGAAAAATGGAGGGCTATGTGGGAGGGAAGGGTTAGATCAACCTTAGAGTAGGGTAACAGATCAGCACCACATCATAGGCCAAAGGGCTGTACCCTGCTGTGCTCTTCCATGCTAAAATTGTCATCAATGTATAATCCAAATCAAACCAATAAGGGATAAATTCATTTAAATAAACAACACTGGATAAACAAACTTAAATGGTTCTGATCGCGGTTTATGGACTTCATGCGTTTAAAACATTGAAAATCTAAATATTTATTTGCTGTGAAAGGAAAAGGTAATTATAGCAAGCTCATGGGAGCATAACTCCCAGATCAACCTGTCTATCTGCATGTCTTTGATCCTTATTATTTATGTTTCAAATTATTTATTATTTATGTTTATGTTTCATTCATAGTAATATATGAAGTGGCTACCTTTTCCCGGGATTTGTGGTTGGGCAGTTAATTTGAGCCTGCTTGCAATCGTCGATTGCTATATGCTTTTCCTGATTTACAAATAAGGTCTTAGAACAGGGCTATTAAATATTTAGAACAGCTTTTTTGCCCTGGAGGAACTTTTGAAATAATTTTCAGGTCTCAGGGAACCCCTACATAAAATTTGTTATATCTAGACCACACAGTAGGTTAGCGTGATCAGTAAGTTGTAGAAATAATAAAATAATAATTCAAAAATAATTGTCAGTGCTCTTTTGAGTGCAGAATGAATTTTTAGATCAACTTCCATGAAATTAATCTTTCTTTTTGGTAAATTTTAAAAACTCATAAGGCAAATAATAAATTTCTCAGTTCTGGGTCAAACTTACGATAAGCACACACGGCTTTCACCTTCGATTGAAATGAGACGATTTCTATCCTAGGCTAGTCTCTGCAGCCACTCTTCATCTTCAAAGCACTCGTCAAAATCTGGCCTACTATATATTTTTTTGAAAGTACTCCTGCAATTCACCTTCCAGCTCAAACACCCCGTTGAGAACTCTCCCTCGGCTAAACCATCAGATTTCTGTGTGTAGCAGGAGATTGTTCTGCTCCTTGTCCAGATTTTCACACAGTTTTTTAAACATTCTCAAGTGAACTGGTCTTAAAGCTACTAAATAACTTGCTTCCTGAATCCTTTCACTGACTGTGACTTTATTTTCAAAAGCTTTAATCTGTTTGTTTTGCAGTTCACAGTCATTTAAAATAATCAGCTCTTTTATGTGTCATATGGCTTTGATTTGTAGTTAAGAGTTTTTTCAATTTTGCTGGAGCCATTGCTACATTTGTAAGTTGTTTGCCACAGACTAGGCACAATGGAATAGGACAACCTGGATCACCGGTCCATGGAAAGTCCATTGATAAGTAGCTTTCTTTGTAAAGATGGACTTTTTGTGTCCGTTGTTGCACTAGTGCAGTGAAATGACTCAGAAGGTTGTAATTCTTCATCATTAACCTTATCAGAATTGTCCTTAGGCCTAGAATCCTCCTCTTCCATCTCACACCTCCTCTTCAAAAATCACCACACTGGACCGTCTTCAGAATGAAAATTTCCCTCCAATTTTCTACTACTACACCGGTAGATTGTTCGCTCCCACAAGTCAGTCAGCAGTGAGTAAGGGGAAGTTTGGGGGAGGTAATTCGGGAGGGAGAGGCTGATGTCACAGCCCAAGTTGGGTGAGCTCATTCAATGCTTGGAAAATGCACTTCATGCTCCTCGACAGCCTATCATCCTCCCCTTCGTGTAAAACAGCACTCACCAATTATCAGCCCCTACCGTCCTCTTCTCCGTGCAATAGAACACTCACCAATTACCAGCCTACCGTCCTCCCCTCCGTGAAATACAGTGCTCACCAATTGTCAGCGTAATTTCCTCCCTTCGTGCAATACATTGCTCACCAGTTATCAACGGCCTCCCCTATCTCGTATCAAAAACTGAGAATGGACTTAACCAAATAAACACGGTCCCACTGTGCACCGCCATACTGGGCTGAGAGACCTTTAACGGGGCTGCTCGGTCACTGCCCACCACCGTGAGTGCAACACCGCGTGTTGCACAAAGTGCAGAAAACAATGTTTATTTTTTTAAAATCATGATCCCTTGCGGAACCTCCAGCAACCTGTCATGAAACCCTGGTTGAGAAACCCTGTTTGAGTGTATAGGGGGATGTCAGAGGTGGATCTTTTTTAACACGGAGGGTGGTGAATACATGGAATGTGCTGCCAGGAGTGGGGGGGGGGGGGAGGGGCAGATACATTTGAGACATTTAAGGGAGGTAAACGGATGAAAGAAAATGGAGGGCTACGCGGGAGGGAAGGGTTAGGTTGATCTTGGAGTAGGGTAAAAGGTTAGCACAGCATTGTGGGCCGAAGGGCCTGTAAAATGCTGTATTGTTCTCTGTTCTAATATGTGACATGGCACACTTTGCGTGCAAGCATGAGCGTAAGTGTGCAAGTTGGATGATAGTCCACTCTGATTATATGAAGTGTGGATGCTGAAATGGCTTGCGAACTAATCGGCCCACTATCTTTGGCACAAGCTTTTGTGTGATGTGGTAAATGGTACGAGTCCACCTGGCTAGGCACAAGTGAATTTGAGAAAGTAACATGGTGGTGGTTCCTTCTGGTTTGCAGTTCACTGTGTTGTGCGTCAGGTGATGTAGTGAGGGCGATGTAGTCTGTAACTGGGTAGGTGGCAAGAGGCTTGTATTGTTGTTTGTTTTTCTGAACATTGTGTTCATGCTGTGTTGGTGTTGGAACCTGTGTGACACCTGTGGGCTGCCCCAGCACATCCTTAGTGGTGCTGGTTGTTAACGCAAATGACACTTTTCACTGTATGTCAGAATCAGGTGTAAAACGTTTGGCATATGCCATGGAATTTGTTGCTATGCAGCAGAAGTAGAGTGCAATACATAGTAATTAAGCATAATAATAAAATACATACACGGTATATGAAAGAACAATTAGCTTAAGTAGTTCAAAAAGAGAGGGGAAAAAGAGGTACTGTCCATTCAGAAATTTGATGGCAGTGGGGAAGAAGCTGTTGAGTATGTGTGGGTGGGTGTTCCGGTTCCTGTTCCGTCTCCTTCATGGTAGCAATGAGAAGAAGGCATGTCCTGGGTGATTGGGGGTCCTTGATGATGGATGCCCCCTTTCTGAGACGTGGCCTTTTGAAGGTGTCCTGGCTGGTGCCCATGCTGGAGCAGGGGGCTGTGTGTTGTGCAACTTTCTGCAGCTTTTTCCAAACCTGTTCAGCGGAGTGTCCTCCATACCAGATGGTGATGCAACCAGCTAGAATTATAGATAGATACTCTATTGATCCCAAAGGAAGTTACAGTGTCACAGTAGCAGTACAAGTGCACGGATATACAAATATTAGAAGAGAAGTAGAAGGAATAAGAGATAAATTACCAAACACAGTCTAAAGGAGGGTGTCATCACCTCCTTGGCTACAGGTTGACTCATTCTGGAGCCTAATGGCTGAGAGTAAGAATGACCTCATATAGTGCTCTTTGGAGCAGCACAATTATTTTAGTCTATTACTAAAAGTGCTCCTCTGTTCAGCCAAGGTGGCAATGCAGAGGGTGAGAAACGTCTACAATTGCCAGGATTTTCCGGAGGGTCCTTTGTTCATTTTTTTGTAATTTATTTTTTTATTGAAGTTCATTATCAAACAAACATTTCCATAAGAAGTGTTTCAGACATTGTACATATATATCATATAATCATATATAGCACAAACCTCCACAAAGTATTTATCTGAGGTATACACTTATAGAAAAGAGTGGAGAGAAAAAACAAGCAAAAGGGAGGAACTATGTACAAGTAGGGAGTGATCTTTTGTTTTTACAACAGATTCATTGATTTGTGAGAATAAAGTCAGGCCTGCGAGGCATTATGTAGTTAAACCATTTTTCCCAGTATGAATCAAATTGTGCCAAATTGGATAAAATTCTCTTACGTTTGATTGGATTTAATAGCCTATTGACATTAATAGAAATGAATTTTACCTTGCCCTTAAGCCATCTGTATTTATCTGTCAATGTATCATTGAATTTAGAATAAAACTTAATCGATCTACTCCCTGAACAAATACGAACCAAGAAACGCAGATAATAACAAAAATGGCAATGAACGTGCGATTCCAAGGCTGAGGTCTCTAGTAGATGACCCTGCGTTGAGCAGAGGAAATGTCTAGCTGTGGGGAGTAGCTCCTCCTACCTGTGAGTTGAGGGCCCCCACTGCAGTATTCATAAAAGTCAGTGAACAAATCCATTACACAGAAAAGATTTCCCTGTGTACTCCTATATATACATACACACACACACACATTACATACGTGTATATATATAGATATAGATATAGCTATATATATATATATATATATATATATATATATTCTCATTTTTGTGGGGGAAAAGGAGTAAGTGAGCGAATAAAGAATAACAACTAAGTAATATAAAATCCACATTACAATAAGTATTTCTTGAGATAGGTAAATCACCGTGTACTTTTGCTTTCATTTAGCTTCTCAACATTTTTAAAGTTAGCTAAACCTTATGGCTCTTCAAAGGACTGTCTTTGGGAAACTCCCAGTTTCTTCCTGATATATTTCTCTCGGCCTCCTCCCGTCTCCTGCCTTCTCGATTCTCGCACTATTTCCCAAGCGGAGCGGGACAGTTCCTCAGTCAGGCTTTCCCTCGTTTTGGTGACGCTGACGGGCAACACTCTGGCCTTCATGTCTGTAGTCACCTCTTCCACCGCCTGGTACAACTGCGTCCCATTGTCATAAAACACTCGAAGTTTAGCAGGGTACAGAGTTTGAAATCTAATCCTATTTTGCTTTAGTACTCGCTTTACTTCAGAGTATTCTTTGCGTTTCTGCAGGACCGCGGGGGGTAATCTTGGTCGAAATATATTAATTTATCGTCGAAAAATACTCTCTTCTTTGTAGAATCTGCGTCATGGTGCTGTACCGAAGGAATTTAATTATTATAGAGCGTGGCTTGGGTAGGTTTTGGAACCTGCGTCCTCTCGATTTCCAGCTCCATAACTGAGGGAAGATCCAGTGCGTCCCGCAGTAACTTCTCGACAAACTCCGTCATAGACGATCCCTCTGCTCCTTCGGGAACGTTGTAGATTCTGATATTTTTCCGCCGTGATCTTCCCTCCAGGTCAAGCAGTTTACCTTCTTGGTGATGTATTATTTTTATTGTCTTGCTCAGTATCCGTTCCACGTTTTGAACGCGATCTGCCACCTTCTCAATGCGAGTCTCTGCCACCGCTATTTTTTGATTAACGCTGGCGAGCTCTGCCTTAATATCCCAGAGCTGCTGCTTTATTTCTTTCTGGACCTCCATTATCTCTTTCAGGATTTCGAACATATTCTCCGCTTCGACTGAACGAGGCCCGGCGGCCGCCTCGCTAGCACGCGGTCGGGTCGGAGAGCCGCTCGCTGCACTCCTCTCGGACGCAAGCTCCGCAGTGTCGCTTTTTAAATTTCCGTTCTGTTTCCCCATTCTTGCCCCTCTTTTCAGTTCAAATATTTTTCGAAAAATATTATATTTGATGGAATAACGGGGCTTAATACGCACTTTTCCGGAGGAGCTAGTGACTTAAGCTGCCATTCTGGACGATGACATCACCAGAACCTTGGGGTCCTTTGTTCTACCACAACCTCCAGCGTGCCCAGCTTGGCTTGCAGAACCAGCCTTTCTAATCAGTTTATTGAGCCCGTTGGCATCACCTGTGTTGATGCCATTGCCCCAGCACACCACCATATAGATGATTGAACTGGCGATAACAGACTGGTAGAACATGTGAAGGAGAGGCCTGCATACTCCAAAGGACCTCAGTCTCCTCAGGAAGTAGAGGTGACTCTGGCCCTTCCTGTACACAGCCTCTGTGTTGGTGCTCCACTCAAGTCTGTCATCCAGTGCCCACCCCAGGTACTTGTAGGTCCTTACCACATCCACGTCCTCACCATCAATAGTAACAAGGAGCATGTAGGCTTAGTCTTCCTAAAGACCATCACCATCTCCTTTGTCTTACTGATGTTGAGCTGCAGATGATTCAGCTTGCACCATTTGACAAAGTCTTCCACCAGGCCCTGTATTCATCCTCCCATCCTCCCTTTATACACACAACTATTGCTGAGTCATCAGAGAATTTCTGCAGATGACATGACTCAGTGTTGTATCTAAAGTCTGAGGTATATAGGGTAAACAGGAAAGGATCAATCCCCAGGGCTGGTTATAGCCTTGTCTGACACACAGCTCTGAAGCTGCACAGACTGTGGTCTGCCAGTCGGATAGTCCATTACCCAGGATAATGCTCTCCACAGTGAGTGTCTTTGGTGACATACAGATTCTCTTCAAACTCTTCTGACAATGAAAATGTTTTGATGTATAAATGAATCTGAATGTGAAATGATATATCCACCCTCCCTGTTGTGAAACGGCCTGTTTCAGAGGGATGCTTTAAGCACCACACTGCCACGTAACCATCAGCTGATCTCTGTTTATCCACACTCGTTCACATCGATCTATCTTTAAATAGCTGGATTGGCTGAAGGGCGTGTTTCCATGCTGTGTAACTCTGACTCCAAGCATCTGTCTTCATACCACCAACACAGATTACTCTCGGCCACAATGTTCCTGACCTGCAGAGTCACTCCCTCTGCTTTTCAGCCTCCCTTCCTGCTCTCAGAAGCCTCTTCTTAAATGTTTTCATGTAGTTGCTCCCTTCCGCCCTGTAATCCGCTCCTGTAGCACTTCCATCATACTCTTGTTCTCACTCTAAACTGTTCCATGATGTCTTTGTGACATGGAAAAAGAAACCCAGATATGAAAGAATTCTGTTTTCCTTCTGTCCCACTTGCTTAATCCTCTGGCCCCATTCGCTTGGACCATTTCCCAAGTAGCTGCAATGAAAATTGATTTGCGCATATGAGTCATCTTTGATCAGCATGAAAGTGAGTTTTATTAGTTTTTTTTAAAAAAGCAGCTGTTTATCCCAATCTGGTAATGAATTTGTGTACTCTCACCTTCCCCAGTGCCCCTCCTCCTTCCCTTCCTCCCATGACTCACTCTCCTCTCCTATCAGATTCCTTCTTCTCCAGCCCTTTGCCTTTTCCACCTCCACCTCCCAACTTCCCCACTTCATCCCACCCCTCCCCACCCACCTGGCTTTACCTGTCACCTGCAGGCTTGTACACCGTTCCCTCCTCCCAACTTCTTATCAGACCATAAGACACAGGAACAGAACAGCCCATCGAGTCTGCTCCACCATTTCATCATGTCTGATCACGGATCCCATTCAACCCCATATCCATGCCCTCTCACCATATCCCTTGATGACCTGACCAATCAGGAGCCTATCAACTTCCCCTTTGACTATACCCATGGACTTGACCTCCATCACAGCCAGTGGCAGATCATTCTACAATTCACCACTCTTTGGCTGAAAAACTTCTTTCTTACCTCTATTCTAAAAGGTCACTCCTCAATTCTGAGGCTGTGCCTTTGAGTTCTGGATATCCCCACCAGAGGAAACATCCTCTCCACATCCACCTTCCTTTCAACCTTCGGTAGGTTTCAATGAGATCCCCATGCAGTCTTCTAAATTCCAGTGAATACAGGCCCAAAGCTGCCATTCACTCCTCGTATTCCTATCACCCTTTCATTCCTTGGGAAACTCCTCCGGACTCTTTCCAATGACAATACATCCTCTCTGAGATATGGGGTCCAAAACTTTGACAATACTCGAAGTGCAGCCTGACTAGCGTCTTATAAAGCTTCAGCATTATCTCCTTGTTTTTTTTATATTCTATCCCCCTTGAACTAAATGCCAACATTGCATTTGCCTTCCTCACCACCGACTCAGTCTGTGAGTTACCCTTCTGGGAGTCTTGCACGAGGACTCCCGAGTCACATTGCACCTCTAATGTTAGAATTTTCTCTCCATTTAGATAGTACTCTGCACTACTGTACCTTTTACCAAAATGCATTATCATACATTTCCTAACACTGTATTCCATCTGCCACTTTTTTGCCCATTCTTCCAATTTGTCTATGTCTTGCTGTAATCACATTGCTTCCTCAGCACTACCTACCCCTCCACCTATCTTCATACCATCTACAAACTTTGCAACAAAGCCATCAATTCCATTAACCAAATCATTGACAAACAATGTGAAAAGTAGTGGTCCCAATCCCTGAGGAACACCACTAGTCACTGGCAGCCAACCAGAAAAGGCCCCCTTTAATCCCATTTGCTGCCTCCTGCCTGTCAGCCATTCCTCTATCCATGCCAGTATCTTTCCTGTAACACCATAGGATTTTATCTTGTTAAGCAGCCTCATGTGTGGCACCTTACCAAATGCCTTCTGAAAATCCAAGAAAATGACATCCACTGCCTCTCCTTTGTCCACCCTGCTTGTTACATCCTCAAAGAACTCTAACAGATTTGTCAGGCAAGATTTCCCTTTACAGAAGCCATGCTGACTTTGACTTACTTTGTCATTAGTCTCCAAGTACCCCAAAACCTCGTCCTTAATAATGGACTCCAACACTTTCCCAGCCACTGAGGTTAGGCTAACAGGCCTATAATTTCCTCTCTTTTGTCTTCCTCCCTTTTTAATGAGTGGAGTGACATTTGTAGTTTTCCAGTCCTCTGGCATTATTCCAGCATCTTCCCCCTTCCTTTCCAGTCCTGATGAAGGGTCTTAGTCCACAACATCGACTGTGTGCTCATTTCCATAGATGCTGACTGACTAGTTGAGTTCTGACGGAAAAACTTACTTCAAAATAAAATCAGTAGAGATAATTAGATGATTAGCTGTATTTGTCACGTGCACATCCAAACATGCTGTGAAGTGCATCGTTTGCATCAAATCAAATCCGCGAGGATTGCACTGGGCCGCTAGTGAGTAGTGCCATGTTTGTCACGCCAACATGGCGTGCATATGTTAACTTACATGGGCAACTTTTTGACCCTAACTGAATGTTTTGGACTGTGGGAGGAAACCAGAGCACCCAGAGGAAGCTCACTGGGTCACGGGGAGAATGTACAAACACCTTACAGAGAGCGGGGAGAATTGAAACTCACTGTGATAGGGGTATACTAACCACTACACTTCCCTGTCGTCCCACACCCATCGGCAGTAAATGCTAGAAGCTCATTAGGTCCAGGCAACGCAGGTGAAGAAAGAATTGATGCCAGGTTGACAAATTGTCAGAATTCAAGATTCTCATCACAAGTGTCAGAAGTATCCTTGTTTTCCAGGTGCGTCAGGGCCAGGTGCATGACAGATGTGTCGGTAAGCTTACTAGTGAGTGTCTAATGTGGTAGGAAGAGTGTTTTTGATCTGTGTGTCATTACCAGCTGTTCAAAGCACGTTGTGATGGTTGGCATCCGTGCCACTGGGCAGAAGTTGTTTAGTTCCGAAGGTGTCGAATTCTTTCATAGGGGATGATAGTGGCTGATTTGAAGTATGTGGAGACAGCAGTCCGGATGAGAACACTTGAAGAATTCTTTACACTTGTGAATTATTTACCATCTTTACATAACCTAATGCAGATGCGGAGTTGTGTGGTAAAGTTAACTTGAGTAACTCTGTATCTGAGTTACTTAAGAGGGTGGCACGGTAGTGTGGCGGTTAGGGTGATGCTGTTGTAGCACCAGCAACCTGGGTTCAATTCCCGCCACTGTCTGTAAGGAGTTTGTACGTTCTCCCCATGACTGTGTGGGTTTCCTCCAGGTGATCTGGTTTCCTCCCTCGGTCGAAGATGTGCTGGTTAATTGGTCACATGGGTGTAATTGGGCGGCACAGACTTGTTGAAAGGGCCTGTTATGATCCTGTATCTGTAAACAAACAAATAGATAAACATATAAAGGGCCTGTAACATGGGCCACCAAACTCAAACAAAACAGTTACTTCCCCCAAGCTGTAAGGCCGATCAACACCTCCACCCACCAACATGCCGCCACACTCCCAACCATCACTACTTCATCATTTCCTGTCAGTCACCTTATGTACAGGAGTGTCTGTACATAGCGTCACTTCATGACATACAATTAATGTATGTATGTAACCTATCTTATGTATTCATATCATTGTGTTTTTAAAAATCATTTTTGTACTCTTTATCCTTTTTTAACGCTGCATTGGATCTGGAGTAACAATTATTTAGTTCTTTACACTTGCATACGGGAAATGACAGTAAACAATCTTGAATTCTTGAATCTTGAAGTAAGTAAAAATGTATATAATTGCATTCATTGATTCATTGTTGACTATTTCTGGTACATTTTCTCCCACTGAACTCCCCACAAATTCCATGGATTCGCTTTAGAGAATGAGACCCATTGTCTCTTCCTGGATTGTCTTGGCCTTCATCCCATTTTCCACCTCCATCATTGAGATTCTCCCACAGATACTCTTGAAGTTCTAATCCAATGAAAACATCTTTAATTTCTCTAAGCCCTCTTCAAATCTCTAGGCATGCTCATAAGTAAACCCAGAGGGTGCTCTAAGTCCAGGGGAATAATTGTTTGGTCTATATTGATTAAGTATTTTCACTGTTTTTGGCGTGCTGCAAGAAATTCGAGGCGCAGGCAGGGCGTTTCTAAGGGAGTCTCCATATACACATGACTGTGTGGCTAAGTATAGCTCAAATACCATCTATAAATCTGCTGATGATACAACCATTGTTGGTAGAATGTCAGGTGGTGATGAGAGGGTGTACAGGAGTGAGATATGCCCACTAGTGGAGTGGTGCTGCAGCAACAACCTGGCACTCAACGTCAGTAAGACGAAAGAGCTGGTTGTGGACTTCAGGAAGGGTAAGATGAAGGAACACATACCAATCCTTATAGGGGGATCAGAAGTGAGCAGTTTCAAGTTCCTGGGCGTCAAGCTCTCTGAGGATCTAACCTGGTCCCAACATATCAATGTAGTTATAAAGAAGGCAAAACAGCCAACTATACTTCAATGGGAGTTTGAAGAGATTTGGCATGTCAACAAATACACTCAAAACTTCTGTAGTTGTACCATGGAGAGCATTCTGACAGGCTGCATCACTGTCTGGTATGGAGGGGCTACTGCACAGGACCGAAAGAAGCTGCAGAAGGTTGTAAATCTAGTCAGCTCCATCTTGGATACTAGCCTACAAAGTATCAGGACATCTTTAGGGAGCGGAGTCTCAGAAAGGCAGTCTCCATTATTAAGGACCTCCAGCACCCAGGGCATGCCCTTTTCTCACTGTTACCATCAGGTAGGAGGTACAGAAGCCTGAAGGCACACACTCAGTGATTCAGGAACAGCTTCTTCCCCTCTGCCACTCGATTTCTAAATGTACATTGAATCTTTGGACATTACCTCACTATTTTTTAAATAGACAGTATTTCTGTTTTTGCATGTTTTTTTAATCTATTCAAAATACGTAATTGACTCGTTTATTATTATATTTATTATTTTTTCTCTCTGTTAGATTATGTGTTGCATTGAACTACTGCTGCTGCTTAGTTAACAAACTTCACATCCCATGCCGGTGATAATCAACCTGATTCTGATTCTGGGTCAGAGCCGAAGAGCTCGGAAACAGGCCCTTCGGCCCAAATATTCCATGCTGTCTGCAGCCTCCACCCTGCTAGTTCCGGTTGCCTGTATTCAGCAGAGAGCTTTCCAATCCTCTCCTCTTCACCCAAGTGTTGCAATTGTAGCCAGCTCAACCACTTCCTCCCACGGATATTAAAACTTAACCAAACATTGTATTCCATTTGGTAAGTTGGCACTAACACGGAAGAGGTTTACCAGGACCCTATCTGGATTAGTGGGCTTATGCTATAATGAGAGGTTGGACAAACTTGGGTTCCTTTCTCTGGAATGGTGGAGGCTGAAGAGAGATCTGATAGAGGTTTATAAAATTATGAGAGGCATAGATAGAGTAGACAGACAGTATCTTTTACCCCAGGGATAAAATGTCTAATACCAGAGGGCACCTTTAAGGTGAAAGGGGGTCATTTTAAAGGAGATGTCAGGGGCAAGTTTGTTTACACAGAGAGTGGTAGGTCCCTGGAATGGGGTGGTGGTAGAGGCATATACATTGGGGACTTTTAAGAGATGTTTAGATCGGAACATGAATGTGAGAAAAATGGAGGGATATGGCCATGGTGTAGGCTGAGGGGATTAGTTTAGTTGGCCATTTGATTGGTTTGGCACAGCATGGTGGGCCTGTTCCTGTGCTGTCCTGTTCTATGTTCAATGTTAATTCCAAAAGATGAACGGGTTAATAATTTAATTGGTCACAGGGGTTTAATTGTGTGTCGCTGGTTCGTTGCCTTGTTGTATCTCTAAATGAATAAAATGCAGAGCAGGTATCAAACAACTGAATATGCCATAGCAAATGGGAAGCAAGCTATTCAACAAGAGGGAGGGAAGAAACCTTGAGAGGCAGGGAGAAAGAAAATAAGTTGCATCTTTAGCAAATACAGCGTACATTGTCCAGCTGTGTTGGACTTCATTTCGATCATTTTGAAAAGCCAGACTACATTTTATCTGAGTCATGTCTCCAGGCATATAGGGCAGACCAATTCACTCTCACGTACCAGGCTGTATAAAGGAGATGAGTCAGTAATTCCCAACAATCAGAGTGGGGGATGTCTGCTAATGTAGGCTTGATGCCCAGGGTATCTTAATCTTGCAGAAGTCTGTCCATTTCATAGAACACAGAACATTACAGCACAGTACAGGCCATTGGCCCATCATGTTGTGTTGGCCTTTTAACCTACTGTAAGATCAATCTAACCCCTCTGCACTACATAGCCCTCCATTATATGATCATTCATGTGTTTATCTTAAGAGTCTCTTAAATGCCTGCCCTATCTACCTCTACCATCACCCATGGCAGGGCATTCCACATACCCACAACTCACTCTGACATCCCCACAGACTTTCCTCCAACCAGCTCAAAATTATGCCTGCTTGGATTAGACATTTCTCCCCCACAATCAGAATCAGGTTTAATATCAAGTGTAATAAGATTACAGCACAGAAGCAGGCCCATTGGTCCATCTGGTCTATGCTGAAACCATTTAAACTGCCTACTCCCACCAACCTGTCCTGGGACCATAGCCCTACTCTCCATGTACCTATCCAAACTTCTCTTAAATGTTGAAGTGGAGTTTGTATGCCCCACTTGCACTGGCAACTCATTCCACACACTCGCACCTCTCCAAGTGAAGAAGTTTCCCCTCAAATTCCACTTAAGCTTGTCACCTTTCACCCTTAACCCATGAACTCTGGGTGTAGTCCCACCTAACCTCAGTGGAAAAAGCCTGCTTGCATTTACCCTATCTACACCCCTCATCATTTTGTGTAGCTACATCAAATCTCCTCTTAATATTCTGCTTTCTAAAGAATACAGTCCTAACCTATTCAATCTTTCCTTATAACTCAGGTCCTCCAGACCTGGCAACGTCCTTGTAAATTTTCTCCGTACTCTTTCAATCTTACTTGCATCGTTCCTGTAAGTAGGTGACCAAATCTGGACAGAATACTCCAAATTAGTCCTCCCCAACATCCCATCTCCTGTGCTCAATACATTGATTTATCAAAGCCATTGTGCCAACAGCTTTCTTTGCGACCCTATCTACCTGTGACATCACTTTCAATGAATTATGTACCCGTATTCCCAGATCCCTTTGTTCTACCACACTCCTCAGTGCCCTGCCATTTACTGTGTAGGACCTACTCTGAAGTGCAAAACTTTGCACTTGTCTGCATTAAATTCTACCTGCCATTTTCAGCCCACTTTTCCAGCTGATGCAGATCTCTCTGCAAGCCATGATGGCCTTCGACACTGTCCACTACACCCCCTATCTTGGTGTCATCCACAAGTTTGGTGATCCAGTTAACCACAATATTATCCAGCTCATTGATATAGATGACAAACAACAAAGCACCCAGCACCGATCCGTGTGGTACGGCACTAGTCGGAGAGGCAACCGTCTACTACCACTCTCTGACTTCCCCCACAAACCCAATGTCTAATCCAATTTACTTCCTCATCTTGAATGCTGAGTGACTGAACCTTCTTTACCAACCTCCCATGCAGGGCTTCATCAAATGCCTTACTAAAGTCCATGTGGACAATATGCGCTGTCTTGCCATCCCCTTTCCTGGTAACTTCCTAAAAAAAAACTTGATGAGATTGTTTAGACATGACCAACCATGCACAAAGCCATGTCGACTATCCTCAATCAGTCCAAATAGGATTAAATAGGTAGTACAAAAAGAAAGAAGAAAGTAATACTGAGCTAGTGGTCATGGGTTCATTTCCTATTCAGAAATCCGATGGCAGAGGGGAAGAAGCTGTTCTCTGAAATGTTGAGTGTGCGTCTTCAGGCTCCTGTATCTCCATCTGGATGGTAGCAGTGAGAAGTGTCATGACCTGGGTGACTGTGGTCCTTAATGATGAACACTGCCTTTTCGAGGCATTGCCTGTTGAAGCTGGGACAAAAGCCCCAGCTCAAGCAGCCTCTCCTCATTGGCCATGCTCTCTAATCTGGACAGCATCCTGGTAAATCAGCCCTGCACAGATGAGGCACTTTGGAATGCACAAGCTGTGGTGTTCAGCCAGTGTATTTCCAGTCAGAGCATTGTCTGACTTGGAGGGGACCCCACAGATAGGAATCTCCTCGGCCCTTTTGTGGTTCCAGGTCAAGCGAACCACTGGAATACCTCAAACAGGGGAAGAGGAGTAATAGATGGTAGTGAAAAGGATGGAGCAAAAGCTGTACATCAAAGTAACACACACAAATGTTGAAGGAACTCGTTGGTCAGGCCCATAACATTGACTCTTTATTTTAGAGATGCATTAGAGTAACGGGCCCTTGCAGCCCAATGAGCCTGCACTACCCATTACACACATGTGACCAGTTAACCTGCTACCTGAAGCTGCGAGGTGATAGGTGGAAGAGATGAAGGCTGAAGAAAATAGAATCTGATAGGAGAATTGAGTGGACTGTTGGGTAAAGGGAAGGTGGAGGGCCACTACTGAATCTGATAGGAGGGGAGAATGGACCATAGGCAGGTGAGTAGAAGAGGTAAGAGGCCAGAGTTGGGAATAGAAAAAGAGAGAAGGAGGAAGGGAGAAGGAGAAAAAGAAATTGCAGGAAGAGAAATCGATGTTCATGACTTTAGGTTGCAGGTGAAAGGTGATGGCCCTGCTACCTTTTCCACACATCTCTTCTTAGCTTCTCATTCCATCCACTGACCTACCATCTCTCACTTTTCTTCACCTGTCACCTTCCAGCTTGTCCACCTTCCCCTTCCCACCACCTTACTCTGAAGTCTTCCCCCTTCCTTTCCAATTCTGCTCCTTTGTCTTATGGTCTAGAATTGAGATCCGGTTTGTAATGGAGATATGGGGACTCCAGATGCAGGAATCTGGAGGGGGAAAAAGAAACTGCTGGAAGGACTCTGCAGGTTGAGCAGCATCTGTAGAGAGGAAGGGAATTGGTGACATTTCCGGGTGAGTTCCTGCATCAGAGCTAGTGTTCTAGTGTTGATCTGAAAGATGGCAATTCCTTCTTCCAACCCCCCTCCACACACACACACCCAGACGCTGCTACAATCACTGACTTGCCTCAGCAGTTTGTTTTTGCTCTGAATTTTAAAATTATATTTGTATTTTTCTGCATGTTTTGGACCATAAGACAATGAGATATTGGAGCAGAATTAGGCCATTTGGCCCATCGAGTCTGCTTCACCATTTCATCATGGCTGATTTCGTATCCCTCTCAACCCGATTCTTGTGCCTTCTCCCCGTAAGCTGACTAATCAAGAATCTATCGATCTCCACATTAAATGCTCTCGATGATTTGGCCTCCATAGCCGTCTATGGCAGTGAATTCCACAGCTTCTTCACCTTTTGGCTAAAGAACTTCATCCTCATCTCTGTTCTAAATGGACATTCCTCTATTCTGATGTTGTGCCTTTTGGTCCTAGACCACCCCACCCCCTCCCCAGTAAAGGAAACATCTTTTCCACATCTCATCTCAGCTTTTCAATATTCAATAGGTTTCAATGAGATCACCCCTCCGTGTTTGGATTGTGTTTAGGAGTAGTTTCTAATTTTAGACTGCCAAATTATTAACTTTCAGTTAAACTTGCTCTTCAATGCATTAAGTTTCATGTTTTAAAAAACTAAACATAACAACGTTTGTGTTGATGTGTTTAGGTGAATGTGTTTCATAGAAACATAGAAAACCTACAGCACAATACAAGCCCTTCGGTCAACAATGCTGTGCTGAACATGTAATCACTTTAGAAATTACCTAGGGTTACCCATAGCCCTCTATTTTTCTGAACTCCATGTACCTATCCAGGAGTCTCTTATCATATCCACCTCCATCACCATCACTGACAGCCCATTCCCCACACTCACCACACTCTGCGTGAAAAAAAAAGAAAAACAACTTACCCCTGACCTCTCCTTTGTACCTACTTCCAAGCACCTTAAAACTGTGCCTTTTTGTGTTAGCCATTTCAGCCCTGGGAAAAAGCCTCTGATTATCCACACGATCAATACCTCTCATCATCTTATACACCTGTATCAGGTCACCTCTCATCCTCTGTTGCTCCAAGGAGAAAAGGCTGAGTTCACTCAACCTATTCTCATAAGGCATGCTCCCCAATCCTGGCAACATCCTCGTAAATCTCCTCTGCACCCTTTCTATGGTTTCCACATCCTTCCTGTAGTGAGGTGACCAGAACTGAGCACAGTACTCCAAGTGGGGTCTGACCAGGGTCCTATAGAGCTGTAACATTACCTCTTGGCTCTTAAACTCAATCCCACTATTGATGAAGGCCAATGCACCGTATGCTTTCTTAACCACAGAGTCAACCTGCGTAGCAGCTTTGAGTGTCCTATGGACTCGGACCCCAGGATCCCTCTGATCCTCCACGCTGCCAAGAGTCTTATCATTAATACTATATTCTGCCATCATATTTGGCCGACTAAAATGAACCACCTCACACTTATCTGGGTTGAACTGCATCTGTCACTTCTCAGCCCAGTTTTGCATCCTATCAATGTCCCGCTGTAACCTCTGACAGCCCTCCACACTATCCACAGCACCTCCAACCTTTGTGTCATCAGCAAATTTACTAACCCATCCCTCCACTTCCTCATCCAGGTCATTGATAAAAATAACGAAGAGAAGGGGTCCCAGAACAGATCCTTGAGGCACACCATAGTTTCTGGTGACTATTCTAGGAATAAGATGGTACTACTTAACTGATTTAATTTTACAAACGTCATTCTGAAAATTACTAGCTTGTTTGTTAACAAACTCTTTTCAAAATCCAATCCATTTTATTTCTAGTTGACAAACTCTGAAATGAATAAACAGTCGACGTTTTGTGCCAACAGGCTTCATCAGAACTGGAAAGGAAGGGGGAAGCTGCCAGAAAAAGATGATGTGGGGAGGGGGGGGGGGGGAGAGGAGGACTAAGAGGAGAGAGTGGCCCATGGGAGAAAGGGAAGAAGGGTTGGGTCTGGGGGGAGGTGAGTAGAAGAGGTAAGAAGCCAGAGTTGGGAATTGAAAAAGAGGGAAGGAGGAATGAGGAAAGAAAAAAAAGAACAACAATTGCTGAAAGAGAGATCGATGTTCATGTTTTCAGGTTAGAGGCCACCTAGATGGAATACGAGGTGTTGCTCCTCCATCTTGAGAGTGGCCTGATCATGGCAGAAGAGGAGGCTATAGACTGGCACGTCAGAACGGGAATGGGGAGAGGAATTAAAATGGTTGGCCACTGGGGAAATTCCACTTTTGGCGGACGGAGCGGAGGTGCTCGACAAAGTGGTCTCCTGGTCTCACCAGTGTAGAGGAGGCCACACCGGGAGCATCGGATGCATTAGAGAACCCTAACGGATTCACAGGCGAAGTGTTGCCTCACCCGTAGGAACTGTTTGGGACCCTGAATGGAGGTGAATGGCCAGCTGTGGTATTTCTGTCACTTGCCAGGAGGGACATTAGTGGGGAGGGGTGATTGGACAAGGGAATCACAGAAAGAGCAATCCTTGTGGAAAGCAGAGAGTGGGATGGTGGGAGGTAAAGAAATGTTTGGTGGTAGATGGCACAAGTTGTGGACAATGATGTGTTGGATGCAGAGGCTCATGGGTTAAGGCGGTGGGAAATCTGAAGTAAACTATGCCAATTAAAATGAAATCGTGTTACAAAGTCCAAAGTTCAAGGTAAATTTATTATCAAAGTGTGTAAACCATATACAACCTTGAGATTTATTTTCTTGAAGGCACCCACAGGAGAATAAAGAAATACAGTAGACTCAATTGGGGGCGGGGGGTGGTAAGCCCTCAAAGACAGAGGCCCTGAAAGCGAGTCTCCAGGCTGTGGAGTCGGCCCAGTGCTGATGCAAGTGAAGCCATGCATGCCGTCCAGGAGCCTGATGGTTGCAAGGCAGCATCTATACCTGACCCTGGCACCCTGGCACCTCCTGCCAGGACAAGAGAGAGAGAGAGAGAGGCATGTCAAGCACAGGCAGACCGGACGGGCTCAGATGGGCATTGCATCTGTAGTGGGGCTGACCTCCAGCTTAACTGGTCTATACATTATGATTTCGGTGAACCTTTTTTTCTCAGTGTCATTACAGAAGCTTTGAGCTCAGTAATTTTAGTGTCACCTACTAGCAAAGTTGTAAATGTCACAACATTTTGTTTTTTTTTTAACGCTATACTTGAATTTCTTGAAATTAAAAAAAAATCTTGTCTATGGAAAAATATTGATTCATATGCATTTTAAAATGAATTTTAAATGTCCATTCCCTCCCACATAACCATATGCCTGTCTAAGAGTCTCTTAAATGTCCTCAACGTAGCTGCTTTTGACACCACCCCTGGCAGGACATTCCATGCACCCTCCACTCTCTGTTTAGAAAAAAGCCAATATACTTTCTATACTTTCCTATACTTTTCTATACCTCCCTATACTTTCCTCCAATCACCTTAAAACTGAGACCTGTCGTGTTAGCCATCCAGTCTAAGAAACGGTGCTCTCAGCTTTGACATATCTACGTCGGTGCATTATATCCTTTACTGGCCATCTAGCATTCTGAAGCAAGTGCATACTTGTGTTGGACGGGGTGCAGTGAAGATTGATCAGACTGCTGTTTGACACGGTGGGGTTGTTGTGAATGGAGACGTTAAGCAGTCAAGGGCAGAACTCTCTTGAGTTTAAAAGAATGAGAGATTACATCAGTGAAGTCTTAGGACATAGAACATGGAAGATTACAGCGCAGTAAACCACCTTGGCCCACGTTGTTGTGCTGACATTTTAACTTACCGTAGATTCCGGATTATAAGCCGCTACTTTTATCCCACATTTTGAACAGCTTTGAACTCTGCGGCCTTTAATCCAGAGCGGCTAATACATGTTTTTTTTTCATGCCGCCTCGTAAACATTTTGCCTCGTAACAGTAGACCAATAAAATTGATGAGTAGTTCACAGAGGTCCAATGAAATTGTACGATAAATCAAGCGCACTTTCACAATTAAATTATTGTAAATCAGTCATTTGTACTCACCCTCATCAACATGGAAAACACTCGAAGAAAAGCATTGTGCTGCCTTTATGGCAGTTACTTAGTTTATAATATTTTCGCTTAGTAATTCATTTGTTAGTTAAAGTTAGAAGTGTTTTAACTATATTTGTTTTCTGTACTACATCCCGGGATGCTATGACGTCACACCCGGTTTCGCCGCGTCTTGTGGGATATATACGGGAAGGTGGGGGCATTACGCGAGCTCATCAGACCCGAGCGCGTCAGACCCGAGCTCATCAGACCCGAGCGTGTCAGACCCGAGCACATCAGACCCGATTAGACCCGATCGCGTTACGCGAGCTCATCAGACCCGAGCGAAAACGCTGCTTTTAAGTTAAAGGCGATCAATAACTTTTCCTGGTAGGCTGCAGTATATATATTTTTACCAGTCGCTAGGAGATATTGGAATGTTGTTCGTGCTGTTCAGTAAAAAAGTATATGCAACGTAATTTGTGTTACCGATACGTATGTTAAGCCTAAAATCCGGTGCGGCCTAAAATCCGGTGCGGCCTTTACAATTAAAAAATTGATTTTATTTCTAAAATTAGAGCCAGCGGCTTTTAATCAGGTGCGCTCTGTAGTCCGGAATCTACGGTACTTTAAAATCAGTCCAGTGCTTCCCTCCTACATAGCCCTCCATTTTTCTATCATCCTTGTGCCTAACCAAGAGTCTCTTAAATGTCCCTGGTGGATCTGCCTCTCCCACCACCCCAGGCAGTTTGTGCCACCCACCTACCACACTATACGTTCTTCCAAACACCCTAAACCTAAGACCCCCTTATTGTCGGTAGGTGACCAGATCTGCACACAGTACTCCAACTTAGGCCTCACTGACGTCTTCTACTTACTGCCTGTTACACCACTGACGTTCAGGGCAGCAATGAAGGCCCCCCCCATCTCTGCCTGTCCATACTGTTACGCACAGAGTTAGAGGATACTTCATTGCTGTTTCTGTAACAATTTTTTTCTGACCAAGTCAGTGTTGTCAGCCCTGAGCTGAAGCCCTGAATTTGGAGGGCCGGTGGACTACTGTTAATCTGGCCTGTACCATTTTACCTGTTTGGCATGAGTGACCTGGCCTCGAGCCAGAACACAGGGCCCTGACTCTAGCCAAGACATTGAGGCATGCAAGCCCCCAAGAGACAACAAGGTTGTGGTCCTCTTGTACAACATCAACATAACATCCCAAATCCTGTACTCAGTATAGAGTCATTTCATTGGCGTTTCTGGTGCTGACTGGGAGTGACACAGTACAGTGCTGGTGACCCGTGTTCAGTTCCCGCCGCTGTCTGTACGGAGTTTGTATGTTCACCCTGTGAGCCTGTGGGTATCCTCTGGGCAGTGGGTTTGATCCCGTATCCCAAACACATGCGGGTTGGTTGACTAATTGGTCAGTTGTGTATCTGGAGGTGCGGGCTCGTTGGGCTGTTGCTGTTCTGTATCTCTAAACAGAGCGAGCCATGCGGAGAATGTGCAGAGTATCCCGGACTGTTGAAGTGGTGAGTGGAACGCTGGTAGGTGGAGTCTACGAGATCAGCTAGCTCCTCAGACTTGTCCTGGCATGCAGTGTGATTGGGTCTGATGGCTACTTGCTGTGTGTACTTCCATGGTAACTTTACTCTTGAGCTAAGTGTGTTAAGTAGCCAGTGTTCCCTGAGAGTTCGCAGGTGTTCCTGCTGCTGCTCAGCGCCAATCTCATTAATAGTCATGGAGCCGTAGAAACAGGCCATGCAGCCCATCCAGCCGTGCGGAGCTGTTAATTTGCCTCAACCCATCGACCCTCATTATTGTCCAAACCCCTCCCATCTATGTACTTAATGCAAACTTCTCATAAATGTCGAAATTGAACCCGCATCCCCCATTTCCACTGGCAGCTCGGTCCACATTCTCACCACTCTGAGTGAAGAGGTTCCCTCATGTTCCCTTTAAATATATAATCTTTTGCCCTTAACCTATGACCTCTAGTTCTAGTCTCACCCGACCTCAGACTAGTGAATTGGTGAGTTTCTGCGCTTATCTTTACCGAGATTCTGTGTTAATACAAGTTTGGTGACTTTGTATGAAGCAGGCTTAACAGAATCTTTCACAGTGGGGTAAGAAATAAGCGACAACTGGACAAAGGTAACTTGTATTAGTAAAGTCAGAAAGCTTCAACTACGCAGAGATCGCTATCTTTCAATCTGACGCAAATGGTCTGATCCTGAGTACATTTATATCAGGTGCTGGGTGTCTGATAATTCATGGCACTTCTTCGTTTTGTGGCTGCCTGCAGGACACATCCCAGAGATGTATTCTGTATGCACACCTTGATAATAAATGTGCGTTGAATCTTTGTAGCTGAGTGTAACAGATCAGATGGAGAGTTTCAGTGATTCCATTGCATTTCTCTGTTCTGTGAATGCCTGCAAGAACATGAAACTATGACGACACATTTGTACTCCAATAATAAACGTACTTTGAAGCTTAAATTTGGACAGGAATTGAGAGCAAGGAATGACTTCACTCATGTCTAGCCATCTGCAGAGTTAGATAAGACTATAGACAGCCGATTAAACGTAGTCAAGGCTCATTTGGACTGCAATGAGATGCATTTTTGTGTAATTTTTTTCAGTTAATCATCTCAGATCAAATACTTTACCCTCTGCTCTACTGAACCTAATGCTTCTCTGGTGATTGCATTTTATTGGTGATTAAATCCCTCCCCAAATTTTAGTTGTTCTGGTATTTAAAGTCCAGATTAATATATACTCAGTGGCCATTTTATTAGGTTCCTCCTGTACTTAATAAAGTGGCCCCTGACTGTATATTCATGGACTCCTGCTGCCGTTTCCCATCCACTTCAAG
This sequence comes from Hemitrygon akajei, assembly GCF_048418815.1. Lineage (NCBI taxonomy): Eukaryota > Metazoa > Chordata > Chondrichthyes > Myliobatiformes > Dasyatidae > Hemitrygon > Hemitrygon akajei. The sequence continues at coordinate 35,394,580 of NC_133132.1, forward strand.
GTTTGATGTACTGTGTATTCGGAGATGCACTTCTGTACATCATTGTTGTAGTGTGTGGTTATTTGAGTTACTATCGCCGTTCTGTCACCTTGAAACAGTCTGGCCATTCTCCTCTGATCCTTTCTCATTAACAAGGTGTTTTTACCCACAGAACTACTGCTCACTGGATGCTTTTTTGTTTCTTGCACCATTCTCTGTAAATTTTAGAGATTGTCGTGTGTGGAAAATCCCAGGAAATCAGCAGTTTCTGAGATACTCAAGTCACCCTGTCTGGCACCAACAATCATTCCACGGTCAAAGTCTTCCCCATTCTGATGTTTGGTCAGAACAACAACTGAACCTCTTGACTATGTCTGCATGCTTTTATGCATTGATTTGCTGTCACATGATTGGCTGATTAGATATTTGCATTAATATTCAGATGTACCTAGTAAAATGGCAACTGACTTTTATTCTTTAGACTGCGATTTACATTATTCATGACTCTACATATGCCTAAATTAAAATGTATTTATCTATTTAAGAGACGCAGCATGATAATAGGCTCTTCCATCCCAATGAGCCCTCATTCCCCCCCTCCATTATACCCACATTACCGTAAAGTAACGGGTTGCACCTGAATCCGAGGAGGACCGATATTCTCATAGGCAGATTGGTTAGAGCTGTTGGAGAGGGTTTAACTTGGCAGGGGGTGGGAACCAGAGTGAAGGTACTCAGGATAGGACAGATGGTAAATAAGCAAAGATAGCGTGCTGTCAGACTGTCAGGCAGGGAAGGCAGATGATAGGACAAAATTACAGCCAACAGGGTGAGTATCAGTGTATTAGGGATGCAGAATCAAAAAGGGTAGAAAATGCAGTGTTGTATCTCAATGCATGAGTATAAGAAATAAGGTAAATGATCTTGTTCCATTATTACAGATTGTCAAGTTTGTGGCTGAAGGATGGTTGTAGTTGGGAGCTGAATGTCCAAGGTTACACGTTGTATTGGAGGGATAGGAAGGAAGGTAGAGGGAGTGGTGAGGCTCCGCTGGTAAAGAATGGCATCAAATCAGTAGAAAGATGTGATATAGGATCGGAAGATGTTGAATCCTTGTGGGTTGAGTTAAAACAAAAACTGCCAGGGCAAAAGGACCCTGATGGCAGTCAGATACAGGCCTCCAAACAGTAGCTGGAATGTGGACTGCAGATTACAAGGGGAAATAGTAAAGGTGTGTCAAAAGGGCAATGTTATGATAGTAATAGGAGATTTTAACAGGTGGGTAGATTGGGAAAATCAGGCTGGTAATCGATCTCAGGAGAGTGAATTTGTTAAATGCCTATGAGATGGCTTTTAGGGCAGTTTGTCATTGAGCCTACTGGGGGATCAGCTATACTGGATTGGGTGTTATGTAATGAACCAGAGGGGATTAGGAAGCTTAAGGTAAAGGAACCCTTAGGAGACTGTGATCATAATATGATTGAGTTCAACTTGAAATTTGATGGAGAGAAAGTGAAGTCTGATGTAGCAATATTTCAGTGGAATAAGGGAAATTACAGCGGTATGAGAGAGGATTGGTCAAAGTAAATTGGAAGGAGCTGCTGGCAGGGATGATAGCAGAGCAGTAAAGGCGTGAGTTTCTGGGGAAAATGAGGAAGTTGCAGGATGGATGTGTTGCAATAGCAAAGAAATAATCAAATGGGAAAAATAGTACAACTGTGGCTGACAAGAGAGCTCAAAGCTACTGTAAAAGCAAACAAAGCAGAAAATTACTGAGAAAATAGAGGATTGGGAAGCTTTTAACAACCTACAGAGAACAACTAAAGAATTATTCAGAAGGAAAAGATTAAATATGTGAGCAAGCTAGCAAACAATATCTAGGTGGATAGAAAAAACTTTTTCAAGTATATGTAAAAAACTAAGAGAGATGAGAGTGGATATAGGACTGCTAGAAAATGAGGCCGGAGAAATAGTAATGGGGGACCAGAAGGTAGCAGGTGAGCTAAAGGAGTATTTTACATCAGTCTTCACTGTGGACTACACTAGCAGTGTGCCAGATGTTGAAGGGTGAGAGGGAAGAGAAGAGGGCAGAGTTACTATTACGAGGGAGAAGGTGCTCAAAAAGATGAAAGACCTAAAGGTACATAACTTACCCAGCCCAGATGAACTGTACCCGAGGGTTTTGAAAGAGGAAGCTGTAGAGATTGTGGAGGCATTAGTAATGATCTTCCAAGAATCATTGGACTCCAGCATGATTCTGGAGGAGTGGAGAATTGCAAATGTCACTTCACTCTTTAAGAAAGGAGGGAGGCAGCAGACAGGAAATTATAGACCAGTTAGCCTGGCCTCAGTGGTGGGGAAGATGTTGGAATCCTTAACAATTATGAGGTTATGGAATATTGGTGACACAGACAAGATAGGACGAAGTCAGCATGTTTTCTTTAAGGGAATATCTCCCTTGATGAACCTGTTGGAATTCTTTCAGGGAATTACAAGTAGGATAGATAAAGGGGATGCAGTGGATGTTGTACATTTGGACTTTCAGAATGCTTTTGACAAGGTGCCACACATGAGGCTGCTTACCAAGAGCTGCTTACAGGAAACTTACTAGCATGGTCAGGGCATTGTCTGATTGGTAGGAGGTAGTGAATGGGAATAAAAGGATCCTACTGGTTGGCTGCCAGTGACTAGTGGTGTTCTGCAGGGGTCAGTGTTGGAACCACTTCTTTTTCTGCTGTATATAATTGATTTAGATGATGCAATAGATGGCTTTATTGCCAAGTTTGCAGATGATACAAAGATTAGTGGAGGGGCAGGTAGTACTGAGGAAACAGGAAGACTGCAGAAGGACTCAGAAAGATTAGGAGAATAGGCAAGAAAATGGCAAATAAAATACCATGTTGGAAAATGTATGGTCATGCACTTCGGTAGGAGAAATAAATGTGCAGATTATTTTCTAAATAGGGAGAAAATCCAAAAGTCTGAGATCCAAAGGGACTTGGATGTCCTTGTGCAGAACACCCCCAAAGGTTAACTTGCAGGTAGAGTCGGTAGCGAGGAAGCCAAATGTAATGTTAGCATTCATTTCAAGAGGTATTGAATACAAAAAGCAGGGATGTGATGCTGAGGCTTTATGAAGCAATGGCGAGGCCTCACGGAGTATTGTGAACAGTTTTGGGCTCCTTGTCTAAGAAAAGATGGCATTGGAGAGGGTTCAGAGGAGGTTCACAGGATGATTCTGGGAATGAAAGGGTTATCATATAAGGAGTGTTTGTTGGCTCTGGGTCTGTACTCACTAGAACTTAGAAGGATTAGGGGGATTTCATTGAAACCTTTTGAATGTAGAAAGGCCTGGTCAGAGTAGACGTGGAAAGGATGTTTCCCATGGTGGGGGAGTCTAGGCAAGAGGACACAACCTCAGGATAGAGGAGTGTTCATTTAAAACAGAGATGCGGAGAAATGTCTTTAGCCAGAGGGTGGTGAATTTGTGGAAATTATTCCCACAGGCCAGGTCGTTGGGTGTATTTAAGGCAGATGTTGATAGGTTCTCGACTGGACATGGCATCAAAGGTTACGGGGCTGAGGAGGGGGAAAAAAGGATCAGCTATGATTGAATGGGAGAGCAGACTCAATAGGCCAAATGGTCTAATTCTGCCCCTGTGTCTTATGTTCTAATTAACCTACTAAATGGTTCATCTTTGGACTGTGGGAGGAAACCGGAGCACCGGGAGCAAACCCACACAGTCACGGGGAGAAGGTACAGACTCCTTAAGGGCAGCGGTGGAACTGGACCCCGACTGTTGCCGCTGAAAAGTGTTGTGCTATCCTCAGCACGACCATGCTGACCCCTAAACTTTGTGCCGACTTGCACAGCATAACTGTGCTTTAAAAAATTCGAATCAGGTAGTGTTTGCTTTGGTGTTGGCCTTGGTGACAAAGTTTCACTGCTCTTTCAAAGTGCTATTTGAATATCTTGCAATTTAGTGTTAAAGAATGCACAAAATACATTAAAGTTTGGACTCCAGTCAAATTCTGAGGGTTAGAAAATGTTCCACTGTTTTCATATGGCCTGTGTGCTATAAATACATTCAGTAAAACTACCAAACAGGGCATGTTAGCACGACTCCTGGGGTTGGGGGGGTGGTGCTGGAGACATAAAGACAGGTATTCATAAACATGAGATTCTGCAGATGCTGGAAATCTAGAGCAACACACACACACAAAAACGCTGGGGGATCTCAATAGATCAGGCAGCATCTATGGAGGGGGATAAACAGTCAATATTTCAGGTCGAGACCCTTCAGCAGGACTGGAAAGGAAGGGGGCTGAAGTCGGGAAAAAGAAGGTGGGGAGGGGAGGAGAGGGGAAGGAGTATAAGCTTGGCAGGTGATAGTTGAGACCAGGGAATGAAGAAAGAAGCTTGGAGGTGATAGGTGGAAGAGGTAAATGGCTTAAGAAGAAGGAATCTGATAAGGGAGGGCAGTGGACCATAGGAGAAAGGGACGAGAGGGGGGTGATTGGCAGATGAGGGGAGGAGAAGAGGTGAGAGTGGAACCAGCGAGGTGAGTAGAAAAGCAAAGGAGGAGGGAGGGAAAGGGTAAATTACCAGATGTCAGAGAAATCGATATTCCACGCCATCAGGTGGAATTTGAGGTGTTGCTCCTTCAACCGGAGTATGTTCTCATTATGACAGTAAAGGAGGTCATGGACTGACGTGTCACCATGGGAAGTCAAACTGGACTGGGTGGCCACCAGGAGATGCTGCATTTTGCGATGGACAGAGAGACTATGCTCGACCAAGCAGTCCCCGATCTATGTCAGGTCACCATGTCAGGCTCTGGGAGCGCCAGATACAAGAGATTGCCAACAGACTCGCAGGTGAAGTGTTCCCTCACCTGGGAGGACTGTCTGGGGCCTTGAATGGTGGTGAAGGAGGAGGTGTAGGGGCAGGCCACACTTTAATGGAGGAGTGCCAGGAGAGAGATAAACGGATAAGGGAGTCACATTATGGAAAGTGAAGGGTTGGGGTTGTGGGGGGAGGGAAAGATGTGTGTGGTGGTAGGATCACATTGTAGATGGCAGAACGAATGGAGAATGATAGACTGGATACAGCGGCTCATGAGATGATGGGTTACGACAAGGGGAATCCTATCCCTGTTAAGGCAGCGGGAAGATAGGGTGAGGGCAGTTGTACAGGAAATGGAGGAGATTCAGGTGAGGGCAGTGTTGATGATGGCGGGAGAGAAATACTGTTCTTTGGAAAAAGAAGGTAATCTCAGATACTCTAAAATGGAAAGTCTCATCATGAGAAAGATGTGGTGGAGACTCTTCCTTGAATGTAAACTAAGCGGCCAATTTATCAGGTACTCCAGCTCGTTAAAGTGAATATCTAATCAGCCAATCATGTGGCAGCGACTCAAAGCATAAAAGCATGCAGACATGGTCAGGAGGTTCAGTTATTGTTCAGATCAGACATCAGAGTGGGGAAGGTTTTGACCATGGAATGATTGCTGGTGCCAGACAGGGTGGTTTGAGTATCTCAGAAGCTGCTAGTTTCCTGGGATTTTCGCACACCTACAGACTCTAGAGGTTACAGAGAAGTGTGTGAAAACCAAAAACATCCAGTGAGCCGCAGTTCTGTGGGCCTTGTAAATCAGAGAGGTCAGTGGAGAGTAGAATGGCCAGACTGGTTCAAGGTGACAGAAGAGCGTCTCTGAATGCACAACTTGTCGGACCTGGAGGTGGATGGGCTGCAGCAGCGGAGGGTCAGACTGGTTCCACTCCTGCACTGAATAAAGTGGCCATGAGTGTATATTATTGTCTAGTGTTGTTGAAAGCCACAAGAGCAGAGGTAACAGAAGCAAGAGCTGGCCATAAGTAGGATCATAGCTGTATTTATAATCGGGGCTCATTATTGGCGAGACATAAAAATTGCAAAAATAAACAATGCAAAGGACAAATAATGAGGTAGTTTTCATGGGTTCATGGATGATTAGGAAATCTGATGGCAGAAGGGAAGAAACTGTTTTATAAAAGGTTGAGTGTGAGTATTTAGGCTCCTGTTCCTTCTCCCCAAATGTAGCAGCGATGAGATGTCATGTCCTGGGTACTGGGGGGACCCTCGTGATGGATACTGTGTTCTTGAGGCATGTCCTTTTGAAGGTGTCCTGGATGGTGGGGAGGTGAGTGCCCATGATGGAGCTGGCAGGGTTGGCAAAACTTTCAGCAGCTGTGTAACAATCCTGTGCAGTGCCCACCCACCCCCACCATAGCAACCACTTAGAAGGCTCTGCAGGGCACACCTCCGCAAACTGGCAAGAATTTCATGACTCAGATCTCCTCGAGCCCCAACTGGTGTGGATTGTTTTTACTTCCTAGCTGCACTTTGCTGCACTGAGCTCACGTCATGTCCGGAAGGAGTCCGTGCGTTCTCACCGTGACCGTGTGGCTTTCCTCCGGGCGCTTCGGTCTCCTCCCGCATCCCAAAGACGTACGGGCCAGGGTTAGTAAGATCTGGGCATGCTGTGTCGGCGCCAGAAGTGTGCTGAAGCCCCCCAGCACGCGGGTCGCTGAGGCAAGTGGTGCATTTCAGTGAATGTTTTGATGTACATGTGACAGGTGAAGCTAGCCTTTAATCTTAATGACCCTCAACTCCGGGGGGTTCCCACCCTGGGGTCCACGGGTCCCTCGGTTAATGGTAGGGGTCCATGGCATAAAAAAGATTGGGAATCTCTGCTCTAAAATGTTTGAAGTTAACATACTGAGCTCCACAGCTAACTCGGATGGAAACTACACTGGCTGCATTCGTTCCACAGTCATCGCAGCCGTCGCTGTCCAAGCTCTCGTCTCCTGTTCCCCTCCAGTGACCCCGTGGGGGTCTCCTGACATCACTGCACAGCAGACTCCCCCACCCCCCCCCCCCCCCCCCCACCCCATGGATTGTGTAGAACCGCACAGCTACTGTTTGGTTCTAATTAAGAAACAATCTTGTGCTTTTTATTTAAAGGATTTTTGGCTGAAGTAGCTTTGTGTTCTTTCCGGGGTTGCGTCTTGTCCAATGCCAAGCATAAAAGTAGCATCTGAATTCTAGGAAATTTTGTGTAAAATTTTTCCTGGATTTGGGAATCCAGGATTTGAAATTCCAGGACTTTCAAAGTCTGAAATAGAATTTAGCCAAGTGTGTGATTCGAAGACTGAGGCCAATGATTGGGCAGGCAATGTGAAATCTCCTGTGAGAGCGATTGACTGTATCTTCTCGACTGAGCATTGAGCAGCTTTGAGCAGATCATGTTTCACGATGCAAAGGCTCTGGGTGTTGCTGGAAAATGCTCTCAGTGTTCTGGATAATGTTGTTCAAGGTTTTGGGGTGAACTGGCAAGTGAACTACTCTGCCCAGTGAATTACCCAGGCTTTAAGATGGTGTAGGTGAATTTCAGCCACCTCTGGACTTCCCTTTGGACTTGGAGGCAACTAACTCAATGTAGCAGAAGTGAGGCAAGAGCGAGGAAGACCCAAGCTTCGAACGATTTAAGCGCTGGGCTGAATCAGAAAGGTTGGGTGCCGGCTGAATTGAGGTGGTGAGCTCCAGGCCCCGGAGCTTATCGAACTGACAAAACCCCATGTTCGATTTGGGTGTTGGGCCAGATTGAAAAGGTCAAGGTGTCGGGGCCCGAGGTGAGGGTCGGGCTGGATCATGGGGAAGATAAAGAAACACAAAAGAATTTATGAAAAACTATACATAAACAAGAACGGACAGACAACCATTGTGCAAAACAGTGCAAATTCTGCAAAGCAGTAGGTAGTATTACTGTAAACGTGAGCTGTAGAGTTGTGAGTGCATAGGTTGTGGAATTAGTTCAGTGCTGGGCTGAGTGAAGTTATCCCCTGTGGTTCAGGAGCCTGATGGTTGAGGATAATAACTGTTCCTGAACCTGGTGGTGTGGGACCTGATGGTTGAAGGGCAATAACTGTTCCTGAACCTGGTGATGTGTGGGACCTGATGGTTGAGGGGTAATAACTGTTTCTGAGCCTGCTGGTGCGGTGCTTAAGCCCAATGGTAATAGCAAGACGAGAGCCTGGCCTGAATGGTGGGTGCTGCTTTCTCCTGGCCACGCTCCTTGCTCAGTGGTGGGGAGGGCTTTGCCTGTGATGGACAGCGCCGTGTCCACCACAGTCCAGGCTTTTGGTCACTGGTGCTTCCATACCAGGCCATGTATACTCTCCACTGTATATCTCCTTCCCGATTGTGGTAGTGAGGATAGAGCATGGCCTAGGTGGTGGGGGTCCTTGATGATGGGTGCCACTTCTTCTGTTGGCCTACCTTTCGTCATTATGTACAGTGGAGCCCCTGCTATAGCAAGATACTTGTCTGTGGAAAGCATACCCTTCCATCCGATCACCTCATCCCCCATCACTGGCTAACGCAACAGTGATAAATCCCACTCCCCATTCAGAATTGCTCTAAATTTACTCAGTAATGAGTAAACAGCCTTGGGTGACTGTGGTTTCCAGCTATTCTCATTGGAGCAACTTTGCTGCTGATTAGTGAGTGACTGCAGTTTTAAACCTTGGACAGGCTGATGTGTGCATCTGAAAAGTTTAAAGATGGCGACCTTTGCAAATTGGTCCCTTTTTTAAATAGAAATGTTTCTCTGAAATCTTAATGAGTGAATTCAAATTAATAAAATTTATGAGAGAGGTCTTGGAACAATTCTGTGCAATTTGTGCAGTTATATGCTAATATTTGTTTCTGGTGAGGCACCAGTGTCAGAGGCATGTATATTGTACGATGTAAGTGTCGCGTACAGTGAATAAAACACAAAACTAGTAATAAATGCAAAGTTCTTTTCTAACCGATGTTGAATCAAGGCCTAAATTGTTACTTTCCTTATAGTTTAACATTCTTTATGCTTGCCTGTATGTTTGCATAATCAGCTATTTGTCTGCAAATGTTCAGCGGATTGTCAGCTATTCATCGTTTAGCTGGTTCTGTGTTTCTTTGTTGGCCCGAAATGTCACAACAGCATAAATCAGGACCATTCTTCCCATCTCACTGGCTGTTCCTATCAGAGAAAATTCCTTTAACTGTCCAGCTCAAGGTAAAGCTGTTGGAGTGAATTGATTACAGTTATTTATTTTTTTAATTTAAAGATATTTATTCATTGAGATATAGTGCGGAGAGCCTTGCTGCCCAGCAACCTTGTATTAACCCTAGTCTAATCACGGGACAATTTACCGGTCACCTACCAGCCGGTATGTCTTTGGATTCGGGAAGGAAGCTGGAGAACTTGGAGAAAACTTATGGGGAAATCATACAAACTCCAGACAGACGGTGGCAGGAATCAAACCTGTATTGCTGATACTGTGAAGTGTTGTGCTAACCACTGCGCTACTGTGGCATCTCACATAGCACGGGTCCTTCCAGCCCAACAAGTCTGCGCCACCCAATTACACCCACGTGACCAACTAATCCATACGTCTTTGGAAGGTGGGAGAACCTACAAACTCCTTACAGACAGCAGTGGAATTTGCACCCAGGTTGCTGGTGTTGTTTTAGCGTTACAATAATCACCACGCTACCTTGTTATCTGCTAGCTGGGCTTTACCGTTACTTCTTTGCTCCGAATGTTCAAACAAAATGACGGTAGCCAGACGGTCTGCTTCTCATCTTTGACTTCCGAAGAACCTTCCGGACAACGTCACCTCCAGAGCCAACAATCAGTCAGTCAGTCAGTCACTTTTATTGTCATTTCAACCATAACTGCTGGTACAGTACATAGTAAAAATGAGACAACGTTTTTCAGGACCATGGTGTTACATGACACAGTACAAAAACTAGACTGAACTACGTTTAAAAAAAACACAGAGAAAGCTACACTAGACTACAGACCTACCCAGGACTGCATAAAGTGAACAAAAACAGTGCAGGCATTACAATAAATAATAAACAGGACAGTAGGTCAAGGTGTCAGTTAACTGGAAATTAGCTATCCCCCCAAAAAATTGGCAGCGTGTTTTATTCTCCATACAGCATCTATTTTGGATGTGTGCACAAGAGTGATATTTCAGTGACCTGAATCTTTAGATCTGTTCAAACATTTGACCTTTTAATCCTGAAGAACAAAGATTTCTGAATAGTTCTATTGTAATTTACTGCCAAAAAAAAGATTTCTGTTGTATTATTTAGGGATGCATGGTAGAGCAGTTTATATAGAAACATAGAAAATCTACAGCACATTACAGGCCCTTTGGCCCACAATGTTGTGCCAACCGTGCAACCTACTCTAGAAGCTGCCTAGAGTTTCCCTACAGCATAGACTTCTTTATCTAAGCTCCAGGTACCTATCTAAGAGTCTCTTAAATGACCCTATTGTATCCACCTCTACCATCGTCGCTGACAGTGCATTCCATGCACCCACCACTCTCTGTGTGAAAAACTTACCCCTGACGTCCCCTCTGTAACTACTTTCAAGCACCTTAACACTACGCCCTCTGTGTTAACCATTTAGCGCAATTCTGTTACAGTACCAGTGACCAGGATTCCAGTCCGCTGTTGGCTCGATACAGACAGAGTTGCGTATTAAAGTCAACTTGGGTGTCTTCCATCGGAGTTAAGTTGAGGAGCGGCGTGCTAGTGTAAAACTATTACAGCCACTGTGACCTGGGTTCAATTCCCGCTGCGGTCCGTAAGGAGTTAGTATGTTCTCCCCACGAGCGTGTGGCTTTCTTCCGGGTGCTGGTTAGTAGATTAATTGGTCACACGAGTCTAGTTGGGTGGTGCAGGCTCATTGGGCTGGAAGGGCCAGTTACTGTGTTGTACCTAAATTAAACTAAAAAATAAAATTTCCTGGTACTGTAGTTTGCTTCTTTCAGTCACCTCCCAGCGCATGCTCTTATGAAGTGAATGGTTTATTTGTGTGTTCTGCCAAAAGTGGCCTAAAACAAGTCAACAATGCTTTGTTTAGTTGAGTTGAAGTTGCCCTTAAGGTTGTCACATCTAGGGGTGGAGGTGGTCTGGAATGTGTCAGCTCCTACTACTTATTAAATACTGCCAATGGTGTGTGTCTCAACTAGCCTCTGACAACCAAGTCCAGCTTCTGGTCCTGGCCTTCACATGTGGCTTAGCTACTAAGTCTGGTGGAGCCATCTCAACTGACAGGAGAAGGGGCAAAGAGGGGACTCTGGAGCCTTAAAACCAGTCGCTTCGGACAGATGGGGCTTGTCAGCCATGGCTGCTGGCTCATCTTGGAGAAACAGAACTCTGTTTTACAATCCGGAGGAAAAATCAAGAGCTGGAGTCCCTAGGGTAGTCCTACGCTGAGTTCAACACTGATGGGAAACTCCTACGATGCTGCTGGTGCCAAACTGTATCGGTCTTTGCTGTTCCTTTGGATCTATTAGCGAGGAGACAGGGGGCCTGTTGCATGGGCGACTGCTTGCCCTGGCTTGCATATTATGTGCACAGCTAGGAAGCAAAATTCATGGTCGATCCCAACCAGTGGAGGACTTTTCATGCATTAGGGAACGATGGCCACGGTCAACCCTACCTGTGGAGTGCCACTGATCCCTCTGACATGCCAGTCATTATTTCATCACCATTGACACATTTACTCTCAATTTGCAGTTCTTTCTTGAAAGCAAATCCATTGCTTCGTTGAACCACCTACCGAAATTTTAAGGAATTCCTTGGCACTGTCTCCCAACTTCTGACTTTTCTTTCCACAGTTGAGTTGAGGAGGTGTGTTGAACTTTTCCATATGAGATTAGCTTAGAATCGATAATAAGGGAAAAGCTGGTCCTGTGCTCTCAACTTCCACTGGACTGTGGTATTTTCACACTCCATTATCCCCTGTAATAACCAGTTTCAATCTGCATTTTCCACTTATTGAGAGCCGCGAATTATTGCCTCAGTACATGGGACAAAATCTCCTGCTGGATAAACATGCTGGTTTTGAAAATAATATGGTATTAATTTTAGTTTTTATGCATGAAGTTTAACTTATTGAAATATTTTGGCACGTTTCCACCTGCAATATTTAACTAATCTGATACAGTCTTTGGATCAGGGAGGATCACACTCGACGTGCTCCTTGTGCGTAGCATTGCGAAGTCTACGACCATTGCACACCAGGGCCGCCACTGTCTAGACGATACGGTGGCGTAGCAGTTAGAATGCGTCACCAACCGCGGTCAAATCCTGCCACTCTCTGAGGAGTTTGTATACACCCCCTGTGACTCTACAAATTTCCTCTAGGTGCTCCGGTTTCCTCCTACATCTCAACAAGATACGGGTTAGCGTTAGTAAATTGTGTGCTGTGTTGGTGCCAGAAGCATTGTGCCACTTGCAGGCTGCCCCAAGAAATCCTCGCACAGTGTTGTTCGTTGATGCAAGTCAATATGTTTTACCCGATACTTTGATGGTCATGTGACAAAGCTAATCTTAAAATCTTTAAGCTCAGCTGGGTGTAGAGATTACAGTGTACCTTTATTTCTCACGTGTACGTCGATAATAAATCTGATTCTGATTTGGTCTGTCCACCCCGTATTCCTGCAAAGAATGGAATAAACGTAATGGTGTGGTGTCACCAAGAGGAGAGCTACGCCGTCACGGAGTAAGTTTTCCCAGCTGGCGGTGAGGTTCCCGATGAAGGGTCGACTGTTCATTCCCTTCCATGCCTAACCTGCTGAGTTCTTTCAGCATTTTTTTGTGTGTGTGTCACTCTGGTGTTTAGGTGTCCAAAGGTGGTAATTCTGAGGGTGATTGTGTTTTTTTCTTCCCCTCCTAGGGCATGGCTTTTACATTGGAGGAGAGGCTCCAACTGGGCATCCATGGCTTGTTGCCTCCCTGTGTTCTAAGCCAGGACGTTCAAGTTCTCCGAGGGCTGAGGAGCTACGACATGATAAAAGACGATCTTGATCGGTAAGATGAATAAAAAAACGTACATATGGAGATTTAGAAAGAACACTTCGCTGAATCTAATGTGAAATGCTTCTTTGTTTTTCAAAAGCTGGATAATAAGACCATAAGACATAGGAGCAGAAATATTTTCAGTTTTGTAACACCTGAATGTGGTTCAAGGGTTCATTTTATTGTCAAAGTACGCATGTACAATACAACTCTGTTACTGGTCTTCTCCAGATAGCCACGAAATTCAGAGAGACCACGGGTGTCGATGAAAGAAACCCAGATCCTGATCTTAATATACTTCCCTTTGCTAAGGATATTGATGCTAAGGCTCATTTATTTATCACGTTTGTTCAAATGTTTGTTGGAATGTATAGTTTAATTTATATATTTAGAGATATAGCGTGCAACTGGCTCTTCTGACCCCTGAAGCGGCATCACCTAGCAACCTACCTGGCCTCATCACAGGGCAATTTATAATGACCAAATTAAACTACTAACCCATATGTCTTTGGAGTGTGGTAGGAAACCAGGGCACCCGGCAGAAACCAGTACACTCACGGGGAGGAATGTTGAAACCTCCTCACAGAGGTTTTCAGAAATGAACTCTGAACTCTGACACCCTGAGCTGCAGTAGTGTTGTGCTCCCCTGGTGCCCAAGAACTACACAACCTGCTGGGGCTCTGACCGTGGTACGGTGGGGGATATGGGGAGGACATCAGCCATCGTGTCTCTTGCTTGCACACATGGACCTCCAACCCTGGGCTTGCCGACCTGGGAGGTCATGCCCTCATGCTTCCGGCCTGCGTGGACCTTCAATCCCAAGACTTGCTCTCTCTCACTCTTTCCTAAGTCATCTTTGAAGATCTTCCCAGCTGCTCCATCTGATTTAGTAGATCATGGAGTGAGCATCCAAGATGTTCCTTGAGCCATCGCAACTTCTGCAGACAGATGGCGTGAACATTGATTTCTCCTTCTGGTAGTTTTTTTTTTCTTTTCCACACCACCTTCCCTCTTCTCCTATTCCCCACTCTGGCCTCTTAATTCTTTTACTCACCTACCAGTCATCTCCCCTTTTCCCTTTCTCCTATGGTCCACTCTCCTCTCCTATCAGATTCCTTCTTTAGCCCTGTACATTTCCACCCACCTGGCTTTATCTATCACCTTCCAGTTAGCCTTCTTCCCCTCCCCCCACCTTCTTATTCTGGCATCTTCTCCCCTTCTTTTCAAGTCCCGATGAAGGGTCTTAGCACAAATTGTCAACTGTTCATTCATTTCCGTAGCTGCTGCCTGATCTGCTGATTTCCCCCAGCGTTTTGTATGTGTTACTATTGCTGGCAAAGCCTGACAAAGCTGACTCTTAAACTAGGGATTAAACTTGATGAAACAAAAAGGCCACGCCATCAAAAAAATAAATAAATGAGGGAAACAAAACTATATGAGGAAATGTCTATTCAGGAACAGTTATTACCGTTCAACCAAGAGGATCCTGAACCAGTGTGGATAACTTTACTCACCTCAACACAAAAACTGATTGCACAGCCTACAGACTCACTTTCAAGGACTCTACAACTCCTGTTTTCACTATTCATGGATGTTTTGGGGCGATTCAGAAGCCAGAGGATGGATGCATCCCAATAATGAAGTATTCTAAAGGCAGGGTGAGGCTGACCAGTGAAGTCAAAGAGCATAAAAGCAAAAAGAAAGACATATAATATATCAAAAATTAGTGTGATGTTAGAGGATTGATTAGCTTTTAAAAACTAACAGAAGGTAACTTTAAAAAAAACATAAGAGAATGATAAAACACTATTGAATGATAAAAGGTGTAGAGAGAGTGAATGTGAAGAGGACGTTTCCTCCAGTGGGGGAGTCTAGGACCAGAGGGATAGAGGGATGTCCACTTAGAACCAGGAATCTGTTCAGCCAGAGGGTGGTGAATCTGAGGAATTTATTACCATGGACAGCTGTGGACACCAAGTTATTGAGTATATTTAAAGCAGAGGTTGATAGGTTCTCAATTACTCAAGACATCAAAGGTTACAGGGAGAAGGCAGGTGATTGGGGCTGAGGGATAATAAATTGGCCATGATGGGAATGGTGGAGCAGACTCGATGGGCTGAATGGCCTAATTCTGCTCCTGTGTCTTTTGGTCTTATTACATACTTAATATTTATTTGTTTATTTATTAATCAATCTATCTAATAATTATTTATTATTTTTACATTTGCATAGTTTGTTGTCTTATGTGCATTGGTTGTTTGTCAGTCTTCATAGTTTTTAATTGATTCTATTGTATTTCTTTGTTCTACTGTGAATGCCGTCAAGAAAATGAATCCCAGGGTAGTATATGGTGACATATACATAATTTGATAGCAAATTTACTTTGAACTTTGAAATGCATGCTCTGTCCTGGAAGTGATACATTCAAATTTGCCACATAATCAAGAGAATTGATCAAATCTTTCCATCCCTATCACACCCTGGGGAATCGGTAAAGACTAGTGCAAACGGGGGAAGCTTGATAAACAGCATACCTTAAGCTAAGGATGAAGTAGTAAACAAGTGCGCTATTGTGTCTTTGCACATTAACCTAAGCTCTTAGTGCGAAGCTGTTACAGCTCGGTGTGCCCGGGTTCAGAGTTCAGTTCCGTTACTGTCTGTAAGGAGTTTGCACGTTCTCCCCGTGACCGCATGGATTTCCTCAAGGTGCTCCGATTTCCTCCCACAGTCCAAAGGCGTACCGAATAGCAGGCTAGCTGGTCATTGTAAATTATCCTGTGATTAGGCTAGGTGGGTTGCTGGGTGCTGTGGTTTGTTGGGCTGGAAGGGTCTGTTCCGTGCCATATCTCTGAATAAGTAAAAATTAAATAAAACACCAGTCCACTTTTCATCAAAGGTTATCAACACAGGATCATCCCGGCTGTAGAGCTAGACAAGCTATTCCAATCCATCGGCAGTAACAAAGAGGGATTCATGCTTGTTCTCAGCTCCATTTAAAAGTTGTCCACGCTCTGGGAACCTGTCCCACATTGGCTCAGAGAAACCACATGTGCGCTGGTGTTGAGAACCTGGAAGGATTGAAGCACCTATTGAACCTGCCTTTTCCATTAAGTACTTCCTGCCCACATGTTTATCTACAAATATCTGACCACGTTTTAAAATTGCATATCGGGCCAGTGATATACTGATGGCCTGATCACCTTTTTTAAAAAAAATTTTCAGTCCTATTTTTGAAAACAACAAGTGATTCAGAATCTTAGACACAAACACAGGAGATTCTGGCAATGCTGGAAATCCAGAGCAACCCACATAAAATGTTGAAGGAACTTGGCAGGTCTACTTAAAACCCTTGGCCTAAAATGTTGACTGTATATGCTCCTCTCGCTAACCTGCTGAGTTCCACCAGCATTTTGTGGGTTATTACGAATCTCTAGTTGTTCAGTGCAAACTGGCTTAATAGTGGTCATTTTATTAGGTACAAGAGTGGAACCCGGAGTCATCTTCTGCTGCTGTAGCCCATTTATTTCAAGGTTCAATGTGTTTTGCATTCAGAGACGTCCTTCTGCACACCACTGTTGTAACGCATGTTTATTTGAGACACTATTGGCTTCCAGTAAGTTTGAACCAGTCTGGTCATTCTCCCCTGACCTCTATTGTTAAGGTGTTTTCACCCACTGGGTGTTTTTTTTAAATTCTTTGCACCATGCTCTTAAAAACAGCTGTGTGTGAAAATACCAGGGAGACCAGCAGCTTCTGAGATACTCAATCCACCCCATCTGGCACCATGGTTAAAGTCACTTAGATCACATTTCTTCCCATTTCTGATGTTTTGGACTGAACAACATCTGAACCTCTTGACCTTGTCTGCATGCTCTTGTGCATTGAGTTGCTTCCATGTGATTGGCTGATTAGATATTTTCATTAAAGAGCAGGTGTACAGATGTTCCTAATAAAGGGCCACTGAGTTTATATTTTACCTTTAATTAAGATTTATCTATTTAAAATTGCAGTTACTGTTTCACAGGCATGGGTGTACAAAGTAACAAAGGTGTGACTGAATTTCCTAGCTAAGACCAGTGCAAATTCAGTTAATTCTTAATGAAATGAATATTTTGTAATGTAATCTGATGAACTGACGAAGTTAAAGGCACAAATTGGAGGCAAAACTCAGGATTGTTTCATGTCATTTCCAGCACGCAAGTGGAAAGGAGAACAAAACAATTGTTACTGCGATCTGATAACAGCACAAAAAAAGCACAATAAGATAAAAAACAAATAAAAAAATACAATAAATATAAATATCATAAGGTGGCTGACAGGAAATGATAAAGTAGTGGTGTTTGGGGGTGTGGAGGGGAGGGTTAGTGGATGGAGGTGTAGATCAGCCTTACTGCCTGGGGCAAGTAACTGTTTTTGAGTCTGGTAGCCTCTTCCCTGACGGGAGTGGGACAAACAGGACGTTCTTTAGTTTGCGTCTGTTTTCTTGTTTATATTTTCATTTGGAGATGCAGTGTGGAGTAGGCCCTTCTGGCCCTTTGAACCGCAGCCCCCCGCAGCCTCGACAACCCTGATTTATCCCTAACCTAACTGCGAAGGAAAAAACTTCAGTGGCCAGTTACCCTACCCAGTACGAATTTGGACTGTGGTAGGAAACAAGAGCACCCGGAGGAAACCCACACACTTCACGGGGAGGACACACAGACTCCTTACAGATGATGATGAAATTGAACTCTGAAGATGCTGCGCTAACCTCTACGTTACAGTGGTGCCTGTATGTTTAGCTTTTACGAAGTGTGTGGTTGGCATTAATTTATCAGTCTCTAAATGGATAAAATTTCATTACAACAAATAAATCCTCCAGAGACGGCTGTAAGTGCAGATGTTCCTTTTGCTTCAAGTCTCGACTGCCAAAAGCTCCATTAAGAAAGAGCATTGGAACCATTCATTTGTCTTGGTAAACAATGTGTAGCACTGAATGCAGATGCTGTGAAACTAATTCTACTTAATGGTTGTCAAAGAGGAATGGAATGCAAGGGAGGGGAGCTTGAAAGCAGCTGTGGGTGGATTATCTGTACCTGACGTATCAAAGCTCACCCAACAGCAGACTTCGGTTTCCTCTCAAGCATCTTGCAAAGAAATCAGGGTGATATTATGACTTAAATTGCTAGCCCACCACGGAGTAGGCTCCCTTAGATTCCTGTCTGCTGGTGATGTGTGCACTGCTTTCTCACATACTTCTTTACATACCGTCCTTCTGTTTCACAGTTCAAAGTAAATTTATCATCAAAGTGCGTACATATAAAGATTACAAGGTATAGAATTTCAAAGTATGTCTGTGTCACCATTACAGCGCTGAGATTCATTTTCTTACAGGCATTCACAGTAGAACAGAAAACTACAGTAGAACCAATGAAAAACTGCACACAAACTTTGACTAACAACCAATCTGCAAAAGGTGACAAACTGTGCAAATTAAAAAAAAAACAGATAATAACAAGGGGAAGTCTGCTGATACCGGAAACTTGAGCAGCACACACAAAATGCTGGATGAACTCGGCAGCCAGGCAGCATCTATGGAAAAGAGTACAGTCGATGTTTTGGTCTGAAACGTCGACTGTACTTTTTTTCCGTAGAGGCTGCCTGGCCTGCTGAGTTCCTTCAGCATTTTGTGTGTATAACCCAAATAATAACTAACTAACTAAATAAGCAGTAAAAAAAAGAGGAAGCTGTAAGGTATTGGACCACAGGACCCTACGAGTATAGAAAAAAAACGTTGAGAGGATCATTTGGGTCTCCCTCTCCCCATTGGTGACATTTACCGGGAGCATTGTATATGAGGGTCCGAAGCATTGTTGATGTTTCCTACTACCCACCTCACAATCTCTTTGGCCCACTATCATCAGGAAGGATAGATAGATAGATAGATAGATAGATACTTTATTCATCCCCATGGGGAAATTCAACTTTTTTCCAATGTCCCATACACTTGTTGTAGCAAAACTGTTACATACAATACTTAACTCAGTAAAAAAAAATATGATATGCATCTAAATCACTATCTCAAAAAGCATTAATAATAGCTTTTAAAAAGTTCTTAAGTCCTGGCGGTAGAATTGTAAAGCCTAATGGCATTGGGGAGTATTGACCTCTTCATCCTGTCTGAGGAGCATTGCATCGATAGTAACCTGTCGCTGAAACTGCTTCTCTGTCTCTGGATGGTGCTATGTAGAGGATGTTCAGAGTTATCCATAATTGACCGTAGCCTACTCAGCGCCCTTCGCTCAGCTACCGATGTTAAACTCTCCAGTACTTTGCCCACGACAGAGCCCGCCTTCCTTACCAGCTTATTAAGACGTACAGGAGCATCAGGACTGGGTGATAGCTTCTTCCTTCAGGCTGCGAGACTAATGAATACTCTGCCACCACCGAGGTCTCGTCACCAGGACAGCGAGCTGATTACTGTACTGTTTATTGTTTACATGTGCTGTGTATTACATGCACTTAAAATTATATTCTATTAATTTATTAGAGGTATTAATTTGTTTTGCTTTATGTGCTGTGTGTAATCATGTATTCTGGGTTGCACCATGGTCTGGTGGGACGTTGATTCGTTTGGCTGTATAAATACAGTGCCTTGTAAAATTATTCAGCCCCCAAACATTTGTTCACATCAATTAGTATTACAACCAGGGATTTTGATCACGAATTTTTATTGGTGAATCACATGCTTCTTTCTTGTGCCGTGGAGCCCCAAAAACAGGGAAAATTGTAAAGCATGCAAAACTAACAATTCAAAACATGAAATGTCAGCAGTTCAAAAGTGTTCATCAGCCTTTGTTCAGTGCTTAGTTGAACCTTCTCTCGCAGCTGTAACAGCCTGTAGTCTTTTTGGATAAATCTCTAGTAGCTTTCACACATGATGGAGCAAGTTCCATTCCTCCTCGCAAAATTGCTCAAGTTGTGCCAGATTAGTTGGGGAGCAGTGGAGGACAACAATCCTGAAGTTTTGCTCGATCTGGTTGAGGTCAGGACTCTGACTGGGCCACTCAAGGAGATCAATTTTATGTATTCGAAGCCGCTCCCTGATTATTCTGGCAGTGCGCTTTGGGTCAGTGTCCCGCTGAAAGATGAACTTCCTCCCCAGTGAAAGCTTTCTGGCAGAGGCTAGCAGGTTTTTATCCAGGATCTCTCTGGATTTAGCATTTTCCCATCAATCCTGTCCAGATTTCTGTTTCCTTCTGCTGAAAAGCCTCCCCAAAGCATATAATACCTGGCTGACGTGTGGTACTAGATTTACACCACACATATTGTTTGGTGTTGAGGCCAAGAAGTTGCACTTAAGTCTCATCTAACCACAATGTCTTCATCCACAAACTTAACGCCACTGGCTTCTGCAGCTCACTCTGGGTGACTGTTGGCGTCACTCTCTTACAAGTGCCATTCTTCTCTGGCGACTAAGTTTAGAGGGGTGACCTGACCTAGGCAGCGTGGCTGTGGTTTCAGGATGGACTACGTTGAGCTCAGAGGTACGTTCAGTGCCTTTGAGCTGGACTTGTACCCTTCTCCAGATTGGTGCTTCTCTATTATAATTTTCTCAACTCATCTTGAATGGTCTTTTGTCTTCATTTTGGTTTGATCTGTTGAAAATCTACCATGCTGTTGGGCCTTACTGAGAGAGGGGGTATTTATTCTTATTACTTCACTGAAAACAGGTGATCCTCCAGTTTTTCTTACATCAACACAATGGGGGAGTTGGTAAGGTAATATCCAGTATTGCACCTGAGGAAAGTTAGCGTAGTAATTACAAAGAGGATGAATACCTCAACCTCAAAATGTTGGTTTTTAATTTTTATTAAATTGTTGAAAGATTTTGGAATTTTCATTTCTCCAACTCCCGACTTGTGCTTTTCAATAACCTTTTCACGGAGTTGCTTGGAGTCTCCATGGTGGAGTTTTTGCCAGGATACGGACTCACCAGCAGTTGGAGCTTCCAGACACAGGTGTATTTTTACTCCAGTCAACCCTGACTGCACACAGGTGATCTCCATTAACTAATCATGTGACTAGTGAAACCAATTGGCTGCACCAGTGATGATCTGGTGTGTCATATTAAATGGGGTGAATACTTATGCAGTCAATTATTTTGTGTTTTATATTAGTAATAAATCACTTTGTAGAGATTTGTTTTCACTCTGACGTGAAAGAGTCTTTTTCTGTAAAGCCAAGTTAAATCCACTGTGATACAATGTTGTAAAAGAATAAAAAATCAAAACTTCCAAGGGGGATGAATGCTTTTTATAGGTACTGTGTTTGTGCATGTGTGTGTATAGCTGGATGGCAGTAAACTTGAACTTAGTATTGACTGCATGAGTTGTAGATTCCTTGAAAGTGATTTGATATTTTATAATATTATAAGATTATAAAAATTTTAAAATTAGCTTTATTTGTCACATGTACATCAAAATGTACTGTGAAATGCATTGTTTTGCGTCAACGACCCAATGGCTAGCATAACGTTGTGGGCTGAAGGGTCTGTGCCGTGCTGTAATGTTCTATGATTGTGCTGGTGGCAGCCCACAAAAGTCGCCATGTTACCAGCACCAAAATAGCATGACTACAGTTCTCCAACCCAAGCCATAAACTTATGGCTTTGGGATGAAGGCTGAAACCGGAGGAATTCCACGGGGTTACAAGGAGAATGTTCAAACACCTTATAGTCTGCAGCGAGAATCGAACCCTGAGCACTGATTGCTGGCACTGTGAAGTGATTGCACTAAACACGATGCTTCCAGCCCGCAAGACCGCGTTTGGTACTTTGTTATCATACACTACCTCGAGATTATTTTCTTGTGACAATATACAAGAAAATAAAGTAGTATAACAGAATTTCATGATGAACTATTCATGAACTGTCAAAACTGATGAATAACTACCATGTAAAAGAAGACAAACTGTGTACATTAAAAAGATACTGAGAACAAGAGTTGGAAAGAGTCCTTGAAAGTGACTCTGCAGGTCACAGAATCAGTTCAGAGAAGTTCTCCATGCTGGTTCAGGAGCCTGATTTTTTTTTGTAGGGTAATAACTGTCCCTGCACCTGGTGGTTGTGGGACGTAAGGCTCCTCTCCCTCCTGCCTAGTGGTAACAGTGAGAATAGAGCATGGCCTGGGTTCTGTTTGGAGAGATTGTTATTTGAAAGAAGAGCTGACCAGAGATGCTGTGGTGTTTAAACCTTCCTACTAATCATTAGAGGAGAAAACTGAAAAATTCTTTCTTGTAACTAGATGTGTGGATAAAGTACAAGTTGTGTTACAGTTAGCGGTGTTTGAGCTAGTGCCTACAGTGTGTTACTGGGTCACCATGTAGATTTTGGCTGTTGGTTATGGCCTTTGACCTTGGCACAAAGTGAGGTCATTTCCATTGACTCTCCCGTTCCATTGAGGCTTTTTAGAGTTTATTTTATTTAGAGATACATTTAGAAAGAGCCCAGCAACCCACCTATTTAACTGCAGCCTAATCACCGGCCAATTTACAATGAACAATTTAACCTACCAACCTGTATGTCTTTGGACTGTGGGAGGAAATCCAGAGCAGCCGGAGGAAACCCTCGTGTTCACAGGGAGGACGTACAAACTCCTCACAGATGGTGGCGGAATTGAACTCCAAACTCCGATGTCCCGAGCTGTAATAGCGTTGTACTAAGCGCTACTGAGGTCCCATGTGACACACAAGGAGAATGGATTCCCTCAGGCCCTGAGATCAGAGTTGGAACTGGTTTCAATATCGGTGGCAACACGCATAGTCACCCCTCCCCCTCTTCCGGTTTCACCTAACACCCACCACCCTGTACTACTACCTCCCCTCCCCCTACCTTCTTGCTCTAACTTCTCATCTTTTTTTCCCAGTCCTGACAAAGGGTCTCGGTCTAAAACATTGACTGTTGACTCTTTTCCATCGATGCTGCCTGGCCTGAGTTGCTCCAGGGTCTTGTATGTGTTGCTTGGATTTCCAGCATCTGTCTTCAATATCACCGGCATACGTTGTGAAATTTGTTGTTTTGTGGCAGCAGTACAGTACATAGTAATAAATAAACTATAAGTTACAATAAGAAATATATGCAATTAAATTAAGAGTGTAAAAAAAGAGCAAAAAATAGTGAGATAGTGTACATGGGTTCATTGTCCATTCAGAAATCTGATGGCAGAGGGGAAGAAGCTGCCCCTGAAACATTGAATATGTTTCTTCAGGCTCCTGTACCTCTTCCTCGATGGTAGCAATGAGAAGAAGCCATGTCCTGGGTGATGGGGGTCATTAATGATGGATATGCCACTTCCTTGAGGCATCACCTCACCTCTCCATGGTGGTGGGGCTGCTGCCCACGATTGAACTGGTGACAACTTTCAGCAGTTTTTCCTGATGCTGTGCAGTGGCCCCTCCGTACCAGACGGTGATGTAACCGGTCAGAATGCTCTCCACGGTACACCGGTAGAAATCTGCTAGAGCCTTTGGGGGCCGACCAAGTCTCCTCGAACCCCTCTGGAAATGTAGCTGCTGTTACGTCGTCTTGGTAATTGCGTCGGCACGTTGGGCTCGGGAGAGATCGTCAGGGATGCTGACACTCAGGATCTTCAAGCTGCTCATCCTTTCCACTTCTGATCCCTCGATCAGACAGACAGACAGACATACTTTATTGATCCCGGGGAAATAGGGTTTCGTTACAGCCGCGCCAACCAAGAACAGTGTAGAAATATAGCAATATAAAACCATAAATCATTAAATAATAATAAGTAAATTATTCCAAGTGGAAATAAGTCCAGGACCAGCCTATTGGCTCAGGGTGTCTGACACTCCGAGGGAGGAGTTGTAAAGTTTGATGGCCACAGGCAGGAATGACTTCCTATGACGCTCAGTGTTACATCTCGGTGAAATGAGTCTCTGGCTGAATGTACTCCTGTGCCTAACCAGTACATTATGGAGTGGATGGGAGACATTGTCCAAGATGGCATGCAACTTGGACAGCATCCTCTTTTCAGACACCACCGTCAGAGAGCCCAGTTCCACCCCCACAACATCACTGGCCTTACGAATGAGTTTGTTGATTCTGTGGGTGTCTGCTACCCTCAGCCTGCTGCCCCAGCACACAACAGCAAACATGATAGCACGGGCCACCACAGCCTCGTAGAGCATCCTCAGCATCGTCTGGCGGGCCTGGTGTGTGTTCCCTCGACTTCCCCTTCCTGAAATCCACAGTCAGTTCCTTGGTCCTACTGACACTGAGTGCAAGGTTGTTGCTTTGTGACCTTCTATAATACCAGCTAGACAGCCTGGCGCATTGATTCATGCAAAATCCGCAACTTGTTCCTGTTGCCAATTAATACATCGATACTCGTCAGATGCAACTTGAATGCATTTTAAATTAGAGGCAGTGTTTAGTAATCTGTGGTACAATACAGCTCATTAGAATGAGGTATATTCCATTAGATTCCTAATAGGCACCGTGATAGCATATGGTTAGCGCGACTCTGTTACATTTTGGGGCGAGGGAGTTCAGAGTACAATCCCGCCGTTCACTGTAATGAGTTGTACATCCTCCCCATGACCGCGTGGGTTTCCTCCGGGCGCTCTGGTTTCCTCCCACAGTCCAAAGATGTACCAATTAGTAGGTTAATTGGGGGGTTGCTGATGTAGTGCAGCTTGATGGGCTGGAAGGGCTTATTCCGCATTGAATGCCAATAAATAAATAAATAATAAAGATTGCTTGTTTATGATTTTGATTAATGTTTATAATTTATTGCTTCAGGTACATTTTCCTCATGGCCCTCCAAGACCGAAATGAGAAGCTTTTCTACAAGGTACTGACG
The DNA here is from genome assembly GCF_048418815.1 of Hemitrygon akajei. Lineage (NCBI taxonomy): Eukaryota > Metazoa > Chordata > Chondrichthyes > Myliobatiformes > Dasyatidae > Hemitrygon > Hemitrygon akajei. Next base: position 35,419,327 of record NC_133132.1, read on the forward strand.
TCAGATATTGAGAGATTCATGCCGATAGTTTACACACCCACTGTAGGCCTGGCTTGCCAACAATACGGACTGGTATTTCGCAGACCAAGGTAAGTGACTGACTTTCAAAACAGATCTGTGTTGTAATGAATCCATACTACCTGAAGTCTATGGTTTGCTGTCGTTCACATCGTATATGTTCTGGTTGCATAGATTAGTAACGATTTAAACTTGCTCCAGTGGGCACAAGAGGTTGTTTAATTAGAGATACAGTGCAGAACAGGCCCTTCCAGCCAGCCAAGTTGTGCTGCCTAGTAACCCGCTGATTTATCCTTAGACTAATCACAGGACAATTTACAATGATCAATTAATCCACTAACCAGAAGGTCTTTGGACTGTGGGAGGAAACTGGAGTACCCGGAGGAAACCCACGGGCACACAGGAACGGCAGACAAGCTTTCTTGCAGGGAATGCCGGATTGAACTCTGACCTCCTGTGTCCCAAACTATAATGGCATCATGCTTACCCCAACGTTACCATGGTGCCCCCATTCTGAACCTGCAGATTCTGCAGATGCTGGAAATCTGGAGCAGCACACACAAAACCCTAGAGGAGCTCGGCAAGTCAGGCAGCGTCTACGGAGAGGAACCTTCTTGTTCTGGCCTCTTCCCCCTTCCTTTCCAGTCCTGATGAACAGCCTCGGCCTGAAACATCGACTGTTTATTCCCCACCCTGGATACTGCCTGACTTGCTGAATTCTTCCAATGTTTTATGTGCTCTAATATGCAGATGCATTTTGGAATGAAGTGTGACTACTTCTCATTGAACTGTGAAATATTCAGATGGGGGTTTCACATTAAAATGAATCAAGTCGGAGCCAGAATCAGGTTTAGTATCACTGGTTTATGTCATGAAATTTGTTGTTTTGCAGCAGCAATACAGTGCAATACTTAAAATCACTACAGTACTGTACAGAAGTCTAAGGAACCTAAGCTATATTTATGTGCCTAAAACTTCTGCACAGTACTGTGTCTTGTGAAACTTGTTGCTTTGCAGCAATTGTATACTGCAATACGTAAAAGAATTATGGTAGGGTACGGTAAGAAAAATATACGAATGAGTAAGAGGTGGGAAAAAAAACACAAAAAAGTGAGGTGGTGTTCATGGATTCATGGACAATTTAGAAATATTGAGAAGCTGCGTCTGAAATGTTGAGTGCGTGTCTTCAGGGTCCTGTACCTCCTACCTGATGATAGTAATGAGAAGAGGTCATGTCCTGGGTTATGAGGGTCCTTAATGAAGGAAGCTGCCTTGTTGAGGCCTGGCTTCCTGAAGACGTCTTCAGTGGTGGCGAAGGTTGTGCCTTTGAGACTGATTGAATTGAATTGACTTTATTATGTACACCCTTCTTATACATGAGGAGTAAAAATCTTTGTTATGCCTCCATCTAAATGTGCAATGTGCAATTTATAGTCATTTATAATAAATAGTATGTACAGCAAGATAGTCAGTATAACTTAGAAATACAGTTGTGTCGGCATGAATTAAGCAGTCTGATGGCCTGGTGGGAGAAGCTGTCCCGGAGCCTGTTGGTCCTGGCTTTTATGCTGCGGTACCGCTTCCCGGATGGTAGCAGCTGGAACAGTTTGTCGCTGGGGTGACTCGGGTCCTCAATGATCCTTCAGGCCCTTTTAACACACCTGTCTCTGTAAATGTCCTGAATAGTGGGAAGTTCACATCTACAGATGCGCTGGGCTGTCTGCTCCACTCTCTGCAGAGTCCTGCGATTGAGGGAAGTACAGTTCCCATACCAGGCAGTGATGCCACCAGTCAGGATGCTCTCAAATGTGCTCCTGTAGAAAGTCTTTAGAATTTGGGGCCCATACTAAACTTCTTCAACCATCTGAGGTGAAGGAGACACTGTTGTGCCTTTTTCATCACACAGCCACCTTGTACAGACCACCTGAGATCCTCAGTAATGTTTATGCTGAGGAACTTAAAGCTGTTCACTCTCTCAACCCCAGATCCATTGATATCAATAGGAGTTAGCCTGTCTCTATTCCTCCTATAGTCCCCAACCAGCTCCTTCATTTTTGCGACATTGAGGGAGAGGTTGTTTTCTTGACACCACTGTGTCCGGAACCTCTCTGTAGGCTGCCTCATTATTATTTGAGATTAGGCCAATCAGTGTAGTGTTGTCAGCAAATTTAATTAGATTGGAGCTGCTGGTGGCGACACAGTCATGGGTATACAGAGAGTAATGGAGAGGGCTTAGGACACAGCCCAGAGGGGCACCTGTGTTGAAAGTCAGAAGGGGCAGTGGTGAGGGAGCCCACTCTTACCACCTGCCAGCGACCTGACAGGAAGTCCAGGATCCACCTGTACAAGGCAGGGTGAAGGCCGAGGTCTCTGAGCTTCTTGTCGAGCCTGGAGGGAATTACGGTGTTGAACGCTGAACTGTAGTCCAAGAACAACATTCTCACATAAGCACAGAGTATACAACTCCGCCTTTTTATGGTGAAAAGCTTCACCTTTTATCTGCTTTTACGAACTGCCAGCTTCCCTTTGTTTATTGCTGTGGATATGTTTTAAAAAAGTCACTGTTCTCTTCCATGAGTCCCCCTAGCTTGCAATATCAGTTTCCTGGTAAATACAGATGAGAAGTATTCATTTCAGACCTGCCTAATCTCCTGTGGCTCTACACATAATGAGCAAATATGCTTTGAAAAAATGACCTTTTCTTGTTTTCTGCATTTAAGAGTAATTTGTAATGTTTATTTTCAGACAATGCCCCTGTGTTCTGTACAGTAGCAGTTTCAGTGGGAGTTATTTCATCGGGCAGTCCTTCATTTTCCTACCAACCGATGGCCAAATTGGACTCCATGCGAAGAATTTGCTCTAAAATTGTAAATTGCACAGGGATTTATTGCAGATGTTGTTCCTCCTTAATTGTGACCTAAATCGGCCGTTGATCACCATTATAAGGAGCTGCCATTTTTGATCGCTGCCAAATAGATGTCCTGAAGTAGTTGCGAACGTAATCAGAATCGGGTTCA